>NC_087482.1:39322534-39625034 GCF_036417665.1 Passer domesticus | reverse complement strand
CTGAAAAAATACTAATAGGTGATTTAGAATAAAATGGCAAACATTTGTTTTTCCAACTGCTGTGACACAAAGATGTGCAAAGACATATTTTCATCAGGGTCTCACTTTAGCACCACCAGGAAATCCTACTCTGTCCTTCAGGTAACTGTGGCTCAGTGCTCCTAACACTTCTGCACACACTTCACCTAGCAGGTGAGACTGTTTAAAATTTAACAATGTCATCCTCCAGGTCAATATTTTCCAAGTAGTTTTCAGGATGAATGCCCCAAGACAAGAGATGCTCCAAATTAATTCCCATGCAGCATTTATCTTGGGGATATACTCCATATGTAGGCCTGGGTTAAAGCATCTCCAAAAGCTACAAGCAAAAATATTTCAGTCCAGGGTCTGCCTCAAGACTTAGGAGCTTGTATTGGGGTGGTTTTCCCTTCCCATTGCCCTGCAGGTCCAACCAGTACATCTCTGCTCAGGGGACTCCCATGAGCCACAGACCCCACCAGCATCACCCACAGCCAGGATCTGGGGTGTTGTGGTTGTGAGGGTCCCAGGACAAGGGAAGAGATGAATCTGACTCCATATTCTTAGAAGGCTGATTTATTATATTATTATATTATATTAAAAGAAATTATATACTAAAACTATACTAAACTATAGAGAAAAGGATACATCACAAGGCTAGAAAAGAATGCATAATAAAAACTCGTGACTTCTGAGAGTCCGACAGCTGGTTTTGATTGGTCATTAAATAAAACCAATTCACATGTTTGACAATCTCCAGACCACATTTCAAAGCAGCAAAACACACTCTGAGGGGTCTCAGCTTCTCAGGAGAAAAACTCCTGGGCAAAGAACATTTTTCAGAAAATATCATGGTGACACTGGGGCACAACGTTCCTCCCTTGGCCAGGACAGGGCATCACCACCAAGAGCAGGTGATGGTCTCAGCACAGAGCACCTATCCCAGCACATCATCACAAGAGCCCCCCTGAGATGCAAAGGTTCATTTAAATCGGTAGTTGAAGAAGCCCAAATGTTTCAGTGCAACTCTGCCAGCTGCAAGTAAAACATCAAGTTTGTGATGCGGATAATGAACTAGCAAAAAATCATCAGTACAGACTCGGTAAGTTAAACAAACAAAAATACTTGCTTTTAGGAGGACTGGTGAAAAAGCATCTTAAAGCAGTGAATACCAGTAAGAAATATGTACCCAGTAGGTGTACTGTTCGATCACTTATTATCAAAGTAAGCCCAAGGAAAAACCAAGTACATGATAAAAATATTTCTGGGATCACAGAAAGTAATAAACAAATAGGACCTTCACTAGGACTCTTATTACAGACAAAACATATTGCTTCAGGGCACTTGGAGAAGTGACAAATCCAATCTGAAAGGGTGATGGACTGTGAGAGTAACAAATAATCCCAAAATGCAGAATTTTTTTTCCACCCCTCAAAGAATCGTTGCCTGGGTGAGGGTCAAGTTAATGAACACCCTAATGTGTGACAAATTTGCTACAGACTCTGTATCAAGCACAGATCCTAATGCTAGAGAAAAACTGCTACTGTAGGGATAGAGAAATTGATTCCATATTTGAACTTGTAAAACTTCCAAAATGCATATACAGGTATCCAGAAGAACAGCTGATTTGTGCTTTAAAACATGAGGAAGGAAGAAATGTTTTGTGATGAAACTAGAATCAGGCTGAAATGAGGGAAAAAAACCTCAGGTGAACATATAAAACATCTCTATAAATATCAGATTAGGCATGGAATAGTCTGGCAAGATCTGTAGAAGAGTGTGGCAGAGCTCCAGGAGACACTGTTGGAGGATATTAGGGTTTAGACTTCAGGTTAATTTCCACTCTGCAGGGTGACTACAGAGTCATGGATGTGGGCTGCAGGAAGCTTAAATGAATCAGTGTAATTGTGGATGGAAAGGCATCCATCTCAACTCCTGTACCAGAAGAAATGGTGGAGCCAGATTTGGGGTCAGCTATGTCAATAGTGGGGACTCTTCAGTGATTACTGTACCCCAGTAGCACGAGCTCAGATGGGAATGGCTCAGCCTCCTCAAGCTCCTGACACAATCACCCTGCACAGGCACCACCAATGGGCTTTTCTCCCAGGGATCCTCTCTCCCAGCAGTGCAAAAGCACCACTGCACCAGGTTACTCTGCTAGTGCCTAGTGATTAGTACACTTTCATGCTTTTCCTCACTGCCCCCTTTTCAAAGGGCAAATTAATCCAGGTCCAGAACTAACTAAGAAAGCGATTCCAGCAGAAATGAGAAGCAGCCACCCTGTGAAAAAGGTTTCTTTGGATTTTCCTTTTGGTGCTCCACAATTTCCTGCTACCAGAGTTACAACATCAGTAAAACAACACAGGAGCCAAGCATAACTTCCATAATGCCATAACTTAAAAAATAAAAAAATATAAAGAATTAATATTAAAGGTGTGTTTCAAAACTCCCTGTCTAATTGCACTAGTTATTTCTCTTGGACTCATTTTTATTTCTTGCTGGAGACTTTTGCAATTTGTAGATTGGGGCTGAGAAAAATCTCAATAAGCAGGTGTGAAGATGCTCCTTTGTTTTGGGAGCATCTGGAGCTACCTGCTGTGGAGTCCAGTGTTGCTTCTGAGCATTCAAGAATGGCCTGGGGCCACACGAATTACCCCACACCCCACCAGCACTGGTTTTGCCCTCCTGCACCCTCCTTGTCTTTAGCTCAGGTGATTGGCCCCAGAAGCATGGGGTCACAAGTGCAATGCCCATCCTTTCAGTCTGGAAGACTCCCTCCCCATTCTCATCTTGCTTTAATAGCAATATTTTCAGGTTCCTTCAATCTCATTTCCAAAGCACCCAAGCCTTCCTGCTTTGTCAAGCTGTCCTGTTCAGCCATACCACTTTGTTTACCAGCTTAAAGCTCTTGACATTTGTCATCTATTGGCCAAGGTCTAGCAGTTCATCTTTTGGGAAAAGAAAATAAAGCCTCAAATTCCCAGCAACAGAAATGAAAGCAGCTGGTAGCAAGACTTTCTTTGTTTCAAGTCATGCTGGAAGGTGCAGATCATAAAAAAGCAGCGCTCAGGTATTTTGACTGCTTCAGTGTCACTGCTGACAGCCCCAACAGCAGCAGGGTGTCAGATGCTCAGCAGCTTCTCTCCTTCCACCTACACCTCCCCCAGCTGACAGCCAATAATCAGGACTGTGAAGGCATTTGAAAGGAAAATGCCATGGAGAGATGGACCTGAATGCAAGACTAGTGGGAAATTCATCCTACCTAACAATGCCTACAAGCCCATGCAGGGAGATGAGCCTCAGCCTCAGGAGCACAGTCTTGATAAGAGAGCCTCAACTTTTCTGAGCTGCTTTTTCCAAGCTTATTCACTGCTCTGAGATGTTACCTTTCCCAGCTAATCTCACTTCTGTTTTTAGAGCACCCCATCTCCATTATGTGGAAGAAGCACTGGAGAAAAAAATAGCAAACACATGAGAAAGTCACAGGAATATTCAAATAAAACACGGAGATGACACCAAGATCCAAGTAGCAGATTTTCCAGGCACACATCTGCTGCCTCATGTAATCTACACATCTCTGGACACTTTTTGCATATGCCTCAGGTCTGCAAACAAAATCACAAATTGCACAAAATCTGACTATATTAATGCTTCTCCTGAAACAGCAGTTGTGTCATCTCCCCTCTGACCTGCACATTTCAGGTGGATTTTTACCACGCAGCCAAGCACCCCACTGCATGTGCCACACATCCCATCTGTGCATGCTGAGTTCAAGGGCCAGCTACAGCCTCAGCTGGATCCCTCCTGCAAATAAACCCTATTCTGCATCATCTCATGCTGGAATGTTACATTACTCATCAATTACTTCCAGTTTTCTAATAAGTAAAACTGTGGGAAATTGCAGATCCAGCTACTTCCTTCCAGAAACAATGGCTGATGTGCCTGGTGGAACACCAGGAGACACTTGAGGGCTACTTCTCTCTGTTTTATTAACTTTTAAAATAAAATACTATTTTATAATCATGCAAACTAAAAGCACTTCACTACAGGGTGTATTTGTAATGAGTGTTGGAGAAATGACCTATTTGGAAGTGAATCAAATTACAAACTCACATAACTCAATTTTCAGGATCTCTCCTACGCATACTAAGCAGAAATGAAAGAAAATGTGGACATATTCAAGCCAAAAAATAAACATTTGTAATACCAGGAAATGTGACTTTTTAGAGTAATAAATATATGTCAAGCATTAACAACATTTCAAGGAATCAAATTCAGTTCCCACTGTTTAGAATTTGCTGTATCTCAGAACACGTTAAAGAAATAGATCCTTTCAAGTCTGGTCTGTGCATAGCAATCATAAGCAAAACAGCATGTGATTTCCCAAGGAAGAAAAATTATTTTAGAGTCATAATGTACTAGACTTGAGATTGAATTATGCATTCTTTTCTTAATCATCTCAATTCCTTGAAGAAATCACTTATACAAAAGTGAGTGGTTTCTGCAGTGGACTTGACATATCTTAAAAAAAGACTTTTGAAGCAGGATCTCAAATGGCATGAATATTATATATATATATATATATTTATTTATATATATATATATATATATAGTGTATAAGTAGACAATAGTTTTCAGATGTACTCAAAATACATTAAAAAACCTATAAAAACTGTTTTCCTAAATCACTAGGTTTAAAGCATTCAGACACCAAGAGATGCAAACAGGCAATTAATAAAATGTTCAAAAAGCATTTCAAAATTATGGTTCAAACTCATTTTGGCTTTTTTGCTTTCCTGTCCCTTGGAGTAGCTATTTCAGATCCTTGCTACTGCAATGGGTGGGAAACCTCTCTAATTTCCAGCTTAAGTTAATGGCTACACTACAGTTTTTCATCTTGGGATGATGTGTTGTTTCATTTTCCCTTGCCTCCCATTTTCCACTCCCCCAGCTTTCCTGGCCTCCACAGGGCTCTGGCATTTAAGAACCATGAATCCTCCTCCGCTGAGCTCCCATTCCCAGCAGTTCCATGGCCCCATCCACACCACAACTCATGCCTCCTGTACACCAGAGGAAAATTCTGGAGCCCCAGCGTGGTGCTTGACTGAGATCTGCTGTCGGTGAAGGAGCCCTGCGTGCAGCCCCAGCCCCGAGAGCCGAACCGCGCGCGCCGGCCGGGGTTACCTGAAGGGGTAGGCAAAGGCTATGTCAATGCTGAGGTCACTCTCGGACTTGTTTGCACAGTCCACACTGAGGCGCAGCTCTCCAGAGTACCCGCCGCATGTTGCAAATGCAAAGATTGCAAAAAGCTGTCAAAAACAAACAACATTTTTATTTTATTTCGTTTCAGCGACCGCCACAAGCAGATCCATGCAGTAGCTCTAGCTGCAGCACCAGCCCCCTCGGATCAGGTTATCCATCACTCCTTGCATTTAAACATTGCCATACATTATTCCTGCACCCTTCCCAAAAGCAAAGAGCCATGACACATGAAGCTCTGTTGCCACACAGACAGACCCATCACCATTTGTCCGTGCCAGCCATCTCAGCTCTTCCCTTCTGTCTTGAACCCTATTTGGGATTCACAACCCAAGCAGTTATTTAAATCACCCCACTGACAGGTGAGATTGAACAAGAAGAGAAGGATGGATATTGACTGAACATAATGAGTAATTCTTAACCCAAACAAAACACTGGCAGAAGTATTTTAAAGGTGCAACCAGAAGTAGCAACAGCAGACCCAGACAGTTCACACAGCCACCATCACATTATGTGGCAAAACACAGACCTGAGCTGCCCCTCTCCCAGTTAATTTATGACTTAGAAAAACCCCACAGTGTTTGTTTTAATTACTTTTCCTAAATTACTACCATAATATAAAGTGGACACAGAGGTGAAATAAACTGACTGCAAAGCAGAAAGGAATTCCAGATTTTGGCTGGAGTCAGGCAAACTGAAAAGGAAAAAAGAGCTGGGGTGGTTCTGATGCAAACCTATAACACATCTTAATCTTCCAGAAGAAAAATAATGAAGGAGGGAGTATGCAGGGCAGGGACACATCAGCTTTTATATCAAGGGTTCAAAGAAAGAAATTGGAAGCAGGCTTAAGTATCTTCAAACATCACTAATGTAGGCTTCCTTGGAAGATTCTAAGCAGAAGTGGGGACAGTTTATTTATGCAGTTGTAATTTAAATTAAAGGACAGGTTAGATTTTGTTGATTGCAGCACTATAGCTCTGAAGTACTCCATTAGTCTTAACAGAGCTACTGTGAGATCTACAGAAGGGCAGATTGGGGAAATGGCAAGCAAATGCCCAATCCCAGCCACAATTAAATTAGCTAAAATCAGCAACCCAGAGGAAACAAAGAGGGTTCACATCTGGGAAAGAAACCATGTTTTCGGACACTGAAAAATTATGCAGCAAGCAGATGTAATGACAAAATAACAGACTGAAAATAGAAAAAACAGATATTTTCTTGCTTCACAAGGCTTTGTAAAACATGTCATTAATCTTAGTTCTCCCAATTTGCAGCATAAACAAAGCCCCAAGTTTCACCAGGCTCCTTGGAATTCAGCTTTGCATGTGCACCTTTTCCCCAGAGGGTGACAGATTTTAGGGGTGACATCTGAGCACTGGGGCAGGGAGACCCTCCCTGGGAGCAGAGTAATGTGCTGAACACGATGGAGCACAGGGAGTAACAGGAGAATGATGCAAGTTTCCACCCTGCCACTCACTTCCAATGTGATCAGGGCATATCATACATGGAGGATAGATTTGCAAAGGTATTTAGGTACCTAATGACAAGAAAAGTTAATAAAAACTTTGATTGAATCAATTCTTCTTGCTGAGCTCACTGCAAAAGAAGAAAGCTGAATTTCACTATGAATTGACTTGTTAAATATGAGCCACAAAATAAATGTTTTCACTACAACTTAAATAGTGTTCCTTCATCTGAAATGAGACATTTCCTCTGTACACACAAGAAGTTTCTGCCCTTACATGCAGCACAGCACTGGAAATCAGCATTAACCACCTCAGGTCAATTTGTGAAAACAAATATCTTAATGAGAAGACAATATATTAAGGAGAACAGGAGAGAACACTGACCTGCTTTCTGGCCTAATTAACAGAGTTGCAAATGCAAATGTTTTACAGGTACATAGGCACAAAGATTAACAGTGATAAATAAAAAGGGAACTTGAAAGCCTGCAGTGTGAGACCTGCCATAAAGGAAGAGACATCACCTCTCAGCTAACACTCTCAGCAAGGGGACAAGCAGAGGAAAGAGGTGCAACTGAACTGTATCTCCTTTAATCATGCATTAGAAATCACCATAATGGATGTCAACTTGTTTTTTCACCAAGGGCACAGAGCCATGCCCATGCCCATGCCCAAAAAACACAGCTTAGACTATTCCTCCCCAGGAAGTATCTCCCTCAGAATTCCCAGTTTTTCCTCTGCCCTATTGAGAGCATCCAGCCTTTACTTTAGCCCCATAGTCAGCTCTTCACCAGAAGCTTTTCAGCAAACCCCTCCACGCACAACCACCAGCTCCCAACCTTACCCAGCACACACTCTGCTCCAAGCACCAGGCAGCACCCACAAGGCAGGTGGGGAGAGAAAAAGGACCATGCTGCAGACTTTTCTACCAAACTTCAGCAATGCCTCAGCCAGCTCAAATCAAGCCTGGCTCTCTGCTGTGGCTGGATCAGGTGGTGGCTGGGATCACCCAGCTGCCAGTAATGCCCAGCCAATACCCACAGCTGCATGCTGAGGACACAAAGCACCTTTTAGGGGGCATATTTACAGTTTCCATCAAGGGAATGCAGAGTGAGGGCTGTAAATCAGTGGTATTTCCCTGGGAAATTGTGGCCAAGCAGCAGCATAATTCTTCTCCTCCTACCTCTGCATTTCCTCTTCCCCCCCATCCAAGTTGTGCTGCTTTATGTTGTCAGAGGAGGCCCGGAGCAATAAGCCAAGAATTACTAGCTGGTTTTTTGTGCACACAGTAATTCTGCGGCCATTTCAGGAATACTGTAAACACCACTGTATTTTATTAGAGCAGGATTTGTGTAAAAGGCAGTTGTAAACCCCATAATGGGAGCTTTATGGGCCAGACTCAATAAAACCTCCATCTGTGAGATAATTTTATTGAATCGGCCTGCTCTGAAATTGAAAAGTTTATGGAGAAAGGGAAAGTGTTTCCCCATGTTCCTATTTACTCTTTGCCTATAAATCCACACTCAGCACCAGGCCTATCTGCAAGTGTGCACACATCCTGCTTCTCCCCTTGACATGACACAAATCTGCCCATGCAGTTACCTCTGGTTATCCCATGGCTGCTGCCTGCCAAGGCTCAGTCAAGGGGAAATGTGGTGCCACTGAGACAACAAATCCTTGCTGCCCTGGCTGTGCCAGGCTGCTCCTGCCCACAGGAGTGGGAGCAGGGCAAACCCTGCTTTCTCCTGTGTTCCCATCCCTCCTGCAGCTGCAGCTATTGCCTTGCCACAGTTATACAGTGGGGAGGCTGGTGCCTTCACGTGTGCCTGGACCCTTGCAGGGAAATGGAAAATGCCTGCCCCCAGCCTGGATGAGTGCTCCACATTCCATGTGGGATAACACACCAAGCATCCCCAAATTCTGTGTGTGCTATGGAAGCAGTTACCAACCCTCCCAGTGAGCCACAGACCAAAGAGAGGGAGAGGAAGGAATATTATTTGTGCTTCTCAGCACAGACTGGAGCAATGCACATCTCACGTGTCCAGTCCAGCCTGGCTGGAAGATCATCCTTCTTCCTCATGGTCTCAGACACAACACTGCCAAGGCAATGAGTTTCTGTAAAGTGGCTAACACCATTCCCAGATCCTGTTATGATGATGTTCCCTCTTTGACCTCCAGCTTTAGCCTGGACTACAGGTATGTTTTTGAAAAGAAGTATAATCCCACAATATAAATTAACCAACAGAAATTATGTTTATTATGGTACTGTGCAACAATAAACCAGCCTTCCCTGTCAAATCAGACAAGCAAGTTTTAAAGACCAGTTGGTCCCTTAGCACTTTGAGAAAAAAATAGCAATATAATACCCATCAGGGCACAACACTGCTTCTCAAACCAGCACAGGGCAGGGAAAGGTTCATCATATGATTTATGGGACCACCTCCCTTCTTCCAATGCCAGGTTTCAATGCAATGGCAGTGAATCTGGTAATTCAGCATTCAGGTGCTGTCATTTATCCAGGCTCAAGGCTGGTTCCTTTGTTTCCCAGCCCAGCAGCCAGGGACATGGGGTGTGTGATGCCCTGAGGGAGCCCAAGTCCCAGCTGGGAATTAAAAATTTAGTAGTGCCTCAGCATGTGACCCTGGACATCACTCATCCCACCATGGAAGGGAAAAATAGGATGATTTCATGTCCCTTCTCCCTGTTTGGCTTTGTGACAATTCCCCTCAATGCCTGCTGAGCAACAGGCTCACTCTGCACACCAGGAGAAGGCACAACAGTTCCTGACAAGGTGAGTTGAAAGGCTTATGTGGCGCATGTTACAGCTGAAACATCCCGGCAGGAAGACAACACTGTCATTTAAAATTGATGAAACTTCCATATAAACCACTTGCTTTTTGTGGGAGCACGTCTGCCCTGTGCAGCAGCCTGTGGCAACTTGCTGGCTGACAGGATGAAGCCGTGCTGGGGATGAACCCCAAAACTATCCTGCTGCAAAGGAGAGGACCTGCTCTGCCTGGGGGCTCCTTGGTGGGTCCTCCAGGAGGGCAAGATCTTAAAAAGAAATTGTTAGTCTTGCCTGGAGCTGTGGTGGCCAAAAACAGGCTGTGAGGGACGCAGTTCACTATGTGGTTTGGTCTCCAATGCTTTTTCTTGGCACCAAGGAAGGAAAATGGGAATGAACCTACTGGATGCTTTCCCAAAGAGGTCCCCCCAGTCCCCTACTCCTGCCCTAAGAGTGGAGAGCCGAGGAGAACTCCTGACACTTCGAAAGAGCAACCTGAAACATTCGAAACGCCTGCACTATTATTAGTCATTTTACATGTTCAGAGTGTTTTAAAAACAGACCTGTTTTTCTGGCATCATTTCTGGATCTGAGACCTCCCTTTCTCCATACCACCGTACCAGAGAGACTGCAAAACCTTTGCCAAATGTTCCATTGCCTTACACGTCCCACAGTGGCCAAGAGTGTGTGGGGAGAGAGGAGGAGCACATTGCTCTGAGGGCTCTGGAGACGTCCCCCCGCAGCCGGCATCGCTCACCCAGCAGAGTGTCTCGTTAAACTGAGATTATTTATTTATAGGGCAGAACCAGTAATTGAACATTATTATTAAGGCTGTAAAGGGAAGGTTTGAAGGCACTAAAGGACTGTACGGGAAACATTTACTGCAGAACTGATGGCCCAAAATATGTCACCAGTGAAGGATTAGGAAGCACTCTCTCCTCTGGGTCTCTGCCTGTTTCTTTTTTAAAATCTGGCATTTTTCCTGCACGGATCTGAGCTACAGACTTCCTGGAATCACTTCTCCTACATACAAGCCTTTGTGCACTGGAGATTATCAGATTATTGACTTTGGGATTCCTAATTATATCAACTTGACTTGTTGATGAATTGGAGGTGGATAGCATTGCAACCAACGCAGTTCTGGGGAGGGGTGACAACTAGCTGGAGTCATTTTCCTTCAACAACTACACAGGAAGAAAGCTGAAATATATTCTGCTCCTGCTGAGAAACAATCCTAAAGCTACAGCTCACTGATTGCTGGGATTTAGTGTCCTCACCTTATAAATAAACAGCAGCATTGCTAAGAAGGCTCCTGTGCCAGCCCAGCCCTGGTCTGTGTGGAGTGAAAACTCCAGGGATGAGGGAGCAGCTCAAAGTTCAGGCATGAAGAACCACCTATGCCACTGTCATGCACCTGGAGGAGAACAATCTGCTCCACGACTTCCCCACAGGGCTGTGGGGTCTTCATGAGGCCATCTACAGCAGTAAACCTCTGTCTGGCATGTTAGAGCAAAGAGCAGCCCTTGATGCCACCAGCTGGATGGAAAGACCTGACCCCAGAGCAGGCAGGAACCCACAAAGAATCCTCTGTTTGAAGCGCAACACTTCATTTAATGCTTAGCATTTTTTTTTTAATTATAAAAACCAAAACCCAACAACTTGATTTGATTCTTAATGGAAAGATTTATGGAAATGAAATTGGGGTATTTTTAGTGAGTAAAGATCATTTTATAATAACTTGGTTATACAATACTTTAATCCCAAGGAGACAATTTTCTCTCCTTTACTTTGAAGAAAACCTTTATCTTTTTCATTCATCTTCCATTGATTATTCTAAAAATCCCATTTAGCTTCACCAAATAATGGTATGGTAGTCTTTTCTCATTATATTTTAATAGAATAAAGCCCAACTGTATATGAGAGGATTAGACAGCCATTCGTTGGGGTAAAGAACACTGTTCCTCCAGATGGCCAGACAGAATCTGTGTAATGCCTTTCCTATTTATTAAGTTTGAAATGTAATGCAAGCTGTTTCATCCAGTTTTTAATGGGTCAGCCACAAAGTTGAAAGCTAATGCTAAGGTTGGCAGCATGCATGGAAGAGTTAACAGGCAGAAAATAGAGTCACATCTCTTCTTGGACTCAGTGAAAAGCCTTGAACTACAGAGGTACTTGCACAAGTAATCTACACAAGCACCTCTAACCATTAGACAAAGATTTGAGGTAAGCATTTACTAGATCCCGAGGGGTTTTAAAATTTATTGTATAAATTGCTTTCAGCACATGGACATTGACACATTGGTGAGGTGTCTTCCATGGAACAAAAGACACCAACAGGTGCTGCAAAGAGGCTTAGGGGTACCTGGGGTAATTGCTGGGTGAGCATGGCTTTGTTTGGGATGTATCACAGACATACCTGCAGCCCTTTTCCCCTCTGGCTGTAGAACAGCCTGGAAGTTCTGGCTCTTCCTCTGCAGCCTCCACAGCTTCCCCTTCGTGCCCTTTTCATTTAAGGACGCGGGAGCACAAGTTGGACAGACATGTTTGGATTTGTACATATAATCCCCGAATGACTCATGCTGTGACATATGTCACTGCAGCAGAGACGTGCTCCTTTTTGGGCCTGAGAGCTTTTCTAGTCCTAGACTTCCAGCAAAAATAAAAACCAAATAACTGTGGCAGTCTCTACCAGGATCTACACTGTGACAGAGCCCAGAGCATCACAAGTGCCCAGAGTCCTGGAGAGCAGCCACTCCCACTCTGTGTCCCCTTCCTCTCATCTCATGAGCTGCTTTGGCACCAACCACATGTGACCACCACAGGCAAAACCATGGAAAGCCACGGTGAGGTACAAGAGAGCTTTTCTAATAGGTCAAGTCAATTTTCATTTTACTAACAGGCAATGTGCAACAACCCACCAAACACTCAGGTTAATGCATAAATATAACTCTGTTTCTGCTCCCTCCAGAAAACAACAGGTTTTGTGCAGACTTTACAGTCTGATTATATGTGATTTATTGTGTAACAAGTGTAAACATTATAAAATAAAAAAACGTTGGATGGCTGCTCATTTCCTCTTTTGCTTGGTGGGTTCAAAAGCATCTGGGCTTAAAATGGCCCATAATGTAATATAAATGCGTACAGAGCATGATCCAAGTTATTACTGAGTAGGATTTACTCCCTCTAATAACCACAGGGATTTACATTATGGCTGAGTGACATGCACACATGGGAAGCACTCTGTGAAGGGAAAGTGCTCCTGAACTTAATTTCTTTAAAGCCTGGCTGGCCAATACAGGCACAGGGACTCACCACAGCCAAGGCTACACCACACTGCAGCACTGGACGGCAGGGACCACAAACCCAGCTTGCAAAGGCAGTGTTGTACTCAGTGTGCACAACACCTGCCCTGGGCTGGGACAAGGCACCTCTCCCAGCCAGGGAGCCCAGCCCCATTCCCAGCATCCCCACCAGGCACCACTGTCCCTTGGCAACATTCCCTGATGGCTCCTGGAACTGCTTCCTCGCCTAATTTGTGCCTTTGTACTTCCCATTAGCTTCAGCTCCTTTCCCAGCACTACTCCGTGGACCTGGGCTCCTGAGGAGAATTTTCCTGCTCTGGTGACAGATGCACACAGTGGAACTGAGAGGCTGGAGCACTCCTCTGACCAGAAAATGCTCTGACAGCTGGGTCCCTGCAGCGTGGCACAGTCAGGGAGCTGCAACCACACCTTCCCTGGGTCAGCACTGACGGAAAATTATTATTACAGAAAAGGCTCTTGTCCTTCAATCACGCTGTATAATTTATGACCTAATGACTGCCCATTGACTAGCAGGGATTATACATTCCTGAAGATGTTTCTGGGTGAATGAAAGGGCATTAACCTCATTACTATCACGTCCACACTCATCAGAGGCCATTAGTAGCTTCCTCTCAGCTCCCTGGGCTCCAGTGTAACTATCTGGTGTCATCTGCTGCCTGTCACCTGCTGTCCTACACGCCTGCTCTTGCTCTGTCTCCAAACATGGGGCCCACTGCCTCATCTCAAACCGGTTTTGGATGGAAAAATCCACTGGAGCTGGCTTTGACCTCAACACCCACCTCTGTGCAAAAGGCTGTAATAAGAATTTGCTTCTGGCTAAATATCAGCCCACATGGTAAAAATAATTTATTTTTTAATAATTAAGATGATGGGCTATAAATGAACGTTTGCTTTGCTGAGCTCTGGGAATTCACAGGGAACATTTTGAGCAAGAAACATTTTTAAAATTAAAACCTCCCTCTCCTCTTTTCTGCCACTCCTCTCATACTCTGTCCCTAGAGATGGTATTGCTCTCCTTCCCACATTTAAATAATAAAAAGCAATACCTTAACACAACATATTTAGGAAATGCTAACAACATTGTCCTTATCTCACTAGCTCTGAAACACTTCATCTGGACAGGTTAAGTTGTCCTGTTCCCCTGCATTCTCCTGTTCCTGTGTTGCTTCACGCCTCTTGCCTGTCTTCCTTTTATTCACACCTCTTAATTCACTTTCCATAAAATCTGTACCCATACCTGCTTCCAAACACAAAGAGAAAAAACTTTTCAAAAATCAGGTTCTTGCCTGAATGTTCTCCATTTCTGTCATGGTTCAAAATATTTAATTCTGAGACAACCAGTCATCCTTCCCTTTCTCTCAGCTGCCAGCAGCTGCTGCAAATTTTCTGTGCCACTTGTCAATGTACTTCAAATCCTCCCAGACCCCAGAAAAGAAACAGACACTTGTACAAAACCAATAATGCATCAATATGTTTTTGGCTGTTGCAATTTTTACATCTGCACTGATGGAGATGAATATCCAGCTTTTTTTAAATCTATAGACTCTGGCATGTGGAATAAAGCCAGGACCACTAAAATAAGGAAGCAGAGAAAACGCAAGCAGAATGGAAAAAGCAATTGAACATGCTATAAACTTAGAATCAGGTGAAAGCTAATTATGGCCATGCTCCCTGAAAAGATAAGGACACAGTGAGGGAAATAGACTTATTAATTATTTGTGTTATGGTAGCACTTAGAAGCCCCAATCCTTTATCTGGGACTAGCTGTACTATACATGGCAAACACTTAGATGTATCTTTGAGTAGTGGTACAGAGTTTTAAGGAAAATGTGCAAATGCTTTCTTCCTTTGCCTTCAGCAGCTTCTGCTTTGTTAATGCTTTTAAAGGAACCTGAGTCCACCATCAGACTCATTCTGAGCAGCTCACAGGATGGTCTCATCCATCAAAGAACAAATAATTCAGCATGAAGGCAGCCTGCACTGGGCAAACCCCAGGAAAACCCCCCGAAGAGGTCATGAGATGTATCAATGGCCATCCACATCCCCTGGAATGGGGGACAGAATGCTCACTGCTGCCAACAGAGACGTTTCATCCTCATTGACTCGGTGCAACTTTGATTGCTTTTCTAATTAAGATACATTTTATGGTAATCTACCAAGCCCCTTAGACTAAATCACTCACTTAATCTGTTGTTAGTGCCCATATGTTTACAGCTTTACAGCCTGCTGCAGCATATTTGCTTTGCCACGGCGACGGGGAGAGTTTTGGTGACAGATGAGGCACTGCACAGTCCTTCAGGTGGCACAGGGCTCTCCCACCCAGCCAGCCTGAGCATGGACAGATGGACAGACAGCCCTGACACACACACAGCAGTTTGGAAAAGAGAGGAGAGGGAAGGCACAGCACTGCAGATACCCCATGCTGGTCACCTGTCTCTGTCTCTACAGAAGAGCTTAGCACATCTTTCTCATTTTCTTTTCTTTCCTTGTCTTTTTTTTTTTTCCTCCAAAATAAGAGATGGCACACGACAGGGGAGGACTGCTGAAGAGTTTCACAGTACTGTCACGTCTCTGGCCCTAAAGCTCAGTTACCAAAGAGTTTCACTGCAGGTGCAAGGGCTCTTTGCAAGCTTTAGGTCAACATCTGCAAACGAAGGACAGGCAGAGCCAGACCCTCCATCTGCACTGGACACTGAAGGAAATAAAGGCTGCTACAGGGGGTGTGTCCCCAGCTCCAACCCCGCCTGCAGCCCAGACACACCCATGGACCCTTCCAGCTCCTTCAGGGCTGGCACTGTGCCACCACAGGCACAGCGAGGAGCTCCGTGTCCCCTGGGCTCCCCAGCAGCCCTGCCTCCTGTGCAGACACAGCTGCAGCGCTGCAGGCAGCAGCTCCATCTCTCCATCGCACAGCAGGCTGCCTGCTCTGGCTCTGGGTGAGGGAGCAGGATGCACTGAACAGAAACGTGGCCCTTCCCTGTTCCCAATCCATGGCACAGCTCCCAAATGCCTGCATCCCACAGTGGTGTCTCAAGCTCAGGAGGGACCCAGGGACCTCAGCCCTGCTCAGACAGCTGGGCTGAGTCTCCAGCCCACCATGCACATGAGTCAAATTCATAATGTTTGAAACTGCTTGTGCTCAGCTTGCTGAGGGAAAGAGCTCACAAGCAAAATCAGGAAAAACCAAACTCCAGGTTAGCTTGTCATCAACCATCCTATGTTGACAGAAAAATTCCCTGGAAAAAATGGTCATATAATTCTACAGGAATTCTTAATCAAGAGTAACATGAAGAATAAAGTATCACCTGCAATCACCAGCACTGACAGGCAGCTTCCACCCAATATCAATACTAATACCTTTCCCCCTGTAGAGTTTCTATTGATCTGAACAAGATCAACAGAGGGAAGGGGAGGAAAGTACTCATTACATCCAAGGACTTGGTTAAAAAAAGAGTATCACACATTCAGAAGGGGTCAGATATTTAAGAAATCAGTTTTTTTAAGGGTTTATGGAATTTCTCTAGGAATTGTTTGAGCTGCTAGAGGAGCAGCCAGAAAGACAGGTCTTAAAGGAAATTAAGCTCCTGGGATCCAAACACCCCTAAAATAATGTTTCAAACACTGGTGCACCTCCTAGCAGGGGACAGTGATGTCTCCATCCCACTGCCACAAATCTCAAATTTTCAGTCCCACAGCTTGCAAAGGCATGCTGTGAACCTTTCCCTGCAGTTGCACCAAGCCTATTCTGCACATCAGCCTGAAGCCATCTTGTACAATGGGTATCACACTCCTGGGGAGGTGATGGAGGCTGCTCCAAGGTCTGAGAGCTCTGGGGTGGTTGGTGGTACTGGGCTGGAGAGCAGCTGCCCCCAGACCTGCTACCAACAAGTAGCTGGAGATGAAGGATCACCACACTGCAGCACGAGGATGGGCAAAAGGACAGAGACAAAACCCCATGGACACTGAAGATTTCTGTATGTTACACATGATGAGCAGGGCAAGCTCTCCTGTCCCCCTGAGTTTGTGTCAGCCATACCCTGTAGAGATGTAGGGCTGATGGGATCATTTCTGCTCAGCCAAAAGAGAAAGTCTTGCAGCAAAATACTTAACCACATTTTCACTTTGTGCCTTAAGTCCCTTGCTTGCTGGCAACCTGTCCTCAGGGACAGGGATGAGTCTTGCCCTTGCCTGCAGTCAAACCAGCCATTTCAAGCCACTTTTCCTGCTTCAAAGCTATTAGGATGAGATCAACTGCCTTCCTTAATAAACCACAACCTGGCTTCAGGACAGTCTGGCACCCCTGCTATGATGAGTTATGTGGCACAGAGAAACCAGGCCTTTAGTTTTGCAGGGTAGGAGCAGGAGCTGTGCTTTTCAGCCCCCTCCCCTCCTGGGTCACCCAAACACGTTCTCTGACCATCACCCTGCCCACCTCAAGGACTGCACTGAGCCAGATACCAGGGCTGAGCAAAGTCAGAAATGCCCAACGCTGTCCTCAGGCAAGAAGGATTATGCTTAGAAAGTGTGTGAGATGTGCATTGCTCAGACACCCATACCCTCCACACCTGAGGAGCTAAAGGACTGTGAAAAAGACAATTATTGTTATGTACCTTGTTCTCTAATGTGGTGGCACATTTCATGTACTGTGTTTTCTGTGCCAAGCACACACATTCAAGCTATGCAGCTGCTCAAAATACATATGGTCCTTATGAAACAGCAATCACAAAAACACCAGAAAGCCTCTGAACTGAGTGCCTATTAACTACATTTTCAGGAACAAAGCCTATGGAATGCCCTGGCTCGCCTGTGGAATGCCCTGGTTGCCTATGGGATGCTGGGCACCAGCATCAGCTCAGCCAGGGCACAGACCCAGCAGAGCCCACGAGGCACTGCTGGGGGACACAGCACCACATATTCCCATCAGCTGCTCTTCAAGCAGGTGAGAAAGCACATGAACTATTACATTAAAAAAAAAAAAAAAGGAGGAGGGGATGGATAATTAAAGCTGTCCAAAAGCAGCTTAAAATGACTAAGCAGTTATTGCTAATCTGAAATTTCTCTTTGATTTTAGAAGAGTTTAGCTTGGGCTTGCACAACATCCTTACCTCCTCCTGTGGGTTTAATAAACTCAGTTACAGCCTTCTAACATCTGATTAAAGTACACTTCATATATCTATTAGCATACCCTGGTATCATGAGAGTAGCAGACTATTCTAGGTTTAATCTGTTGATTTTCTGAGCAGATACATACTGAATCATGCTCTCATAGCAGCTCCAACTTGTGCTACAGCTGGAGTTCTTAAAGACTTCTGGAGCACCAAAGCTATTGATTCCCATGGATACGGTTCAAGTATGAGAGAATTAAAGTGTCAATAAATTAATCAGTACAATGCTGCAAACTCAAGTATTAGGTAATCTGAAAGTATTAAAGCTACACATCTTGTTTTCCTCAGCCTGTTACAGTCCCTGACTTGTGCTGCCTGGAAAGCTCACCAGGAGCTGTGATGGGAAGACAGAAATAACTGCACCTCGCTGTTATTCACAGGTAACAAGGAGGTCTCCAAGTTAACCAAGAGGGCTGAGGAATGAGGCTGCTGAGCTGTAAAAGCCAAGGCAGGGAGCAGAAAGTCAGAGCAACAGTCTATTGACCTGTATAATGATGTTACACCCTGAAAAGCAAGCTATTTTCTTAATTAAAGATTTTCTTTATTTCATTAACATATTTTGATGAGGAGCATGTTGCTGCCAAGCTGTCATACTTTAGATTGATCTAAGGTAATAGGCAGTCAGATTTCATACTTCAGCTTGATCAATATTAAATAGCTCTTACTGATTTTTTTCTACCAAATATTGCAGCATTATTTTGGAGGCACCTTTGATTTAAAATGCCAGAAGGAACACAATAAATAAGAATTCCTTTTCCCTTTAATCATCATTCTTCATGTTTCTGCAGTAAAATGAAGTGCAAAACAAGTTTTCAAAGCAGGCATCCCTCTCTGCAAAGCCAAATACAAACTGAAAATATTTCAACGTATCTAAAAATCACAGAACAGTTTGGCTCGGCATGAGACTACAAAGAAGCCAAGCCTAAACACAATTTTGTGGGCTTCACAATTCCTGAAATACCCCACTTCTCCCCCAGCCAGTACAGTTACACAAATAAATAGAGATGCATATAACTTACCGGAGCAAATATCACCATACACATTTACAAAAGGATTTATAATCCAACTTGCGACTCCTGAAATAAAGCAAGGTTTGTCTCATACTAAAAATAAAGGCTCCCAAAAGCTTCTCACAGGAGAGAGAGAGAGAGAGGGAGGGAGGGAGAGGGAGCAAGTGAGCATCAGCTCCTTGCCTCGCTTTTTATGAAGCAAATAAGGAGAGCAAGAAAATCAATGCTGAGAGAAAGTGAGATGATATACCAATCAGGCAGCAGCCTCAGACTTGTTTGCAGAGGGATGGCAAAATGCTCATATTATTAGACACTGACTACACACAGCCTGAGTGAAGAAACTGTTTCTCTTCAGTGAGGGGCTGATTGCTCTGTGCTGGTGCAGGTACCACCGTGGTGGGCAGGGAGATGCAGCCCCTTCCCCCCCACTGCTAGTGCAGCATCACTTTGGCCCTCATGTGTGCTCCAGAGAAAAGAATCAGCCCAAAATTTTGGGTTAAAGTTGAAAAAAGCTTGGAGATCCTCCAAACTGTCATTGGATTAGTGCTTCTTCATTTTGGGGTTTGGGGGGGTGTTTGGACTCTGTTACATTTTGAGATGCCTTTCACTGCACCTCAGACAGCTGCTTTGCAGCAAGGAGCCCATGCAGAAAGGGGAAAAGACTTCTCAAGCCTCCCATACCTTCATGTGTGCTGAGCTCACCCAGTGCTTGCACAGGACCAGACCTCCAAAGCATCCTCCTGGAATTTGTGCTTTTGTCCCTTTTTGTGTATCAGAAAAAAACAGTGGGAAACCCATAGGTTGCCTTGCACCAAGAGGGAAAACTTTTGTGCTATTAATCCACCCAAACAAAACCTTTGCCATGCCACATGTGTGTTGGAAGGAGGAGGATGTAACAGGGCATGAGCTCAGGCACCTGTTTGTGAGCCAGTGGCAGCCAAACAAGAAGTGAGGCTCTCACTTCTTTGGGAAGGTGCCACATTTGCTCCCCCCAGCAGCTACACAGACACAAACCCCACACTCTGTCACAGCAACTTCCTCACAAGAGGGCTTCAGGCCAGTCCCACATCTCCCTGCTCTGTGTTCAGGACATCAGCACATCAAGAGCAGGAGAGGATCCACGGATCCCTTTTGGAAAGGTGTCAGCTCTGCACTTACCCGTGCCCCAACACCACTCAGTGTAACCAAGACTAAACCATGTTGTGCTGTTTATTGATCAGTACTGAGCTGATCACTGTTTTACCCTCTTTTCTACCCACAGCATCAAACATTTACAAATACATGTGACATAAGGCAGATTTCCCTTTTATTAGGAGACAGAAGTTACCTGCTGGTACACAGATACACCTGTGGGGTGACAGCAGTTCCCTGCACTGCAAAATTGGAGCACAATTGCTTTTCCCCTGCGGCTTGTGATTTACAGTAAATGCCGGAATTCACAGGGAAAATCCTGAAGACAAAAAAGCAAGGAGGCAGCATTCATCTGATAATAGAGTTTATCTGTGGGGGGCTGGCACTTCTAGCACAATCCAGGTGCAGAGGAGGCTCTGACAACCCTTTATGAGCCTAGTACTCCAGGCTCCTTTCCCACAAGCAGGAGCTGCACAGCCAGGCTGACAGATGTCACTGCTGTCAATGTGGCCCTGCATTTCCAGCAGACACAGCCTGATGCTGGTGGATGCTGTAATGAGGAGATGCTGTGATGCTCAGAGAGCTCTTCAGGTTGAAGCACTGCTCTGCTGTGTGGTGCATTTTACCATACACAAAAACATTCACCAGCTACCTGCACACTGCCTGAGCCCCAGTCATGAAGATTAAACACCACAGTGACTCTGGTTCTGCAGAGCTGGGCAGCATTTGCCTCCCCCTGCACTGTGAGCAGCCCTTTGATGCCTCAAATGCAGGCAGGAGCTGCACTCTGCAGTCACGTTCACCTCCACGTGGTCAAAGGTGACCAAGGACCACACAAAACTTACCACCCACTGCGTCAGCACAAAGAGTGATGCTGGCTCTCCCCCAGCCCTGGGAGCTCTTCTCCAGGCTGTGGGTACACATGGGTGGAGGATGGCAGGAGGATACTCAGCTTACCTCAGCTCCCCAGCTGCTGCAGCTCACTGCTCCTGGCCTTCTTCACTGCATTCAGTTCTCCAGCTGGCACTCAAATGTGCTGTATCTCATGGTGAGCAGCCTCTTGCTGCAAGGTGTGAGAGTAAGTGAAATGCAAACACCTCTCATTTCCTTTTCCAGTGAGAAAATTTATTTTCCCTTCCCACAGCTAACAACTGCTTACTTAAATTCACTAAAGTCTTCTGAAAACTTTGAAAAACACATATTAAAAGAATTTTTCTGAGCTGAGAGCTCCCATATCTCAACCTTCTAAAATATGAGTGCACCTGGGCACCTGTGTGGGATGTAGGGATGCAGCTTTGGCACAATGGGTTGCAGCAGAGGAGGACCTGTCCTGGCACACACCTCCTCCAAACAGCACTGTAACACAGACTCCACAGGGTACAGAAACCAAGGGCTGCTTTTTTTCCCTAACTGGTAACACACCATGAATGCTGTGGATGGTTCTAACACTGCTGAAAGTGAATGTGCTGGTGTTTGCTGACAAGGCAAAACACTTGTCAGGCTGCAGCAGACCCTGCAGCACTGCAGCCTGGTCCTTTCTCCAGCTTTATCAGATTCCTTCTCAAAAATTCATCTGAAATGCTGGATGGGACACTCAGCATCACCAAGCACAGGAAGAGCTGCTGCCAACACCAGCACTGCTATGCCAATGTCTCTGTGCTATAGTTTTTACTTCTTTTACTTTTTCACTTCAGAGCTTTTTACTTCTGATTTTTGAGTTGGGAATTTCAAAGCAAACTAAAAAACTTCCTGGGATTTGAGTCCCAAACTACTTTATGTACTACTGAAAAGCAGCATACATCTAACAGATTTGCATCAACTTTGTGCAAGGCTCATGGCCAGTGCTGCTGAAAGGGCTGCAGAGACATCAGCAACAGGACAGACAGCAGCCTGGGGACAGACTTGTCCCCAGATACAGCAGGACTCAGGGGAGGCATCTGCATGAGGACAGCTCAGAATTACAGAAGTTGGAGAAAACCCCTGAGATCACAGAGCACTGCCAAGTCACCACTAAACCACATCCCCAAGCAGCACACACACATTGAACACTTCCAGGGACAGAGGTTCCACCACCTCTCTGGGCAGCCTATTCCAATGTTTGGCTACCCTTTCAGTGAAGAAACTTTTCCTAATATCTGGCTCCCCACCACTCTTTGCTGTCTCTTCTCACCATGCCTCAAGCCACCACGGAGTATCAAACACCCACACAGCAGAAGCCCAAAGGCACAAACTGCCCCTGGAGCCTCTCACTGCTCCATTGCTTTATCCTTGACATGCTGGTTCACGTTACCCCAGAACCCCTGTTCATGCCTGCTCCTGTGTGTGTGTGCAGAGTTACAGACACCTCTGAAATCACACCCTGCACTGTGCAGATGGAGTTTCATCACTCTAGTCATGGAGCACCTGAGCTGGAGCTTTTCCACATCCAGGTCCCCAGCTCTGCCCAAGGCTGGATTGCACCCTTGCCCTGCCCAGGTAAAACCAGGAACAGGCAGCACCACCAAAGGCCCTTTGGACCATGCTACTGCTTAGGAGGCCACTCCACATTTGGAAAAGTTAATTAATAATATTAAAGTGTCCATCCCACCTGTGCTGTAGAGAAAGCATCCATCAAGGCAGCAGTGGTGTCAAAGAAGGCTGGAGTCTGACAGAGGGGCTGGAGCCCCAGCTGGGAGAGGATAATCAGCCTACCTGGGGCTGCTGCTGTAAGCAACACACCTGTACAGGGAATATTAACATAGGCTGCCTGTTTGCCAGCAAAGATTTTCACATTTCCCTCTCAATCTTTATTTAAATTTGGGAAGACAGAAAATTAACAAAGTCTGAGATCTATAACTGGAAACCATTTGTTTTTCTTGTGGAAATGGAACATTTCCTAATGAACTTCCCCTCCCCCTGTGCCACTCAGATCCGGATGCAAATATTGCTGCGAGTTTATCAATCTGCAGCTTGTTTCACGCAGTTTGCAATGCTAATGAGTAAACCAATTTTGACATATTATGTAAGCCAGTTTCTGAAACAGAGATTCTTGGCAGGCCAAATGTAAACACAGACACCCTCTTGCATCCAATTTAAATGAGCATGTTGCTGAAAGCACTAAGGGCTTGATTCTGTTGACTTATTCCTGATTTACTCCAGTGGAAAAAAAAAGATGGGGGGGAGAAGAGAAAGAAAACTAACAAAAATACCCCTTCGATTCAATTCCTAGTGCAGCAGCAATTTGCAAAATGGATCTAATTTTGTAGCAAGGAAATGTGCTGGAATAAGCTAATACAGGGTGGTGACTCGGGCACTGTGTGAGCATCAGCACAGCACACGCCTGGGAGCACACATGCCATTCCAGATGGAACTGAGGGGGGAGATGACAGCTCTCCTCTCCCTCATCCCCCCAAGCCAAAATCAGGTCCAGGTAGTGGCCCACGGGTTGGACCAGCCCCAGAAGGTGACTCCTTCCAGCCTCTTGCTCTTCCACCAGAGCTTTGCAGAAGGATGATGCCTATGGGGGGAGCAGACACAGTCCAACAGCAGCACCAGCTGTTTGGAGCTGTCCCTCACACAAAGGCAGGTAGGAACCCAGAACACGCAGGAATATTTGTTTCAGCACACACTAAAAGTCTGAACTTCACCAGCACACATTCAGGTGTCAAGACTCCAAGCACTATTCACTACCTTGCCCCAACAGGCCCCAACACAGAAAGTCAGACACTGATTAATGGATTATATCCACCTTTTAAAGAATAGCACCAGAAAAACATGCTGGAAGGTACCCACTTGGGATGGCAGACTGCAACAACCAGCAGAACAACTCCCAGTGAGACAGGGTTGAGCTGAAAGTCACAGGCTCAGAGGTAGGGGTAGGAAAAAAAAAGAGAGGGGATGCATTTTTAAAAGCCCTTAAAAAAAAGCCTCTACTGGAGAGATGAACAGGATTTTATTAAAGTGAGGAAGGGCTGAAATCAAATCTTTCACTTGCACTTTTCCCAGCACCATCTGGAGCACTTGCACCTGCCAAAAGCACGGCATATAATTTCTTTGACTATTAGAACCAAATGGGCAGAGCCAAACCTGGAGGTGGCCTTTGCCCTGCTATCAGCTCTGGGCACCTCCTCAGTGCCTTGAAACTGAAACACATGTGTGAAGTTGAACTGTGATGCTCCTGCCATGACAGAGTAAAAGCAATAAAATCAGAGGCATGCTGTGCTGTGAGGTCAGGTGTGCTGCCACAGAAAGCATTTATTGAGAGCCAGAGATCCCACCAGGCACCAGAGATGCAAAACACCACGTCACATTAAATTCCCTGCACAACATCACAATCAGGATAGCATTTATCATACCTGGATCTTTTACAGGACAAGGTAAAGGAGAGCAAAAGGAAGAATACTTTTAATCTCCAAGCAAATATCCCATCCTGAGCTTTCAATGGGGAAAGCAAACCTGAGAGTTCTTCCCTTTGTGCTGTGCTGCACTTTCAAGCTATGATCATAAGCAGCCAAATGCCACACATTTGTTGGCTCATTAAGTTTCACCCTGCAAGTTTAACAACTGTGTATTTCTAAAGTAATTCACGTTTTTATGCCATAAGAGAAAACTTACTGCTGTCTAGACACAGAGGAAAAAAAAAAAAAGGACACTGCTTGAAAGGAGGGCAGCAGACAAGGAAGCATCACTTGGGATGTGAACAACAGGGACATGAGATGCCTGTGCAGCCCCAGCACTGCAGGGCACAAATCCCAGCACTGCAGGGCTGTGGGAGAGCAGCAAAGACTGGGAAGAGAAGATGCCCTGCAGATCTGAGGGACCTCATAGATTTTTGTCCAAGTCCAGCTCTTTGCCAGCCAACAAACACCCCCACTACTCACTCTGCCATCCCAGCACGGAGCCCAAGGTGGGAGCGAAGCCCAGAATCACATCACAGCACGGGCTCCCATCCCAGCAGGGAGATGAAGGCAGCAAGCCACCAGTGCAGACTGATGTGCCGTAGCACCTCCCTCCATCCCTCCTGCTTATCTACACCTGGCACATTACAGTAACAGACAGGCAAATGGGGATTTAATTCCTAACATCTCATTTTTTACTGTAATTTTAAATTATTTGGAATAACTCCTGTGGTTAGAAGTCCAACTGTTATTCAGAGTTAGTCAATTTGGAAAGCCCTCACTGTCCACTCAAGCATCCCCTGGATTCCTCATGCTCAGAAGAGTATTACTGCCATTCCCTCATTCCTAGTGCTTTCTGCATTTTTTAAACATTTCATCATTTCTGCATGTCTTAAATACCAGATACTAAAACCATATAAAGAACAATCAGCAGACCAAATGGATACCGATTGGATGATGAAAACAGCATGAAATAAAAGAGAATCAGATTATTTTCTGTTGTAATTTTTATAGCTATTTAACAGGAAGAATGGAAAAATCTAATTACTGTCAACTGTAAGTTTTCAGCTACCCAGCCAGCAGCTCGCTGTTATTAAACTACTGTATAATTGCCTCTTTTACTCTGCTTCCCACAGAAGTTGTGTTATTTCACTCATAGTTAAACTCATAATATTGGCTTCATAACTAATCCTGTCAATCGAAATCCCCGGGGGCTGGTGCAAGGATAAAAATAGCAAGGAGTTGTTTTTTCCCCTCAGCTTTCTTTCAAAGCCCATTTCTGCAGGCACTGGGGCTGCAGCTGCCAAGGTGCCCCACTGGCCTGTGAATGCTGCTCCTACAACTCAGATGAACACAGAGGGGAGGGACAGGTCCTTCCAGCAGGAGATTCAGTCCCTTGGGCTGTGTCCATCCCAGGAAAGGCCAATCCTGCCCATCTCTCCCTCCTGACCCAGGCAGCTCAGTTAAAGTATTTGATGTTGCATAGTTGAACCCCACCTCCAAGGCCAGCTGTGACCACCTACCCTGGGATTTCCTCCCAGCCCTGAGGTTGAGGTGACACTCACAAAGCCTAAGGATACATGAAAAACAGGGATTTGCTCCTTCCTCAAACACTGGGACAGAGTCTCACATAAAAAATCCCACCAAGACACCCAGCTACCTCTTCAAGCATCAAAGATACACACTAAAATGTCTGTTGGGCTCCAGGATCTAAAAGATCTTTTCCAGACTAAATGATTCTGTGTTTCTCTGAGTACTATTTGCCTATGCACTTATAGGAAACTGCAAAAAGCAGCAGATTTTCAGCCATCCAAATAGTTAAGCTCTGTCTGAAGCCTTACTTGTTTCCTGTACCTCCTGGATTGATGTCCCTTGCTAATTCATGGCATGGTCCTTTCCTGGAGATGGCACTGGGTTTGCTGTAGAAGACACAGCCAGGGTCTCCTGCTCTCTCCTCCACCACGTCCCCTGTGGGATACTCCTCTTGCCCAGGACATAGAGGGCTTAAACTCACTGTTCAGCTCAGGTTTGGGATGAGGTGGTGGGGCTGGAAAGAGTGAGGGAAAACAGGTTTGACCTCACACTCATCTCTACAATCTGTCTCTCTGGAGACAACAACCCTGTGCTGGGGTTGCTCTCTTGTGGGCACGCACAGAAACTGCTGAGAGCTGGCAGGGAAAAGATGGGAAAGAACACATTTCCCAAAGTGGTGTCCCAGAGGAAGGTGCCCATGCCAGGAGGGACACAGTGCCAGGGCTCTGTGTGCATCTGGACCAGCTCCAAAGTCATCTCTCTTGCCTGGAGGAGCCCCAGCCTGTGCTGGGACTGACACACACAGACAAGAGCACACAGCACACTCACTGCACCACCAGGTCCATGTGGGAATTATGGGAGACTGGTTCATCTGAGGTGTTTTTCCTCCTGGGAGAACCACCACCCCACCTATTACAGCCAGAGACAGGGGTACAGCATCCCAACCTTCACTCAGCCTGCTCCTGGAGCCATTCTTGGGATGGACAACAGCAGTATCCATCAACACAGGAGCGAGAGAAACAGAGCACCAGTTTAAAAATGTGTAAAAAAATAAAGGCTCACCCTTTCTCCCACCCACAGCAAGGATGGACCAGACCATGCACAATGCTCTGCAGCCAGACAGGAAACTACTGCTTCCCATGCAAGCCTGAGACACCTGACCAGAAGTCCAGAGGGGCCCCAGGGTTAAAAATCCCTTGTATACACTGTGAGAGCCCTCTGGGATGACAGCTCTTCCCTGAGCTGTATTACTCTGTTCTCCCCTCATCACTAAACTTGCTTCACTTTAAGACAAGAAGATGGAGAAATCATTTTTGCCGTTGCTTGGGCTGCCAAAAAGCATCATGGTGCTCCCAGGCAAACCAGGAGAGCTCCCACCACATCCAGCCTGGAGAGCCCTGGTGCTCCCAAGGGCTGGGGGACTGCCTTGGCTGACAGAGCTCTCTGACAGAGAGTAGAGATTTAAAATAAACATGGCCCAACACGGTGTTAGATTTCTCACCCATGGTGTTTGTGCAAATGAACCCTCAGGCTGACAGACCTCCTGACTCAGAAAGCTGCAAAGACACAGAGAAACTGTGTTATGGCCAAAGTCACCCTAGTGGTGGCACTGCCAACAAGGAGCCACCTCCCTGCCAGCAAGCAGAGCCCACAGCCTTAGCTGTGCCAGGCATGGTGAGGACAGAGGAGGGAAGCACCAACACAGCAGGGCTGAAGCAAACCCACCAGTGTGACTGAGAACTATTCCTGTGTCCAAGTACAGGAAGAGAGTCAAGGACAAACAAGGAAAACTGAGGCTGCCAGGCACAGGAACAGCAAAATCTCCTATTGTTCGTACAAGTGTTAGTAATGGCACAGCACACATAGGAGCTCATAGTGACAAACCAGATCTGGTGGCAGGAGCCAGCCTGCCTCAGTGGAGGTGACAATGTATGTCCCCTCTTTGGATGCTCAGCCAGGTCCTCAAGGAGAACACGGCAAAGCAATCACTCTTATAAACACCTTAATATGAAGATCAACATTCTTGGGGTCTGATTCTTCAAGGATTCAAAACCTGCCAGAGCTCCCAATCTTCCTCCATCTCCTTTTGACTATACTGCTTGTGGTGTGTCCATTTAAAATTGTCAACTTTTCATCCTCAAAGAGGAACGAGAGTCCCAGGCTGTCCTATTCTCCTCATGAAGTGACACTGTGTTTTTATGAATTCCCATCAGCAGTAGATCCTTCAGGATGAATCTGGAAGAGGAGAGCACAGGCTGTGTAAACAGTGGATAAATCAAGGCCAGCCCAGCTTTCCCATTTGCACAGTGATCCAAACATGCAAGAAAACATCTGCAAGGGTCTCTGTATTCCCCAAATTAAAGTACTATGGATAAATGGATGAAAGTTTATTTTAATTGACTCATTGGTCAGGGAAAAAAGAAAAGGAAGTACATTACTGCTTCCATAAGTACTAATTATCAGTGGATTTTAGATACAAGAGCAAAGCATTCCTCTTGCTACCTATTTTTCATTAAACATAGTTCAATCAAAGAAGCCATCAACTTTCCTAGATGGAAGTAATTAAGGAGAGCACAGGCTGTTGTGTTTGCAGTGGAGACAGGAGCCTTCCCCTCGGCAAATCATATGCTCCCAGATGGACCCAACCCACCAAAAGCTTTCAGCCAGCTGTTAGCCCAAGGCTTGTTCCCAGATGTGGGGCACCCATGTGATTGCTCCAGCAATCAACCCACCCACTGCTCCAGCTCCATGGGATGTGCAAATCCCTCTCCCCTACATAACTGCACCCATTATGGGAACAAAACACAGCCACTTCTGAGAAGGGCACACCACAGACCTGCCCTTGTGCCAGCATACAGGCGAGAGGAGACCTCTGTGTGTGCCCATCTCATGCTGCAGGACACTTGCACTCAGCCCTGTAATGGATGGACTTCTAGTCACACCTAAAGAAGGAGGTGGTCCCTCATATCACAACCAGGGACCACTGAAGAAACTCCACATGGAGAACAAAGCTGAAGGAAAGCAAGGGCTGGGCCATGTGGTGAAAGGTTAAACCTCTCCAACTGATGTCCCCAAAAGTGCAAGTGTGGGATGCTGTGCTGGAGACATCTTCAGTTCCATCTGAGACACGTTGACCACTGTGTGTCATCAGGGTATCTTGTATTGTCCCGATACTCAGAAAAATCAGTCATGCCCCTAACAGAAAGCAACACAGCCAATGCAAACACCAGGCAATGTCTTACCTGAATCACCACCAGCAAGGCTCTTCCAAACTTCAGCTTCAGGAAGGTCAGGGGCTGAGGTACTGTATTTCCCCTGTGAATGAAGGTGAATGGTGCATTTTTTAAGTTCCACGCTAGGCAGCCACACAAGTGCTTTAGGCTGACCTTCCCTGTGGCTTGCAGAAGACTGTCCTTGTCCAACCAGCAGAGGCTTTCTGTACAAAGCAGCTCACTGTCCTTGGGCTTTTGCACATTTTGTGTGTGTAAGATTCAAGTATTGGTTATTATTTCTTGAAATGAGAACCCCCCCAGAAGCACCACTTGGTTTACATGGAGGACAATATTCTCCCACAACAGTCATTTCCATTAAAGTATTCCACAAAAGTCTGGGTGTTCAGTACAGGCTTGTTGGCAATTTATGCAAATCTAGTCTACAAATAATCTTGACAAATAATGCTAAGAGTGAATTTGAGCTGAGGCTGTCTGAGATCACAGGTGTTAGTTAGGTTATCAGACACAGTGGGTGGCATGTTAATGTGTTCACGTCCTAACTAGTGGGTATAAGTGAGAGGCTTGATCTACAACTGAAAGAAAAAACTGAAAGAAAAATTGAATATAGAGCACAACAGATATTGCTGAACAGATTCGCATGTGGGCACTTGATTTATCACAATGCCTACATAAATATGTATGGAGCAACTGTTTCAGAGAGGCCCCATGCATGGACAAGCCTGTAAAATAAGTTTTCTGATCTAAATATTAAAATTGGCCCTTGGCAAGTAATATAAGTAATAGTCTCTTACAAAATCACTGTTTCAATTAATTTTACTTGCATCACCTTTATCTGTGCAAGAAGGAGAGAAAAGCATCAAACAGGCCTGAAAGCCAGCAAAATAAATTCAGAGTTATTTTCAAGAGGTCTGCTTGTCTCACAGTTAAGAAAATGCACCATGAGATGGAAAAACAGGTTGAAGTCCCATCTCTGCCAGGGTCTAATTTTTCTCTGTAGAAAAGTAGGATGTATTTCTTGCAGCAAATACAAAGCATTTTCTCTTACTTCAACGAACAATCATTTTTTCTGAACAGTTATATCAAACAACTTACATTTTTTTGCACCCTCCAGTAGCTTTGTTTTACTGCAATTGTCATTGTTAAAAAACCCCCAACAAAATAAAAAAAAGTACCTTCCCTCTTCCTTAAACCGATTAGAAATGTCATTCACATTACTCTGGAAGTGAATTGAACTATTCCCAACAGCCACTCAAAAAATACATAATCACCATAATTACTGGTGGCATCTAATTAACATTCAGCTTCCTCTCTACAGCAGCTACAGCTGGACAATCCATTTATTTCAACCTAAAACTAATGCTCTCCTAATTATTTTCCATCTCACTAAGCAGCCCACCTGTGCCCGTTTGCAGCGACGGCTCCGTCTGGCACAGCCTGGTGAGCTCAGCCTGGGGCAGCCCTGCTGACAACTGCCCCATGCAAACACGGGGACCTGCTCCTGCTAATTACACAGCTCCTGGCTCTGTCAGCCTGCTTCACCAGGATTCACAAAAAAAGAAAAAAAAAAAAAGGAATAAAAAAAAGGAAAGGCAAAGGAGCTGCAAAAGGCTGCAGCCACCCCAAGGGACTTGATGCTCTGGGTTTGATAGGATGGGGTAGAGGATAAACGAGCCCATAAAATGCACATGCCTCTGGTTTGATGCTTCTTCCAGAAGGGCATGGGGTCAGGGTGGGCACATCAGTGGTCCAAAAGCCTGGCACGTCCTGGTGCTGGTCTCCAGGCTGGGGAAAACCCTCTGCTGCCAGCTTTGTTCTCCTTCCTTGGCCTCTCTGTTGTAGCAACAGGAACAAAACTGCTCAACCCAAATACTATTTTAAAAATATAGACAGCTAGGGATTACACAGATATAGCAGTCTGCTTTTATGAACTGCCTGGTATCAGTCACTCAGAATAAAATGAAGTACATGCAAATGTCATGATACCTTAGTTGTTTCAGTCTACTTCTAGCCATTTCCACCCCCATATCACTCATCAGACAACTTTTTAATTCACTTTTATTTTTCAGACATCCATCACCTCTTGTTGGGAAAAATAATGCCTGCTGTTGCCATCTAGATGAGCTCCAACTCATTATCTCTGTTTCCTTCCAAAACTCACCTAAAAACTTATTTTCTTTTTTGCTCAGCCTCTCTCTCTTTGCTATTATGTTGCTACTTGTATTATTTCAGCCTGTAATGATTGTAGCACTCCTAGGAGTGATGATCTGCAAAATTATCTTGTAATTGCATTCATATTTGAACTTTCATCATTACAACTAAATACATAAAAGGGGGATGAGAAGGAAACTGACAGTTACTGGGGGAAGCTCTTGGCTGAACTTCTCCTGAACTCAGGAATTACTAATGCCTCTTTCTTTCCCTTCGCCCCCACTTTAATTTGTCAGCTCTAGGATGAATCTCTGAAGGCACCAAGAGGCCTCTGATCAGCATGGCCAGCTGGGTTCACAAAACCCACAGTGGCACAGTGTTTACCCCCAGTCAAAGTGGGCAAGATGAGTTAATGACATTCAAAATGTGTGGGGAGAAGGAAGGAGCTCAGCACAATCTTGTAGACATCACTTGCTTCAGAGACCAAGGAGAAAAATACAGCAGGTCAAGAGAGGTCTTAAGAGTTGTCCTGAGTGTCAAGGGGAAAAAATAAATCAGTGCATGCATATTGGAAGATTATTTATGCAATAGTCAAGTAGTTATGGTTTTGATACCAAGGAAAGAACTCCAAGCATCAGTTAAGATCAGAAATTCAGTATCTTCAGGCTGTGCGCACAAATTTCTCCCCTCTTTGTCATCTGCTGAGCAGTAAAGTGCCTCCAATTGGAATTGTCCAGACTTCCCCAAACAAATTTTCAACTCCATACAAGATAACCCAGTCTTGGCACCTGACCTATAAAACTTTTGGGATATATAGGCTATAGAGAGAGGACCAAATTTTATGAAAATGCCCTAGTTCTTATCAGTGCAAACCAAGCTAAGATGGATCAGAAAATTGAAGTCCCAGCATTTGCTAAACTCAAGAGCTGCCCATGTGCTCTCCTGGCTGTCCAGGAGCACTCAAGTTTGAAGGACTAACTGCAAACCAGTGTATTTTTCCTTGCCATTTTTTCCAGAAAAGAATTTAACAGAGTTAACACAAAGATCTCCAGCCAGCAGAACATTGCTAAGATTCCCTAGGTGAACCTCTTACATCGCATTTACCCTTCTGGTGCAGCCCAGGTGTGCAGACACCTGGTTTTTGAGCTGCTGGGCTCTCCACACCAGCCAGGCTCACAGCTCCTGCTGCACATTGTCTCTCCTGGAAAGGGCACTCAAAGCACCAGTAAGGAAAGAGCCCTTGCAAACCCCAAAAGTTCTCAACTGGCCCAGCAGAGCAGGAGGGATGGGTGGATTCTCTGGTGTCTAGTTGCACATACACCATCTCTGCAAGTACTCTCAGTAGGGGCAGTGGGACTTGGGAGGTTACATTTATTTTTTTTCCATTTTTTAAATTTACTTCTACAAAACCTCCAGGAATGCAGATTCTTTGAAACCCCACTACCCTACCCCATCAAGCTGAGGCTGTCCAGCAGGTTCACAATGTATTTGTACCCCTTGTCATGTTGCAGGGTGCCAGCCACAACCAAATGATTTCATCTGATGCTTGAAGACAGGACTTACAGATGATAAAACAAACATCTTCTTCAAACTAACAGCCCTCTCCAAAAGCCAAGCAGGTAGCAGTTTATCACTTCCAACCTCAGCTAGCACTCACTTGCACTCCTAATTGCTTTTAGCCTCTTCTTGAGGCAATTAACTCCATACCCACCCCCTGACACCTTCTCACTCCAAAAAGCAGTTCCCAGTTCACTGCCACAGGGCTCTGCATGGGGATCTCAAGCTTCTGTCTTTATTCCCTTTCCTCTGCAGGGTTCTGCATGTGTTTGTGTCTGGGCATGTGTTTTCTCACCCTGATGAATTCATTATTTATGGGGCTGAAAGAGCAAAGCTGCTGAAATCATTTAGCTCTTCTGCATGTCTCCCAAAGGCATAACAAACATAATGGGAAAGCAAATATCAGGCTAAGCAGGGTGGTTTGAGGGAGAACTCAGAAATGAAGGTGGGGGTGCTGTGCAGCATATGCCAATACATGCCAGGCTTTCCTGCCTGGCATGGGGCTAAATCCCTCCTGTCCTGCCTCCAGCTGCCCCGGGGATGCCCAGAGCAGCCTGGACCAGCACAGGTCAGAGTGCTCCAAGGGATGCTCTGTGTTCCCTGGCTCACTGACGTGTTCAGCTTTACCAGATCTGGCAAATGGCACTAGAGGGCAGAGCAGTTTACCCTCAGCATATCTGAGACAAAGGAAAAAAACCACAACTTTCAGGCAGCTTCTGAATTCTCCACAGTCCTATCCAACACCAAAACCCTGTTAATACACAAAAGCCACCAAATATATTTCCAGTCAGAGTGACAAGCACAAGCACAGGCAATAATGAGCCAACTCAGAGCCTGCAGTTCCCTGCTCTGTACTAAGATTGCAGACCTGGAGGTGTGTGCCAGCCTCTTGCCTGGGCCTGCCCTGGCTCTCTGCATTCCAGGGTGCACAGGGCAATGCAAATAACACAGGTGCCTCGACAGCAGTGGGGGTAACAAAGCCTCTTCTCCTCCCATCACTGATGCAGATGAAAAGGCTTTACTCATCAGGAAGCTTTGATCACAGAGACCAGAAATTATTGACCACGCTGACATTCTACTGCCCAGGCTTGCTGCTAAGCATCTCAACAGATGGAAAGTGCTTCCAAGCAGTTGAAACTTTCAAGGTTATAGCTTTTGTTCTGAGCAGATGACCAGAGGCTGAGAGAACCCCTGTGGGTGGGCAAACAGAGCTGCTTGAATGCACATCTACCCCATGAACCACAAGATTTACATTCCAGAGAGCACCTCTGACGGCCACCACTACATCTCCTGGACCCCAGCTCACTGCACTTGGCTCAGGAGGGATGGGAGGGACTGTAATTCCCAAAATTGACACTCTTGTGCTCTTATATGCAAAGGTTTTTGGATGGTATACATTTGCTAAATTCAACAGACTTTCCCAGTGTCCCTGGTACTCAGAGCTCCCTTGGATGAGGATTTTGGCCCTAAGAACCCCACTCCAAATCACTCATAAATCCTTTTATTATTATTTCCCCAGTGCACAAAGTGTGCTTTTCTTTATTATTATCAAGATCAGTCATCCTGCAGGTCTATATACCGTTGAGTAAGGAAGCAAAGGAGCCTTGCTCTTCCTCTGTAAGTCACTGTTCCTTCCAGAGTCTAAGGAGCTTGTCCATGAAGTACCACCCTGCATCACATCCCAGCTCTGCTGCCAATGAGGATACTTCATAACAAAATCTCTGCAGGGGGCAAGGAAAATACCTGCAAAATGTAACTCGGAGTACAGTGCATTAATGGCTGGGGCAACAGCTTAGAATCATGTTGGCTATCTTAATAGCGTGAAAAAAGGTCTATTAATATTTAAAGAGAAGGAAGGAAATAATACTGGTTTCAGGTCTCAGTCACATTTTGTCCCTTGCCACAACCACTTTATTCCACATCTCTTCCGCCAGGGCACACCCTACATCTTCTTTGCAGAGGAAAGGCAGTGCATGGTCTTATTTTTGTGCAGAATTTGATTTCAAAGCCATCATTGCAAAGAGGGTTGAAAGGACCCTCAGAGCAGAGGCCAGGCAGCTCTTATCTTTTCTGGCAGATGTTTATCTAACTTCTGACTCCCAGTGATTGCAACTCCACAACTTCCTGGGGCAAAACTACCCTAGTGCTTCTCCATCTGCTTCTTAAAATTGTATATCCCTTAATAGCATGTCTTCTCCCACCCAGCACAGACAAGTGAACTGCCCATTCCCTTCCTCTCCTCTCTGCAGCAGCCCAGAACTCAAAAATGATCTCACCTCCTCCCCCCCCCAATAAATAGCCTGAACCCCACAAGTTTTCTCCCCACAGCCTCTACTCTCAGTTCATTTTTAGTATCCTTTTCTTGACTCTGTTTTCCACCTATCTCTTTCCTTTAGGATGAAGCCCAAAATGTGATGGTTTCCCAGACTAACCAGCACAGAGCAAGGCAGGAAAGGTTGCCTCACCTGCCCATCAGTCAGCTCTCCCAGTTTTCTGCAGCCCCAATTACAATCTGGCCACTTTGCAGAAAACTTCCTTCCAGTCTGTGAAGCACCCTCTCCTCACCAATCCCCTTCCTGCAGAGTCCCATTCCAGGGGACTTGTGGAGCTGTTCCTGCACCTTCCCAAAGGATGTTTTGGGATCCCCTTTCTCACTGACTTACCTTGTGCATGTTTTCAGTCCTGCCCCACAAATCTGCACAGGAATTGTAGAGAAAGCAACAGCAAGGACCAGGCAGGTCTGGCTTACCTGAGCACATCACCTGCTCAGCTCACACCTGCACCAGCCACTTGGTCAAAACTGCTGCTCCTTCCCTCTCCCTCCTTAAAAGCAATGGCTGTATGTGATTCTGCAGCTGTAATTAATGATGGCCTCTTAAATTTTCACTTGGGTTGACCTCAGCTCACCCTGACTCCAGACATGGTGGGTTTGATGGTTATGTCCATGCTCACAAATCCAAGTGCACCCCAGGTGCACTGGTTCTTCCTCAGCCCATCAATCACTGCTGCTTGCTCTTTCTCTGGACACTGGCAGCCTCACCAAGAGGCTGTGCAGAGCAACTCTGGGGCTGTGTAAAACCTCAGCAACATTTAGATTTGCAGATAAAATATCTTCACTCTGCCTACTTAACAATTCAGCATGCAGTTATTGTCTTTAAATACAGAGAACTAAGATGGATACTGTTCTATTCTTCAAACAGTTACTAACAAATTAGAGTAGTACACTAATATCAGAGGTATTTTTTTCTCTAGCTTCATGATCATCCTCTGACTGTGACTGTGGCTGTCATATACACTGGTGTTGGAGCACTGTGCTGGGCTTATTGAATTTACACTTCATCCCCAAGGTCTGCTGCAAAGTCTCATAACCAGACTGAAAAAAAACAATACTTTATTCTTTCATAGATGCTGACTCTGAAGTACAGATCACTCAGAAAAAAAAAAAAAAAAGCTTATGGAAATTGAGAGTGATAAACAGTACATATATATGAGTAATAATTAAGAAACAGTATAAAGCACATAAAAGGACTAGTTCCCTACCAAGGAAAACACAAAATACTAACAGCCCTGCATAAAATGAAATTAAGCCAAAGAGGTTTAAGCAGCATGACGAAATCAACATCCTTTTAATGTCAATGACCAAATCTGAACCTGGTTTCAGTCCCCCTCCAGATTTTTAGCATATTTTAGTAATTCTTTAGCCCAATCATACCTGCCAAACCTGCCTAGATGCATTTACAACAACTCAGATGTGGTTGTGCAACAAAATATCTGATTTGCACATGCAAATTCTCATGAAAACCATGAACAGAAAATTGAAATAGATAATTTTTCAATGTGTGCTCAGAAGCTGACAATTTAATCACTTTAAGTGTAAAACAGCCTTTTTGTTACTGCGAAACACAAGGTCTGTCATGAGGTTATAAATGAAATTGCTATCTGAGGAATATGAACCATCAAAGCCAAAGAACACCAAGGCCTGGATGGATTTAAAATAACAGCAAGGCTGGCACAAATCAATAGTGGTAAACAAGAGTCTTCAAACAATTTAAAGGACAAATCTCTGTGTGCATTTGGCCATACATACTACCATATTAAACATGACATTTATAGAATCACAGAATGAATCACTGACTGGTTTGGAGGATTGGTTTGCAGAGGATCTGGGGGCCTTTGGGCAGAGGATGGATTGTTCTCCCTGGGTGACTCCCTTGATCATCCCTCTGCCTTGTACCTGAATTTACTTCTTCTCATGTGGCTTCCAAGTATTTTTAAAGAATTATCTCATCAGCTGACATTTTAGCCGACAATCACCTTGTATCTGCAAATCCAGACAGTTAACAAACCAATTTTCTTCTATAATGAAATTTTAAGTAATATTTTTAAGTTCAGGAATTACCAGCTTTAATAAACAGCACATTCTATATGAAAGAAAAAGAAGTTGCTTTATTTGTAATCAAACTAATTGATCCCTTTAAAAATTTGCATAGTTTTGTTTAATTTTGTAGAAAAATAAAATTGAGACTGAGATCAAAGAGACTGATTTCACCAGAGACAATAGGTTTTACAGAACTCTGCAAAGTTCTACCATTGCCTGAAGAGGTTTTAATTCAGGAAAGAGATTTACGTTTCCAGCCTGCCAGTTCCAGTTAAGACTAATAATTACACTTGTAAATGGACTGCTGCCTTTTACCTGAACTGTGATTTTAATACCCCGTTTGGAGATCACATCTTGTTCATACTGGACAATTCTGGGCTAGGGTTAGAGATGTTTTATGAGCCAGGTCACTTCCATTATACTGTGGTTTGACACTGGCCAAACACCCATGAAAGCTGTTTGCTCACCATTTCTTGCTCTCAGCTGGGCAGAGGAGAGGGAAAAAAAATTAACAAAGTGCTCATGAGTTGAGATGAGGAGTAGGAAAAAACACTCTAAGGGCAAAACAGTTTTAAATTTAAAGACATAAAGTAAATTTATTATTAACAGAGTCAGAGGAGGATAATGAGAAGAAGTAATGTAAGTCCTTAATAAGACCTTTTGTCCCCCCAGCCCCTTCCCTCCTTCCTACCCAGTTATCTCACTAACTGGGCCAGCAGCACGTCCATCTTCAGAGCCATCAGAGATGGGCTCTGTTGGACATGGGGGAAGCTTCCAGCAGCTTCTCACAGAAGCCACCTTTGTGGTCCTCTCCTGCTACCAAAAACCAGGCTGTGCCAAATCAACACACAATAGGTGACACCATGGCCCATGTTCTGGGGTAACTCAAAATGCAAATAACCAACAGTGCCCAGAGAAGGAAAGAGTGAGAAATAAGGAAGAAAAAAAAAAAAAGAAGCATGTTTATATGTTCAATTCAGCCAATCACATAGTATTAGTATACTGTGCTATTAAAATTTGTTTCCATTGTTTCTAACTAGAGTTTTATGGCTTCTCCATACAGGGACTGTCAGTGACAAAAGTCAGTAATATTCTGCAGTACATGATTTCAAACATACAGAGGGTTAAACAAGGCTCTGTAGACAGTGATACTGAGGGGTGCCAAAATGATTGCTTTCACTCAGCTTTCAGGGAATCAACACTGATTTATGACCAAAACGAATTGCATTGAAATCAAATGGAAGTCAGACTCTGCCCACAATTTTACATGCATTAAGTGCTGGGAGGTGATGGGGAAAATGGACCATTAGCACATGCTTTCTGAAATAACCACAGCACTGCAAAATTAGATGATTCTGACCCTCGGGTGAGCAACAGTCTCCTCCAGAGGCTTTTTTGCTCATCAGTTGCCTCTTCTGCAGATCCACCTTGTTCTCCCCAGGTTTCTCATTAACTCTGGTCCCAGTTTGGGGCTTGTGGAGATAGAGCCAGCCTGAGCTTCCCACAGGAAGGCCAGGGTGGATGTGTCAGCTGGGGCACATGTTTAGGAGCAGGTGGAATTAAAAAAAAAAAAGAGCAAAGGCTGACACTTCCACAGAGCTTACAGCACAAATAACACAACAGTTATTTAGCAATCTTGTCATTGCAGGCAAAGTTACAGCTGAGTCTCGATGGTGCTTTGATTTTAAAGCTCAATCCTTGTAAACACATTGGCTGAATTAAGGGTACGGATAAAGGCAGTGGGAGGCTTTTTCCCTGCAAAAAGCAGAAAACAGTTTGCCTTGAAAAAATAATTACAAAAACATGCCTCTATTTAAACAATTATTTCCAAAATTTTGGAAGGGATTTCATCTCCCCTGGAACTCAACATTACATTTGGGTTAACAAGCACCAGAAGTAAAACCAATTAAAATTTTACAGTCAGTGAGGACAGAACCAACAGGGTATAACAGCCTTCCAGATTTTCATTGATATGATGATGAAACACAAATATTTATGAGCTGAACACTGCCTCCAATATCATTCAGAAAGAGTTCTTTTAGTGCTCCAACTAACCTTTCAGGATTACAAGAGAGGAAACTTGCAACAGATAAACTCTTCACCCCATCTCACTCTGAAAGTACTTTACCACACGTTTATCTCTTCTTTATCACTGTTAGGCAAAAGAGAATGAAAATGTGAGACAGGATAATGCTGCTCATAAAAAAAAAAAAAAAAAAGAAAAATCTGGAGATAGTTGGAAGTGGTGGATCAAACTCATGTCATGCTGAATTTTGCCTTTTTATTTTATATATTCTCTGTATTCTCTACACATATATTTGTGGCCTATCATTGTATTACTGGCTAGTTTTCCCAGTAGTTTCTCATGCTCTTTCCCCAGGCAAATAGACAAAACACATTCCAAGGGATCCTATTGTATCTTGGCTCTCTCTTCCCTATCTCTTTCTTAGTTCTGGCTACCAAGGCTGAGAACAGTTCTTCAAGACACTTTTTAATGAAAAAAGTACAGCCATTACCAAGGAGGGGGTTCCAGAAAAAGGTTGAACCAGAAGGGGGAATTACCTCATCACCTGTGCTTCTAATTGGGAATTCTTGTCATTTATGCTAACTGGCTAAATTTATAGAAATTGTATTTACCCTGTGTGGGTGGGCTTTTGTGGACATTTTCCATATCTGCCCCTGGAGGCCTCCAACCTTTATATTACCTCCTATACTAATATTATCTTGAAAGTGTGTGTTGTTTAATTTATAGGTTCCTAAGGCATCAAACTACTGCACAGAAATATGCAAAAGAAAGCCTTATTTACATCACAGCATTGAGGCTGATGCATTATTAAAAGGAAAAGCCTTGAGCTCCTGATAGAAAAACAAAAGATCTTCTCATTCACAGCCAAGGCACAAGAAGGAACTGTTTGCCAGCATCTCACAAAGTCTGTGACCCAGCCAAGAACTGAGCCCAGATATCTCAGTGGCAGTCCAGCATCGTGAACACATCCTCCCTATCAATGTAAGGCTGGAAGAAATGCCCTGACAGTGCAAATCCATAAAAGAAAATGAAATCTACCTCATCAGGGAAACACTCCTCTGTGTCCGTGAAATGTATCACTCCAGATCAAGAGGAATTAGTCTCATCTCATAAACGCCACACACATGCCTCATGCTGCTCTGCACTACCTCAGCAATGTGCTGGAACCTGGAGAGAAATGTGACAATCATGGCACAGCACAAAGCACTCACCCAAGGGCACCTTCAGTGGGGCAAAGGGAGTCTGCCCAAGGTTCCACCTCAGTGATGGAATGATCTCAATCTCTTCCCTCTCAGAGATGACCTGTGCCAGGTGACACTTAAGGAAAGGGGAGGAGAGAGTGAGAAGCCGACTGTTCAATACACAAATGCAGGAAAAGTTCTGAAATAGCTAAAAGTGCTGCACTCTTGTCTGAGATGATGCAGGACTTGGCTTTTCCCCCCAGGTCATTTCCTTCTCCATACAGAAGAAAAAGGTAGGGCTGCAACCTCTAGAAAATACAAGCAAGAAACTTCATCTTAAACTAAGGGAAGGAGATCCCAGCTTGACCCAAAGGGACGAACTGAAGGTTACTTGTGATGCTGAGCAAAAAAAATCCTTTACAATTGCTGTACTGCTTTGCCCATTTATCAGTCTGCAGTTTTGTTCTACTTCCATAAATCAGAATTTGTTATCAAGCACATCATTTTGAGTATCTATCTGGATGGCATACGAATTGAAGACTGAAGTGTGTCACAAAGCCACACCTTACCTGTGGGGTGGCTGTTCAGTTTAACACCTCCTCAGCCCACATCAACCCACAGGTGCCAGACAGCAACAGCAGGATTCACAGGCAAGGTAAGGAGTGCAGCACTTGGGAGAGGAATAGCAGTTTTCTGATCATCAGCAGTGAGAACTCATTTGATGCACTCCAGGAGAGAAGGCAGTGCACCTGAAAAGCCAGGGAGTCTGTCACAGTTGCTTAAACAAACTTGGAACAGAAAACATATGCTTTGCTTTAAATTCTACTGTAAGTGACCACCATTTGTGCACTCCCTGAGCTTTTATAACTATGAAGACTGAAATGAAACTATACAGAACAAAGTCAAAACACAGGTAACAAGGAAAAATATTTTCAATTATAATTCCCTTAACCTGAATTGATACAGAATATCCAGGGCAAGTTTCCCAAGCTGTGAGTGTGGGATCACACCAGGACTTCTGCAGCACCAGTCTGACTTCAGGGAGCATCTCCCCAGGTACTGCTTTGCCAGTCCAGCCACGAAAAACTGGCAATGCAGAGAGGCACTTACCATGAAAAGCCCAGGAAGATGAAACAGTGGCAGAGAGTTTTGCAGAGCAAACCTGAGGCAGTTGGGATGCAGATGGTGTCATGCTACCTGCCAGACCAGGGGCATTGCTGCACCATCCCTGCCTGCACCCCCCTTTTACTTGCTGGGAAAAAGAGCAACAATTGAAGAACACCAGAATGATGCTTTCCTTGTGAAGGACTCCAGATGGGGCTTCTTAAGTACCTTTTTAAACTCACTTCTGACTTTTCTGACTCTCACAATGTGTACAGCACGAGGTGCTTTTGGCACACACAGATAGCTTGGTGTGGGATTATTTGCTGTGCCCAGAAATGTCACTGTTCACCTCTTGACAGCAGCTGATTTTGCACTGTTTTCCTGGCACTGAAAACAACCGGGTAATAGAATAGCTTAGAACACCAAGGAATACAGAAAGGAAGTCTATTAAAAGCAAGGGAAGTCTCCTAAGAGAGTTACAAAGCAGCAGCCACTGCAGAGCCCATGAAGGACAGACAGTGAAGTTCATTAAAAAGCTCTCAGCAAACATTCCTTCCGTCAATTCCACTCTAGAGTTATCCTCCAGCTTCCATCTCTGCTGCCTGTACACCTGGCTCTTCTCGGGTGTTTCCAAGCTGAGCAGCTCTCAGGAAAAGGCATTGCCTGCATGCTCTGCCCAGGACATCAGCACCCTCAAAGCTGTGAACCATGCCGGGGCAGAGCCAGTTTAGAAGAATTTGACTTTCTCTAACCTGTCCCTACCTCACAAGCAGCAGCAGCCATTCCAGCAGCTGAGCTCAGTCTGTTACAGCATTTCTCTGAGAAAACAGCATTGGATCAGTGAAATACATGTTTGTTCTTTCTGTATTCTCCATCCATGAAGACAGTGCACTCTGGCTTTGAGCATGATCACTCCAAATATACACAGTGTTGAGGAATGGCTTGATACAATCTTATTTTTTACCCCAGTTGCTCATTTGCCATCAGTCCTTGCTGCTAAAGAAGATCTGGCTGCCTCCTCACTCACCTCTGAACATCTGCATTGATCCCCTTGTACCTGCCTTTAATTATCAGGGTGGTTGAAGTTCTCCAGATGAACATAAATTCTCTTCATGTGGAATTATCCCCCATGCACAGCTCCCCTTGTGACAGAAGCAAGAGGACTGAAATGAGTCTGACAACTGTGCACATTCAATATAAGGCTGAGCCTTTAAACTTCCCCATATTTATTTTTTGGTTTTTGTTTTGTTTGGTCAGTTTAGTCTGGGTCTTGGGGTTTTTGCTGGGTTTTTTTTTTTTCCTTTTTCATATTCTTACACCATGGACAGCATGTGCTTTGGGGATGGAGAAATAAACTGTGGCAGTAGGTGAACAGGCAAAGGAATGGGGACTGAGTGATCTGCTACATTTTGGATACTACAGGATAAAGCCATGCAAAACCTTGGGTTTCTAAAATCCTTATGACTCCACAGCTGCTGCCAAGCACAGGAGTTTGATCCCAGCAGGGAGGAGTATCCCAGAAGAAAGGGGTTGGCAGTCAGACCTTCCTCCTCAGCATCTCAGTGTCTCACTGCAGCAGCACAGGCCCCTTCCACACTATTTAAAATATTAAATACCACTCTTGCCATACAATACACATAAATATTCACTAATCCATGCACAAGAGTACCTTTGGTTGTCTCTGATACCGGACCTATAACTGATGGCACAGCAAATGGCCAATGCTCCTCATAGCAAATTGCTTTTCCTTGTATTTAACTTCATCACAAGTAGGTTTTTATATGCTAAATTTATGTAAGCAAATGCTATTTTGGCAAATTCTTTTGTCAGCATTTTTATGACAACGGATACATACCGAATATAATGACTCTGGCTCACTGAAGAAAAAAAACGGCATTTTTGAGAAAATCAGATTTAGGAAAAAAAATATTCTGGTCTGGAATAACTGTCAGTGTTTTCATAATATTATTCATTGTTTCCTTCACTGGTGAAATTTATTGCAAATAAACATAAACAAAACAGAATTAAGGAGAAGCAGATAAGTTTCTTAACAACCTGCAGGCATCCCCTTGAACTTTCCCTGCCATTCTCACTCCATCAAGGTATGCAGGGAAAACAGGGTTCTGTCACAAGCTTGTGTAGTGCATGACCACCAGCACAGAAGCTGTTTGGAAGCTCTCCAAGCTTCCCCGATTCACCATCACACACTTCTGTAGCACATTGAGCTGTGCATTTGTTATCTTGGAGCTTTGAGATAAATAACATTTCCTAGCTGACTAAATAAAATCACATTACTGCTTAAAAGGCATCACCGTAAGGGCTTGAGACACAGGCAGATCACGTTAGTGGAGCCTTGCAAGGGCAGAATCCCTTTGATCAAGGCTTGGCAGACAAGTGCAACCTGTTGCATCTGGAGTCTGCTCAGGGCAGAGATATTTGGATGCCCTGAGAGCAGGACATCCTTCCCCTGCAGTGGCATTTTGCAGCACCTGCCACAACCAGTGGCTTTCTGAAGTGGTTTCTAAACCACACCTACAGGGAAACCTGCAGCCCTCCAGGGCTCTGTCTCTATTTCTCTTTAGGGTGGCAAGATAATGCCAGATATCTGGTTTTAAATTTGTTTGCTTTGGTTCTTTTCCCAAATATGCCATAATCTGTTGATCTGTGTAATGCAGATTACCGACTCTGCTTACACATAAAAATAGCTACTTGCTTGGTTAAAAAATCAGAATCAAGGTCGTCCCAGGTCACAGACAAAAATGAAACATCTTTCCTTAAAAATATTTTAAATTAATTAAAATACTGATTTTCATCAACCTGGTGATGCTGCATGAGCTGTTCAAGTTGAGATGTTTTATGCAAAATACATCCTGTATTTGGAGTCCTCCATCCACGTGGTATAATCACATGACCTGCAAAAGCCTCTGCAATTTTGATCCCATCACAGTTCCCCCTAATATGTAAGAAAAAAGAACTAACACTTTTTAGTTTGCTTTTGTAAAGATTTTATGGGATCCAAAATGAATACAACTACCTGGGCAAAATCAGGAAACTCCCATTCAAAATAAGATCAATTGCCAAGGTGACCCAGCTGCAGCAATGCACATGAAACACAAACCAGAGAAGGAAATAATAGTTCTCCCTCTGCTCCATCTTCCTGACATGTGTGCCTGAAAGGCCATCTTCCAAACTAAAATTAGGACAAACTACCAATTAAACATGAGCTTTTAGATCTTCATATTCCATCTGAATAATACTGTCTAGAAACAAGTTGCAGTGCTAACAAGTTTCAGTACTTAGTATTTTCACTTTTATTGAGATTAAAAGCATTAGAAAGAAATATTTAATACAGATTCAGTACAGTTCAAAAAGAATTACAGCAATTCCAATAATGACCATGGATTACAGCAGATACATTTGGCCAGTGTATTATTAAAAAGTCAACTAGAGTGGAAAATGTCATTGTCCAGAAGCCAGATGAGCTCAAAAAGACATCTCTAAGTGTTTAAATCAAGAATGCTTTTTATTGACTCTTTCTGGCAAGTATACACAGACCTGACCTTGACTGGAGCCACTGGTCATCTTCATCTGTGCACAGGCTGAGCTGCTCACACACTATTATAAATGTGTATATATGTGTTAAAAAAAAAAGAAAAAGGCATATACCTTATGGTTTTTATATATAGATATATGTAAAAAGAAAAAACCCCATATATCTTATGGTTTTTATATATAGATAGATATCTAAATAATACCCTGGACTTCACTAAATAAGCTCATACCAGGACATGCCTCCCCATTGGCCTCAGCACCACTAAAACTACACAAGATGTTGTGCATTTAATAAACATGGTTTCACTGCTGTACAGAAAACAGCAATACACACAAAAATGGACACATCTATTTTCAGCCCACCAGAATAAACAAAAAGATATGTAAAGAACTGGGAAACAGGGAGATAATGAGCTGTCATAGTGAGTAACAGTTTGGCACCAGTGGTGCAGCTCTGAACAGTCACAGTTACCAAATAATAATGTTTACTTCAGCATTTCTGTCAAGATCAACTTGATGCCTCAGGCAGTTTGGGAAAGAATCACTTAGTCAACAAGAAAAATCAAAATCCAATTGGAGGAAACTAATTAAGCTGAGCATGAAATTCTTCCAAAATATTAAACTATGTCTGAAAAGACACCTTAGTACAACCGAACTGACAGGATTTTGGAGAAGTCTCCACTTCTGTGATTTTAAAATGCTGGGATCTTGGGCTGTCCAAGAAATATGTTTTATAGTTCATCTCTTGCAATAAAGTCATCACTGGGGAAGGACAGCAGCAATATTACCTTCCTGAGAACCCTTTTATGTCGTTTCTCTGATATAATGCCGCTATACTTCTGAAGATGCAACCATAAAGGATGAAAAGTCACTTTAAAGAAATCTTCAAGGAGCTTTTAATTGGTTTTCATTTTACAGAGTTTTGGGACTGCACATTTTAATCTTTGAGATGCACAAGGATGCCGACTGCAGCTGGCTGAGTGACTCTTTGGCTCTGCAGGGGTGACCACCCAGCACAGTGGTGGCTGCACATCCCAAAGCACTGCTCCATACGGGCACCATCCTGGCAAGCTCCATCTGGGTGCAAGAAGCGCCCTTACAATAAAAAGGGTCAGTGACTCCAAAAATCCCATTATTAGGTGGAGGTTTTCTTCCAAGTTAGACTCTGGCAAGTACAGCAGGTATGGATTAATGCAAGCATGGTATTATATTATTTTTAATTGGTTCCCTGTGTAAGATGGTCCACATACTCACCAGTGACACAAAACCTAAGAATTCTGATATTTATTTTCTCCAAAGTATACCAGATAAGAAGCCAGTTGTACTTGACCTCTGATACAATCTGTTCTTCCCCGAATTTCTCATCCTTTACAGATAACACACTCCAGGTGATGTGAGACGAGGGGATCTGCTGAATTCAAGCAGCAAGGCAAAGGCATAGATGGTGTCAGGGACAGGATCCTGCCCGTGCAGACACGGAGCCAGCGCCAGGATGCTCCTGCCGCTGCACACAACTACCTCAAACGGGTTTTATCCCTGCAAAACCTCGGAAAACACTGGCGTGGAGCATTTTGCCCTTGTCAGAAAACAGCGATAATTCTGCAGCAGCCCGTTCGAAGGGCAGTGACGGAATCTGGGTCAGCGGCGGAGCCCGGGCTTGGCCAGCGCTCGCCACCAGGTGTCACCAACTTCTTGATCAACGCAGATCTGATCCCAAATGCGGCTCCACCAGCCTGTTTACGGTGCCACACGTACCACCCATATCACCAGAAAACACCGGCACTTTCCCCTCCGAACCGCCTGCTGTTTGTCTCTGCTCCCGTTCAGGTGTCTCTGGTTAACTCCCCTGGGTTTACAGTCACTCTATTTTCTGTCACCTTACAGAAAAAGCGAACCCAACCCAGCTGTGAAGTTTAAGCCCTGTTCCTATGAAGGATGTGGGGGCTTGAGGGTTCCATGTGCTGTCTCTGGACAAAGAGACTCAAGCCTGCCCCAGCCCACAGGGAAACCTACTATTCCAGTGTTTGCCTTACTATCAAAAAACAACCCACTGAGCAGTTATGGTCTAGATTTCCAGAGGGAAAGTGGTTTGGGTCAACCCCACAATTTCAGCTGAAGAGAAGTTAGCTCCCAGATGTGTAAAACAAAGTATAGGACATGAATCTTGGGAAAAGGTAAGTGACAATTGTAAAAAGCACCATTACTTACCCTGATGTCTGAGCAAATGGTGCTGCCCAGAAAGTGAGAGCAACAGATCTAAAACCTACTCAGATGGAGAATATCATGTTTCCAGTCTCATATCTTTATGTACATGCATGACATTTATCAACCAATATAAGAACTAGAGAGAAAGCGTGAGTTACTAATACTTCTGCATCAGTTACAGAACTTTTGGGAAAAAAAAACCAAAACAAACTAAAAACCCCCCAAACTTACCACAGGAGACAATCTATCCCAGGCTCTCAGTGAAATGTTATGCATAGAGCAAGGATACACAAAACCAGCACCCAGCACTGGGAATGCTGCCACTATACTCGGTGCCTACAGACATTGCCACACTTTGAAGATGATCAACAAGGAAATATTCTTGCAGCATCTGGACACTGCCTCAGCATATGAAAGACACTCCCGGAGGGACTCAAAACTCTCTGTTTATTCTGATTTGAGCTGCCATGCTTGCAAGTGTCTCTAACTGGGAACAGACCCTTCTTTACTGGTCAATAAGCCCCAGGTCCTTCCATGAAGCAAGCAAAGCCCTGCTGAGTGAAAAAATTTAGTGGCCTTGAAACCTTCAGAATCATATGAAAATCAGGACTTTCTGTTCCTCTTCTCTATCCCTCTGATCATCCATCCTAATGCCAGAGCCTTGTCAAACACCTCAGAACTCATAGCATCCATCTGGCAGGTCCTCATGTCATCATATTCTTTCAGATTGTCACTATAATGTCAACTGAAGGCACCATCACAGCACACACTATCTATTAGGGTCAAAGAGGAGGTTGTCCTGATCTTAATATAAATTAATCCCTGGAATCTGATTTTTTTTTTTTTTAAAGATTAGGCCTTGCAGATGCTGAACTCAAGAGACAGACACAAAACCAGAAATGTTTTACTCTGCTTTCAAGGCATCACTTTTATGGCATCCATATCAGGAATATTTTCACTTTGGATAGCCACCAAAGCCTCACATCAAGTTTAGTTAAAATCATCATACCAAAGCTGCAAGAAATGCTTCAAGATTTTCAATTGCATTTAAAAATCTGAAAATTTTTAATTCAAAGGAAAGCAGTAAGTAAAAGTGCCTCCAATCTGCATTGATTTCAATGATGTTATGCAAAATTTGCAGAGTAACCTTGCCTAATAGCAATGAAAAATCTCCAGAGTATTGTACAAAATGTCAAAAACAACTTGTAATCTGGGACAGTGGAGATTTTCACAATCTGAAAAGCATAGGTGCTACCTGTGGTTTTAGGACAGGCATATGAGCTGAACTATTCTAGTGAGATCTTCAATAATAAGTGAGCTTGGGGTGTTTAGTTCATTTATCACCAGGAGTCACAAATCTGTCCCCTCTCTCTGGTTCTCTGCAGAGTCACACAGATGCTGTATACTGCACAAGGATTCTGCTGTGTAAAACACCACAGAAATGCAGAGTGAGTGAGGCAGAAATGTCCCAGGATTGGTCCTGCTCCCACCATGGACCAGGGCAGCAGCTTCTGGACAGGGAGCCTCAGGAAGGGCTGAGCCATTTTCCCCAGGAAGGCATCTCCTCCTCTGACAGTGCCTGGCTCAAACAAGCAAAGAGGGCTTGTGCTCTGCCTTGATTTTGCATGTCATTATCCCACTCTTCACAGTGAGCAGATGTGAGGAAGCTTTTCACTTTTTGGGGCGTTGCTGCATCCAGTCAGATAGAAAATACTGCACAAAACCAGAGAACTGCCCAAATACATCAAAGTGCTATATGCTCTTATCCCTTAACCTACTGGTCTAACCTAGAAGTGATAGCAGACCTCCTCCTCAGGAACCCTGGGTTAAATCCCCAGCTCAGACACCCATTCCTTGCATAAGCAAACAGCAGCCTTTCCTGGCCCTTGCTTTCATGCATGAAACAGAGGTGGTGGGCGTTTCTACAAAGCAGGGAGGATTCCTGGCAGCCCTTACAAGCCACATTTCAATACAGAAAAGGGTGAAGTTAGTGCCTAACTCACACTAAAGGGTTTTAATTGTGTTTTTATCAATGGTGAGGCACTGCAAGTCAAGAGCTGTGACAATATACCCTAAATCATACAGGATTACCACATTGTGTCAAACAAACATATAATTAAGCAGCTTTAATATGTTAACAGTTTGGAATCAGATTAGTGTTGTATTAGGCTAATAGAGTTGGTCCCCATTAATCCAGATGAATTGCTCAACTCTGTTTACTTGGATTTTTTTTCCCAGAAATTAAAAAATATAAATCTAATTCTCAGCAGAACATGCACATGCTGTAGGGTGGGATGAATTCATCAAGATATCTGGGCACGTGGATAAAACAAGTGCAGTTTTACTGGTTCAACCACACAATGAAGAACTAAACACTAATCCCCTGTGATGAGATTTTTGTACCACAAGAAAAGACAATGTATCTGGGCCCTGAGCAAGGTCCTGAGGCACCTCTCCACATTTGCAAATGGCCCTGAGTCCTGTGTGGCTCCACACAGCCCCAGGACCAGTATTAGAGTCCATGCTGCAGAAACAGTCCACAGAGGAAATGCTGCTTTTGTACACAAAATGCAGGGATGCAAGGCACAGATGCATGTAAAACCTGCTGTCCAGCTTCCCTGGGCTACCCAGGCTTTAAACACAGAACTTTAAGGGTCACACACATCATGACAGCAATGCTGGGATGTCTGCACATGTCCATGATGCATGATCCCAGACACAGGGCTCACTCTGTAGCCAGGTCAGAAAGGGTCTTGATGATTCCTATTCAAAGCTTACTCTTAAGGATGCAAGGAAGCATCTGGCAAAAAGAAACGTGAATAGTGGAGCATGGAGGGCAACCAAGGCCAACCCACATTGCTCATGAGATTTAATCCAGCCTCATCTAAGGCAGCCTACTATTGGCACATACACACACCAGCAGCAGAGTGAAATCTTCTGACATTAGCTTTGGTTCAGATGACAAACTCAGAGGTGACACTTCAAAGCCAGACACTTCAAAGTCAGTCCTACACATGTGCTCTCTGCTTAATTTCTGTATGTGTGCAAGCACCTGTATGAGTAAATACATACATCTTCTCCCTACATATACATAAAATATATAGAGTGGATCACAGAATGGCTTGGGTTGAAAGGCACTTTAAAGATCTTCTAGTTCCAGCCCCCTTCCAATGGCAGGGATGTCAGACACCGGATCTATTTATGGATGTATCCTATATTGCAGCAGGGCAATGGCAAGATTTTACTCCTTAATATGGCTAAGGCAAACACACACATTAAAGATGCAATTTCTTTTCAGCCAACCTGTATTGCTTTATAAACACAAAACATGGACTAGGTTTACATAAAATCAATGTCTACTTGTCTTAAACTGATCAATTGTCACATTTTTCTATATCCATGCGAATAATTCAATTTAACTGTCAATTTATGCTAATAAACAAGGCAGTTTCTAAGACAAATTCTGTTACTGTCTACATTCAAGGTACCACTCAGTCAGCAAGAGGGATTTGATTTACATCGCATGAGTATTAGGGAGTCACCCAAGCACCCATAAAACTACACACATAGAGGCTGAGCTCCAAATAATTAATTCATCACGCTCATTCCAAGACAGATCCTGTGGTGCAGAGGGCAGGATGCTGTGGTCACCTGACATGTGGACACCGAGCTTTTATTCAAGACAAAATGTTATTTGCAGTAGAGAGTACCAGGCCTTGATTTACAACACATAAATCCTAGTTCATAGTGTTTATGCTACTGGGGACAAAATGTTTCCTTAGAAATATTGCTGGGAAAATGTCAAGCAATGAGTTATCTGTGATAGGATGACATGAAGACGACAGGTTTTTGCTGAGAGTAAATGGCAAAATACAGAATGCAGAAAGGTTTGGACAGCACTGCTTCTTCTGAAGGCTGAAGCTCAGCACACAACACTAAAATGAAAATCCACTTGCATCTGTTCCATTTACCAAGGAGTCATAAGCTGCAGTCAGATACTTTTTGTTTGCCATCAATCAGTTATTGATGTGTAGCTCAATAAAATGAAAATATTTTATAGCAGAGACTTCATCAAGCATCCATCTACTACCAAAACACAACATTGTGCCAGAGCAATATACTTTAACACTTCTCTTCACATTTATTGGTATTTAGAACATGCAGCAGTAAATGACACAAAAACCCATGACCACCAACACTTACCTTCAAGGGCAGCTTCAGAAACATTTGCAGCTCTTCCCTTCCTCCCCACACACTCTGACCACCTTCTGATGGCCAGGCACTAGTACTGAACACAGTGCTGCACATGGGCATGATCCCCCAAGGGACAAGAGGCTCTTCTCCATTTGGGAACACACCTTTGGTAAGGTGCACTCACTCCTGTCCCCTCTGCCCCATAGCTGATACACAGGTGCCTGTTGCTTCTGGAGGGAAACAGCAGCACCCATGAGGAGGCTCTGTGCAAACCTGTACTCTCCAAGACCTGGCATTTCTTCCAAGATCACCTTGTGAATCCCTATTTCTTCCCAAGAGCTGCTAGCCCAACCTGTGCCCCTTCCTCACCTTTCCAACTGCAATGAGGAGCCTGCACAGAGCCAAGGCTGCAGAGCTGCTGGCTCCTCCTTTTTGTCTTTTGTCTACATTTCTTCACTCTTCAGCAGATAAAGCCACATGTCCCACTGGGACTGTGACAGTGGTGCCATCAGCCACATCATTCTGAAAGCTCCTGTTAGTGGGATTAGTGGTGGAAATGCTCCTGAGAATTCCTCCAAATGCTGTTGGGACAGTAGAAGGTCCATCTTCCCCTCCCGCCAACAAGAGACCAGCTGACTGAGCCCCAGGAGGAATTGCCATTGATTCTCAAAATACACTGGTCTATACTATCCCTTTCCTTTTCTATTAAAATTGAAATAATGTATTAAATGATGCAGCTGGAAAGTGCCAAAGAACTATTATTGCGCATGTGTGTTTTTCCCTTAAAGCTTTGATTTGTCCTACATAATTGTAGACAGGAAGGATGACATGTTCTCTACAGAAATTTATTACATTGTCAAAATCCTTGCTCTGAGTTTTCAAAATGAACAGTTTTGCTTGAAAAATACTGTGTTACAAAATTTATACACACATGAGAAAGACAGCGTAACGCATCAAAATCAAAGTACTTCAGTTGACCAGATCTGAGTTTTGGGGTGTTGGTATCTTTTTCAAGGCAAACAGACTTTCAAGATTTAAACATTCCTTCCTGACTCAAAACAGACAAAATTTTGGCAGTCTTGCCTTTTTTCAGTGAGACGTGAAGGCTGTTTCACACGTGGCTTTGCCAAGCATCACTGAGGCAGAAATTACACTCATGTGTGAGGAGAGGGCAGATTTTTCTCTTCCCATGGCACACACCCTGAGACAGGCCCCTGAAAACGTGGTGATGGCCATGCAAGGAAATGCCCAGCTGCAGCAATCATGGCCCCATCCCATCCCATCCCATCCCATCCCATCCCATCCCATCCCATCCCATCCCATCCCATCCCATCCCATCCCATCCCATCCCATCCCCCTGTGTCCTCCTGGCTCTCAGAGGGCTGGAAGCAACACAAGGGTCAGTGAAGACTCATGCTGCTGAGGAAGAACAGCTCCAGCACCTCTCATCAATTCCCTCCTTTTCTCACAAAACTGCCTTTGCTTCTCTTCTCCCCTCCGTGTTGGCAGAGGAGCTTTGTGCTCCCAAAGGCTGCAGCTCTCTGAGGGTGCCTGCAGCCACACCAAGTTGGCTCATTAGCTCAAACAGCTGTTTTCCCCTTCATGCATCTAAACAGCAGAGTTATTTTTAAGTGTGCCCATTACACCTGAAAAACCTCTTGTCTCTCTCTCAGCAGTTTCTCATCACGTCAGCACTTTTCTGTACCTTTCCCTGCTATCAGAAAATTTAAAATCCAACATCAGGCAGGACAGTTCTCCTTGGTCATCTCTTTTGCTATTTTTGCAAGGTGTGGCCCAACTATAAATGTGTATTTTCACAAATAGTGCTTAACCTCCATAAATGCAGAATATTCCAGCCTTTTCAGTGTGGCTGCTAACAGATTTATCACCTTCATCTATTACCTGGCCCATGACACTTAAGATTAATCCAGTTTGTTGTACCTTGAGAAGCAGACCATGCTGAAGATGAGTTTTTCCCAGAAATCAGGCCTCTAGCAGGATGCAGGAGAAAGGAAATACAAGGACACCTGACAACCACCCTGCTATCTCCAGAGAGCCAGGCGTGGGTGTCCACCACATTCCAGCATCCAAATGGCTCAATTCCCAAGGGGAGTCCCAAAGCCCTTACAAAACCCACCACAAACGTCACAGTCTTCATGCTCAGCCTGGAAAAAATGGGTTTGTTTTCCTCATAAGCTTTTTGTTCTGCACTTGAAACATGTAGGAAATACTGTGGTGCCTCTGGAGCCAGGATGCTCCTCACACTAGGATCATGAAACCCACAGCCAAACGTTTCATCCCACAAAGAGGGAGAGGTTGTGGCCACCACCCCCAGCCCAACCTCCCCTCTTCGGCACTATTGTTTGAGTATAATGAGACTTTAAATCATTGCTTTTAAGACTCTGCCACTTTCAAAAAATCAGATGGCATCTTGGTTTGGTTTTGTATTTTGGGAAGAAGAGGGGAGGCTCTGATGTTGCCAAAAAAAAAATCAACCACATAAAAATAAACATATTTGCTTACCAATATCAGTAGTTTGAACTAACATTTTATTTGTGTTTGTATACAGTGACAACATTCAGGTGAAACCAATAATGAAGTACTAAGTGTCACAGGTTCAGAAGCAATGTTTTCTAGGTAAAAAGCACTTATGAAGAAAAATCGGCATCACAATTCCATTCATACTCAAATGTGAGGAAATGAGTTGGCACAACTGACAGCTCCATCTTTTTGACATATTTGTACTTTGCTTTTAAAAAGTAATGCAAACACAAAGCAAAAATGTTCAACACAGAGGATAAAGAAACACACGATCAATGTCTCCCACTCCCCACAGCTGGAGGCGACACATTCCCTCAAACATGGTATTTATCTTGGCATTTCTAAATTATTCACTGCCATTACTATTTTTTTTTCTTAAATGCATGCCAAAGTATTACTTTCCAAATTACCAGCCTCTGTTGTTAGTTACCTGCAGTTTTTCACCTCCTGTTCAAGTCAGGGCAGTCCCATGAAACTAAAGGCTGAAGCGTGAGGGAGTTTGCACATGAACCCATGGTCTTGAGGGTGCCACAGCTCCAGGACTTCTCCAAAAACACACTGTGAGAGCTGCTGCCCAAACAAAAGGAGCTGAGATCAAAGGGAGAGGAAGGGAAACCAAGTCATGGGGCTGCTGCTTCCCAGGGACTGTCCAGAAAAGGTGGGTGAGCCGTTCTGGCCCTCAACTGACCAAATCCCACTTTCTCCCACCACCCCAAAAGCAGCTTTTATGAGGAATTCTCCACCTTGCACATGGCTACAGCCTCTGCAGAACATGTTGTTTAAACAAGGGACAATTGTTTGGCATTTGGGAGAAATGTGGCCAAGCTCCTTAACAAAATGCTGTCATGTTGATGCATCATCCTCTTGCCACAGTATTTTTAGAGATATCTGTGACTATCTTTCCAGAGTAGGAAAAAAATCCCACTTTGGCCACCATGGGCACATGTCGAGGAAAAGCAGCCTCACAGGCACCATAATATGATGAATATGTAGCAAGTGCTGGTACCCTTTTGCTGTAAAACAGGGAACAGACACACAGAGCATTTGGATCCAGATCCTCTTCCTCCAGGTACTGACTTTAAACACTTTGCAACAGCTAAAGCAGCACAAGGATCCCACATTCAGTTCTGAACTTCTCCCTAACCTTTGTGGTGGCATTAGCATAAGGCAAGGAGACATATTTTGACTCCCATCTGTGCAAATCCTCCCCGTGCTGCAGAATCAACATTCTGTCAACCAATTATTTTATGCTGTATCACAGCACCGGGGTGTGGGGGGGAGAGATGAGGGGGAATCATCACACCTACAATCAAAAGAGCAAGGTTTTGCAACATAGCATGTACTAAAGATGTCTGTCTTAAGTCAAACTAGCAGCCATATTTTATTCAAGAAGCATGTAAACAAATCTGGCACATTCATTATAAAAAAATTGTGTACCTAGCATGTTCATCACATTTCAGATATTCCATTCCTCCCTCCCCACTGAGCTCCATGGAGACAAGTCAATCAGAGTTAACCATCTGGTAATCCTTAGCCCAGGCTGTGCAGCTGCTACCTACCATTTTTAATCAGGGCTATGTCTTCCATTCATGCTAAATAGGAGGCATGAACAGCTGCTTGGCCAACACTTTCAAGCAAGCACTCTCTCTCTCTCTTTAGTATTCCTGGCTTCTCTTCCTTTTCAGCTTTACATTTTGCCCATGTTTTATGAGTATTCACTTAAAAAAAAAGTAATTGTGAAACAAGAGGAAAATGCTTCTGGTCATTAAATCTTTAGAGAGTGTATCTGCTCTAAACAAGCTCCTGGGGGACACAGAGTCTAATCACAGTCTCTGATTTTAGAAAATAAAAATGATTGTGTCCATGGAAATACTTTGTTTGGTGGGTTTTTTTTAACCTACAAATCCCTGCAGAATAGTTCTCCATTGCACATATGAGGTAGAGAAGTTTTATGCATGTGAGAGGTAAGATAAATTAAAGTGAAGAATATATGGATTATTTTTTAAAATGGGCACAGTAATTCCCTAGCTTACAGGGAAGGTTTCCTGCAGGCTTTCCTGTATCCCAGCACCCAAATAGAAGCCTCCCTAGCTCCAGGAGATACAGGGGAAGGGCACATGCCAGAATCACCCCCAAATCAGGCTGTCTCCCTTCCCTTGCTCGGTCCCAGAGGAGATGCTTCCCTGTGAACCATGCCTGAAGCTTCTGCCAGCATCCAAAACACTTTGGGGTTATTTTTGTAGAAAATCCAACTGAATGGCAACCAAATCTTTTCCAGAGATCAAAATACTCCAGCACAGCAGTATCTCAGCTGCAACTGCTCCAAAAAGCAGCACGTATCCTCCCCAGGTGATGGGTACCAGCCCAGCTCCATGCTGGGCACACACACTCATCCCTCATCCTCTGCCTTGGATGCATCCAGAGCCATGACTGTAAATCTCTTACCACAGTAACATGAGAGAAATCAACTCCTATCCACTGCCAATGGCAGATTTGCTGCAAAGTCAGGGAGATGGGTCACAACCATGGTGATGCCACCTAGTAGGAATGACTCAGAGAGAATTGGTACCTGGCCCAGCAAGATTTCCACCTGGATTTGGTGGGTGCAGACCCCGAGGTGCTGGCTAAGCACAGGTGATTCTGTAGAACACGTTTTTAGATTTTTCTTTCCTGAAATCCTCCTTCAGCCATGAGATGTTTTACATATACTGGTTTTTCAGAAGAGCAGAATCTTGGGAACGTGGAAATCACCCATTGCCTCTATACTCCGTGCAACAATAGTCAGAATTTATAACCCAGCAGTGATAGAGAATGTTTTAACCCTGCAGAACATCGCTACTTGCTCCACCCACCAACAGACAAAACCAACATGAAGGTCATATGAAAATAATAATAATTTTAAAAAAACCACAACGATATAGATGGTAGAAAACATTGTCTTTATTGATGACATGTCACTGGGGATGTAAAATCTTGCACGGCTTAATCAATTAGTTTGCCTGAACAGAAAATAAACAGAGGACATTTTCAGTATACAACAGTACATAAGGGTTAATGCAATCATGCATTCCTCCGAGCCCACCATGAATTCAGCATTTAACTTCCATGCATTTGCCACAAGTAGAAAACCAAAGAAATAAGTTAGATGACAGGATAGTGTTTCATCTTGTGGAGGGAAAATTCCTCCAAAACACAAATATGTCAGAGCAAATTTTAAGAGAAAAATAGTCTAGAACTATGGTAGAAGGACCCTGTGAAAAAATAGCTCTAGGATAATGAGTGCCATCAAATTGATAAGGCCCAGTTCTCCTTATGGCCTTTATGCACATATACACAGAAAATTACTGCAAACATTCTGCTTTAATGGCATTTTAGTTTTTCATCAGAGATAAAAACAGTCTTTGCTGTATCTAAATGTGCAGATTCACTTCAACTCTCACAGCAATCAGAGTGAATTGGAAGAATAAAATATTCTATGTTAGCCCTTCTGGGAAGCTTTATTTCAACCAAAAAAATCTTCCTCATGAGTGATGGACCAAAGCAAGTGCATCTCTAGGCAATGATCAGGTTGAGGGCAGTGAAAATGGGACAAGAGAGGTGTGGAAAAAGACAGTGAAAAGCACAAGTGTAGATCATTTCTTGACTGGAAAAATAAAAAAGTGGAACAGTATTCTGCCACAAACCAACCCAATTAAAGTGGAACCATGGGCTGTACATATTAAACTGGCCTTTGCTGTCTTCTGCTTGTAGGTTAATATTCCCAGTCTGCAAAACCTGTATATATTGTCTGATAACCTTTGTGCATCCTTTCACAGAAGTGAATACAATTTAAATTTAGGATACAAAACACAATAAAAGCCAACCACAAATTTACATACACTAACCAAAGGTGGCACCAAACCAGAGGAGTATTAAAAACCATGGGAGCTCATTTTATGGCACTTGCTCTGATTGTGCCAGCTGCTCTACGGGCAACACTGAGAACAGCAATACACTTCCAGAGGTCATGATGTGGCAGAAACTCAGGCTCAGCAACTCTTACACAAACTAGCACATGCCAAAACAGTGCAGAAAACACCTTCTGTGACTGAAGTGAAGGTCAAGAGATGTCCTCAGTCACTGTAATGCTACAAAGTTGTAAAAAGCCAAGCTTTGCAGCCAAAATACTCTTATGAATTGTCCTAAGCAGCAATGCCCATGCTGTAGCCAGTGGTTGCTACTTCTGGCAGAAAAGCTGATTCTCTGAAGACTGTTACACAAAAAAGGGACATATTTTCTGATATGGAACCATTTCCTCCTCCAAGCCCTTGATTTCACTGCTACAAAATGAGGCAAGGGATGAAGTACCCCTTCTCCCAGCCAGGGATGTCTCCTGCAATTGGGAAAAGCTCATGGCACTTAAACCCCTTGACAGGCAAGTGAAATCAGTGAAGTATCATTAATCCTCACAGCAATTAATTCAGTATGGAGCAAGCCCTGGACAACACACATCCACCGCTACAAAGATTCAGAATGGCTTTGTGCTTTCACATTTGCACACAATGTGCACACCTACCTCAGATTTTAACAAGTCCAGTGTGGAAATACAGGATGTGCTGGGATGCTGAGTCCCAAACCCATGCAATGAAGGGTTTAGTTGTAGTAACTGGAAGGGTTTGGATTTAATAATCCAACAGATTTTTGGCATAAAGTAACACCTTCTCCTTGAGAAAAATCCAATTTTTACAGGACATGGTCACAATAAAGATTGTATTCCTCCTCTAGATTTACTCCCCAAAAACCCCAGCCAATTCACAACCTGCCAGATGTGAGCTATAATAATGATGGCGGTGATGATTTTGTTTTCTCCCCTCCCCACCAAGTATACTACTTATGAAACAGACTGAAAGACTGAAAGGGAATTTCAGCATCTTTTATTCAGAAAACAGAATGAACTAGAAATCTGGAAAAATAACTTGTGACTAATATGCAGATTTTATCAGCTTGTAGATCGGAAGCCACCGTTTGCTGGAAGTTGTCTCCTTTTCTGCTAATTTGCCTCAGATGAAAAAGGCACTTGTGTTCTCTCTCTAAGTGAATACTTCACCTCAATGCCTCTTGCAGCATATGCTCAAGCTTGCAGTTACTATTGATAGAATGGGAAAGAATGACAATTCTCAAGAGTTCATAAAAATTCTTCTAACCCAAAATGCTGCAGAATTTAATTTATAATTCAGATATTTACACTCAAACATCAGTCCTGAAACTTTCTCTTGCAACACTCCTACCATAGGTGGAATTTAATTTTAATAAAGGCTGCAATGGTGTGTGTTCAGACTGTGGCCTCACCAGAGCCTGTCATGAAAGTAGAAGTGTTCAGACTATTTTAGGCCAAATGTCCAGTAGGATATCTGAAAACTGCTAATTTGGAAGAGGATGGACACATGATTTTAGAGTGGGAAGCGTGCTCTGTGGTCATTAGCTGAAATCCTGGGAATATCCACATGATGAGCAAAGGAATATCCACATGATGAGCAAAGGTCTAGCTAGAGGGCAGAGACTGGGGGAGCAAAGCCTCACAAGGGAAGAACAAACATGCTCCTTGTATCCAGCATTTTTTGAACCCACCAGCCCCAGCGCTAAGGCATCACAAGGAGAAGTCATCAATCATAATCTACAAAAGGGGCAAAAACCTGCATCATACAGATTATTCCTCCAGGATCAGACTCTCAACCACATGTTTGTGCAGCAGTTGAATCCTTGGTTTTCTCCATCCTAAAACCCACACATCTCAGAGGGTCTGTGACAGGAGGGACATGCCCTGAGAGACCACTACCCCCACCTCAGGTGTCAGTGCAGCACTGGGACTTTGGAGGAGAAACCAAAGGAGGTGGTGCATCTGCAATCTGCTCTGTTCCTTCCCTCTGACCCCACAGCTACACCACAGGAGATGAGATGTGCAACAGGGAAAGTGCAGATGGGGCACTACACTGCCCATTTCTCTGTGTTTCTACTGCTCTGATTGGAGAATTTGGGAAGGCATTTCTATTAGAAAATGGTAACTATGCCAAACTTTGATCCACCAGTGTACCACAGAGTACAACTCTGATTTTCATACTCTTGGGCATGCAATAAACTAAAGGCACCACAACTAGGAGGTACATGCAGATAGGAGCACCCTTGGTTCAATTGAGGACCACAACTATGAATTACACCTGGATACAAAATGTCCATTTCCTAGGTTTTTTTTCTAAAGCACCATGGTATGGATAAAGGCAGGTACAGGAGCTCACAGAATCTCTTAGACAAAGTGACTAAAGCTATCAAAATATGTATGCCTGGGTAAGCAACGTGATACTGTCATTCAGTTAACAGCACCACAAATAAGAATCTAACACTGAAAATGTATCCCTGAGGAGTGTGGATACATTAACTCCTTGATGCTCTTCACAATCCATTATCAGCTACATAATGGCAGACCATAATATGCAAATCTCCAGCATCAAAGATCAAAGTCACGATACACAGCCATAATCAATTTCAATTATAACAATCACCTTGTAAACAGGACAGGAGCTAATTGGATCAATAACTGAATTCCCATCAAGTGCAATGGGCTGCACATTCAGCAGCCTATGGCTACAGCAAGGGTTTGTTCTCAGCATTATTGGGACAAGATCACTTTTAAATTGGCTGGGGCTGCAGATCCCAGCATTGCCAGCTCTCTGCATCCCAAAGGCTCACTGCAAAGGGCAAGTCTTTCAGAGTGGCTGCACAGCTACGTACCCACCACAGAGGTCTTCATTATAATTGATATTTGAAGCATAAAACACTCAACAGCAGGATATTTTAACTCCTAAAACCAGTCAATTATGTTTGCTGAATTAGCCTGTGTGACTGAGTTGGTGAGTGCAATGAAGGAATAAGAGTGAAACAAAAGCCCTGTTTAAAATAGGTCGCTCCTCCAGAAAATTTTGTAATTACACACTGCAAATACATTTGCATGTTCAATGAGTAGTACATGTTTCTTGTGATGAGAAAGCCTGGAAGAGCTTAATCAAAGTCTAGCTTATCAGCAAAGGCTAATTGGCTTCCATAGCACATCATCCATCAGAATCTAGCATTAGCGCAAGCTTCGCCAACCATTAGTTGGCAGAAAATCCCAATTTATTTTGATAACAGAGGTCTTACCTCCAGGGGTTTCCATGACCACATAATCAGGTGGTGCATCAGTGGCCCGTCCCATGCCCTCCAGTCAGCATCACCCAGTTAATCAACTCAGCAGACACGGAAGATGGGAACGACCATGATGCAGAGTAATTTGAGAAGAAAGAAAGGTACAAGGGTGATACATAATGAGTTGGAAGCTTTTTCTTTTAAGAAAGAGTGCAAAATAGATGCTAATTAATAAAATGCCATGAGTTAAGCAACCCAAATAGGCAAAATAATGATGGACTGAAGTTTTCCCTACAGCAAGCTGTCATCTCAGTTTGTGAACTGTAAGGCTGATTTCCTAGTGTTATGCAAAGAAAGAGCCCTTTTTTCTTCTGTTTAGACTTCATATTTCAGCTACTGAGTCCTCTTTACACTAAGCTGGGTTTGCAGTCAAGGAATAAACCCAAGCCTTCTATTCCTGGGCATGATCTGCCAAAATCTGGAATTATTTTAGGGAAGCACATCTTAGTACTTCCAGACTTGGATTTCCACCACCACAACACATGACTACAAATGACAAAATCTAAAGAAAGTCAGACCTTATGGAGGGCCGAGGCTGAAGATTCATTTATTAATGTAACACATCATCTGAAATCATCTTACATCTGTGTCACAGCTTGAAATTCTTATAATCAACCTAGGAGAAAGTATCACAAGATGCTGTTGGCTTGGTGCAAGATAACAACAAGGAGACAGGACCAGATTTTATTGCCATACCAAACCTTGTATTGCAAGGAATATCCTGCAATGCAGGAAACATTATTGCCATTTCAATCCAGTGACTAATTCAAGGGTGAAGAATCAGGTCCTGCTAGGATCACCTGTAATCATCACCAGGCCACAGTCAAATGCTGCCTGCTTTGGAGTCTCACACAGCGATCAAAAAGGCAATGGGACAGCTCTGTAAGTATTACAGATTCATCAGTACACCACTTATTACTGAGAACTGAGCTAATTAGCACTTCCTCACTGGCAGCACCACATTGGGATCCAACCCATCCCCTCCACATGGCACTGCCTGGTGCTGGGTTGGTCCCAGCTCACCCAGAGCTGGCCAAGGCCTGCTGGGGTGACATGGGCACATGCCCCAGTTGCGCTCGTCATTCAAACCACCCAGCTACAAAACTCAATGGTTAAATACAAGCAAAACAACCTAATTTTGTGCTCTAGAAGACCAACTAAGAGTCCTCTCACCATCTACAAACCCAAGAGCCAGACCTGGGCGATTAGGACAGCGTGTTTCCTAGGTGATAAGCCTTTCATTTTTCTGAAAGACATTTGAAATAGAGCATAGGAAGATTAATCCTCCCCAGAGAAGGGAGAGTTCACTGACTAATTTCTCTTGCATTTAGATGTAATAATTAGGCGTATTGATTCTTCTGCTTTGTTCTTTACCACTATAATGAAATAATTAAGACAACTTCAAGGAAATATTTGAAAGTTCATTTCACTTTGTCTTCTCAAACATGGGCCACCTAACACTGACGTGCACACTCAAAGGGAAAAGCAAAGGTGGACTCTTGCCTTATTTATCTCTGTAATTCATCAGGCAGCAAAGTGCTGCCTCAGGCTGCACTCCATTTGCTGCCTATCATGACTATGAACAGCCACACAAGTGAGATCCATCTGGTGCGACCAGGACACACATTGCTCTGCTAAGCTCTCACAGCAGCTTGTTATCCAGGGGAACTGGAGAGAGGCTGACCCCCTCCAAGAGTTATGAAAAAAAAAAAAAGGCAATACTTGTAATTCCCCTTGAAGAGCCTCATGGTTCTTATAAAATATTACGCAAATGTTATTTCCAGTTCAATTTTTTTTAAGATTCTTGGAAGATAATGGTAAAGTGTCTACACTGAAGAGCACTCATGATCTCTTCAATCTCTCAGAGAGCAGCACAAGCAGGTTTTTCAAATACAAGTATGACACTATCCATGAAGGACTCAATCTTTGCATCCACAGGAGGAAAACGTTAGACAAATGGTTTGGGGAATTCCTGATGGTCCTCAGGGATGTAAAGCTTGGCTGAATGGGTCAGGGCCTGAACAGTGTGCATTGTGCACATCTGCATGGACACTCAGGGAGTGCTGAAATTGGAACAGTTATGAGAAGAATGAATGAAGATATTAAACATGCAAAAAGTTCTGAGAAAAGCCACTTAAATTGAAAAGGATTTTCTCATTTCTAATTCAACATTACTAATTCAACAGCTGATAAGAGTTCTCTGATCTCTCCAGCATGTCTCAGATTTAAACAATTTTAGGCATTTTTGTATTAAATAGCCTTTCAAATATTAATCTTGTAAAAACAGAGGGAAATACATATGCATTTAAAAACACGCTTGCTTCACAAATACCACTAAAGCAAGCTGATACAAAACCATGGTCTCACAGCCCCTGAGGGGCAAAAGCAATGACCAAAAATAAAGAGGTCACTCCCCCAAAATGCAGATATGCTGTCCTGGAATATGACACCACACGTGTTAGATGTGGATGAGTGTTTATATCCAAAGAGAGCACAGAACTTTCCAGAAGCGGGGCATTTACAGCAGCCTGGGATTGAGCACTGGAGTATCTTGACCCAAGAAATGACATTGCAGCCTTCTCCACATTTTGCTGCTCATGTAAAGCTCACCCAGACCCTCGTGACTGACGTAGCTCTGGCCCAGTGTGAGGTGTTAATGTTTAATAGGCGTCTCCTGTACCCAGTGGTCACTGTGACAGCAGGGAACCAATGTTTATGATTCAACACTTCAAACAGAAATCTTAGATGTGGCTACCTCTCAACAGGAGGAAACATCTGAAGAATGTGTTTTTCTGATATTTTTACTTCCTGAGAAATGAAGGGTGCTTTCTGTATGACTCACATCCATGTTTTTCACTTGTGATATTTTTAAACTCTGAGATCCAGCACTGATTGGAATGCAAAAAGTGTGACTTTTCTCCCGTCCTACCCCAAAGGGCCTTTCAGCCAGGGACAGGTGACAGCAGGAACTGGGAGTAGGTCATCTCTAGGTTTACAATGGGGGTAGAAAGCTTCAAAGAAACAGCTTTAGAATTTATGACTGTCATCCATATGTGAAAGCTAAAAGGTTTGATGAAAAAGAAGTACACAGACGTCTTTCCTCTGAGAACATAATGTGTATTTGAAAATAAACAGAAAAACTCATCCAGAATAAGGGCTCCTTTGTCTCCTCTCCAGTCAAAAGTATCTTGACAGTGTAGATGAGAGCTAATTTTTTTTTAAAATGCAGTTAATTAAATACATAATTCAAAGAGATAGCCTCATGACAAGTGATCCAATGCAGATTGTTTATATGAATTTCCTCTCACTGCACATTCCTTCCCAAATTCTACATGCTTATATTAGGGCATCATGGAGAAACCTACATCTGTCCTAGCTGCACCCAGACTGCAGATCTAAATTGTCCAGTCCTCAAAGAATCAAAAGATGTAAAAAACAAATACAACAAACAATGATAAAAGAGTTTCAATGCTTTGAAATTCCTCCCTAGTGTCCAGCTTCTCTTTCAGCTTGGAGAAGGCTGAAGGGCTCCTTTCTGGACCAAGGCTCACCATAAAATCTTGTTTCCTGGGCTAAAATGTCTTTAGCATCAGGCCAATGTAAATGCTGCCTTTCTTTAAGTACAGTTTAGTTCCTTTAAGACACCATTCAAGGGACCTAAATGCCAGCCTCAAGCTCAGACACAAATAAGCATTCAAAGGAAATTCACAGGCAAGGTTTTGCTCTGGGCAGAAAGATTTTGCTAATGGTTTCACAAAACTCTTTTTTCCCTCCAGAGGAGCAAAAAAGCTGAAGCAAGTTGAGGCAGAAGAACCACACCAGCAGTCAGAACAACAATAAAACCTGGAAACTGAAAGGTAAGAAAGGGTTTCTGCCCAGTCAGGGGGAAGATGGCTGCAGATGCTCAGAGGATGCAGGAGCACACCAGGCTCCTCTGTACTGCCAGTGTGAATAAACAGGGGTGAATCACCACATCATCTGAAACAACTCCTTTTAAAAGGAATAACCTGCAAAGGACCGAAAACCTGACTAATGATTAAGATCAAAAGGGGTAACATCAACACAGAAACCTATTCAGTCTATACAAAAATGTCTCCGGCTCTCCAAGTGACAGGGAACACGCTGTTTGCTTAGCAGCAACACAGAACTGTACAAGATACAGAGTTTAAATACATTTCCATTCAGATAAGTTATCTCTTCCCCTCCCCACCAGCAGTTTTTAAAAGATTCATCTTGAACTTACAGCACTGGAGGGTTTTTTTCTTCTCAGATTTTTAATTCACTGGCATCATAAAGACCTTTGGCAATTTACAGTGTGAAGAGCACTTTCTCCTCAGATTGCCCTGCTTTGAGTCAGTTTGTACACTATGGTTACTTCATTACTTACATTGCATTATACAGGGGCAAATGCAGCAGGCACTGCTCTCTGCAGCAGATGTGCCCCAGGGCCAGCACCAGCCAGATGTTTCCCAGGGCCCCAGATCAGGAGCAGGGGCTGGGCTGCTTTACCCCAACTGCCCCTCGGCAGTGCTGAGCCTGGCACAGACCTTCCTTCTGGTCTGAAAGTGGGGTAAATCAGAGAGACTGCAGAGGACACAGCCACAGCAGCAGGCTACACTAATCAAAGTGTTGCAATTAGCAAAATTAAAAAAAAACAAATAAAACAACAACCAAATAGAAAAAAAACAACAACAAACCACCAGGCCAACAAAGCAAAACCCCCAAACCTATGTGAGACCCCCAAATTCTGTTGAACTGCAGAAGGAACACTTGAGGAACCAGAATATATTTCTTCCTGCCTCTTGTCATGATTGTATCAGCTGTTTGTCCTCCTATAAGTCAGAGAGATGCAAGCCAGACTCCTCAAACCCTCATGCCATGCTCCCACCATGTAGTTTTGGTGATTGTTACATCAGGGGTAGAGCAAAAAATTACAGGTTTAGCAACTGTGAGCAACCAATGCACAAAGTTTTCACCTTGCCACTCAATTACTGACAACAAAGTGGCACCTGGGCCAGAAAATCCCATGGATTTTCTTTAGACATGTTCAAAGCAGAGCATTCCCATATCTTGTTGCCTGATTGCTGCTTCTGTGAGATGTCTCTTTTTCATAAGCACTTCCTATCTCTACATGCTATATGCTGGCTTTAAATATCACAGATAAATACAGGTGCTAAAAATCAGAATAGACTGCAAGAATCTCATCTTCCTCTTTGAAGGCACCTGCACTTTCTTGGTGGGGTAGTGAGCTGCTGCAATGCCAGGAGGCCAGTCCATAGGAATACGTGACCACTATATATGGCATGTAGAATCTGATTTTTCTGCATACCACCATATGGAACAGAATCTCAGCGGCATCAAACGTTTACCTAAACTCCATTAATGTCTTCTGCAAGCCAATATTTATAGCATACACACCAGTAGCTGCTGTCAGAGTGTGTATAAATGTTAAACTGAACTGTTAAAGAAACATAATGACAGATGTAGAGATGCTGAAGAGTGCAATCTATTCTAATTTATGATAATTTATTTCCATCATCTGGAGCCCTATTCAGAAGAGAAAGCTGAATGCATCCCAAAGCGCATCATGGGGTGGAGCGTAAAAATCCCCAGAAAAAAAAATAAAAATTCTCTTTTAAACGAAGCAAGAATATTCTTGTCCTAAAACCCAGGACATGCTTAGCAATCTCTCTGTGCAGAAGCAATACAGATGTGGGGTACTCAAGCCCTGCCTCTTGGCAGCCCAGTGACACATGGGTTTCAGAGCAATTTGGGAATAGCTGGGAACTGTTTGTCCCATGAGAGATGTCTGATCACTGCTGAGTCACTACTTTTGGGGGACTAAGCTGCACAATGAGCATTTGTGAGCTCTGTCAGAGTCCCTCCAGCTGCACGAACAAACAACGCTGCACCCATGGGTGGCCAGCACTAACGAGCACATACATTTGAAGAGGGAAAGCCATTTTTAGAAATGAGTGAACTAAGCCATGGTGAGCTACATGGCAGAAAGAGCTTTTCTATTTGATTTCTCAGCAACACAAGCTGTGCTGGATCAGTTCTGCCATGAGACCTGAACCCCATCTCCATCTCTTGTTGCTGTCATTCTGCCGTGAAAGCCATGGTGGAGAGGATGAAAAAAAGAGAAAGGGACAAAAAGCAGTGCCAGGACTCAGTCCCTGGAGTGGGGACCACCGCTGGGCCGTGGAGGACCACGGGCAAGGAGCTGATTTCCATGGCATCATCCCTGCCTGGGAAGCAGCAGTGGCAGGAGGCTCATACCCCGTGGCACAGCCAGCATCCCCTGCATATGTCAGCCCGCCGTGGAGCCAGCTCCTGCTGCCTGCCAGGGCCTCACAATCTGGCCAGGCACAGATTTGTGCTGGAACAGGCGCCCTCTCCGCAGAGCTGCCTGCCACGAGTGACAGGCTGCCCCAGCAGCCCCGGGACCGCGCAGCCCACGGAGCCAACGCAGCAGAGCACGGGGCTTAGGAATGCTGCTGCTCTGCTGTGCTGCCCCTGCACAGCTCTGAAAAACTCCACTGTCGGCCAGCAAAAGGGCAAGGCACACAATAAATGCACAGACTACAGCACCAGCATGCACTCGTGGACTTACACGTCAGATGACAACTTTCAACACAATTTTCTGCATTTTAGACTCACTTGTCTTTTCCCAAAAGAGAGTAATCTCTAAAAAAAATCTTGACTTTTCTTTCTAAGTGCCAGTGCTAAGGGCTTGCAACATCTACCCTGGGAACATCAGTGCTGTGCCTTCAGTGAGTTTGGGTTGGCCCCTCACTCTGTGCCTGCTCTGGAAATCAGATGCCACAGGCAGACTAAACCATTCCAATGGGCAAAAGGGCCCCAACATGGACTCTTCCAGAAGGAGTGAGCCTGGGGCACCTCAGCAAGGTGTGCAGAGGAGGAGAATACAACCATTTCTGTAGAGAATATCTCTTTAGAGAAATATTTTGTGTTGAAATAATTGTAGTTTCTGTTACAAATATTCTTCCATTCATGATCTCACCAAAGCGCCAGTTTTCAAAGGAAATTGAGATTAAGAATTATTTTTCCCTCAAGTAAATGAAATTTCTTTTCCCAAAGCAGCTCTACCAATGATTCCTTTTGATGTAGCAATGAGAGTTTCTTCCCTGACGTCTTAGGTACAACCCAAATCACAAAGGACAAATCACAAAGGACATGATCCTTAATCACCTGCCCCAGCCTATAATCCATGAGGAAACTCCTTCCAATACCTTTCTTGCTGCTCTGTGCCTGGCTGCAAGGAAAGCCAGCTGCCTGCCAAATGCTCCCAAACTGGGCACTTGGCTGGGATTAATCAATGGATGTGCCCAATGTACAACATACATTGCTTCTGCTCTCTGACTGAAAAATTAAAGTTTATTAATTATTCCACTTGAAATTAAATTCCTTTCACAATAAAATCTTCACTCTTGGCATCAACCCTCTCAATGAGTAATCCCATCAAGGAAACTCTTCTTGCAGCACCGTTCACAGCAGATTAAAAAAAGGAAGTGAATATGTTTAGAGAGAAACTCTACTGAACCATACTTGTGAGTAAATCCCTCCGTCCACATGCCCGTGGGTCACCAGTTGGAAAAGGCAGCTTGCAATGCACTCAGCACTTGGCAGGGAGCAGCTTTTGCACTTTTATCCACCCTCAAATGCATCCTTGCATCTGCATGAAAGATTAGAACAAAATGCTGCTACGACACAACACCACACACCATGTGCATCAGCTCACCAAGATCAAAGGCACACAGCAGCAAAAAATTTAATTAAAATGTTAAAATTAAACAGGAAGGCATCCATTGTTTAATTTTTTGGCAGGCATCTTCTTTCAAGCCGGGTCCTAATTCCATTCCAGCACGCTGACTGCCCCTGGAGATGGCAATCAGGAGAGCTCTGCCGGATTCATCAGCCGCTGGATTTGGCGGTGGGGGAATCCCATGCTTGCTTTGGCTTTCAAGCACAGTCCCCAAAAAAACACTAAGAGAAACTGAAACTCAGCTTCAAAGGATAATTATTGCTGTATAGATATTCTGCAGCAATAAGCCAATTTCCAGCATCAAACCTAAGCCCCCTGGGCTGGGCACAAGATACGCCCAAGAGCATCATTCCCCCTCACAGTCCCAACAGGGAGGTGTGACCTTGCCAAGTTCAACCAGTTCAGGACACCCTTCCCTCCATACAAAGGCTGTTTGAAATGGGGTAAAAAACTGATGCAAAGAAGTGGTGCTTTGTGTGCAACATGACCTCTGTGTGGGGAGGTGCAGGGGTACACCACAATGTGGTTTTAGACTTGCATGCAGCTGGGGGCCTTGTCTTGTTTGGTTTTGCTTGGAGCATACCTCCAGGGAGGAGATTATTCTGAAAACAGTTCAAGCAATGCTCAAGTTTGATTGTTCAATAACTGTGAGATATTTCCTGGCTTCCTGGGGTATTTTGGGCTGAATGCTTAAGGCAGTCATAGACCATACAGCCCACCTCAGGGAGGCTGAACAAAAAAGCCATGTATCTCCTTGGATTTTGGGAACCTAGAAAGGAAGATTTTGTTACTTCTTTAATACTATTTGGGATGCCAGAGAGGCTTTTCACCTAATATGAAGATTGTCAAATGCAGTGTTAAACATGGGGCCCCAATACAAGCACCCAACATGCATGTGACAAAGAATTTGAGCTGGGGCTTATCACTTCAAGCCAAAGATACTTTGGATTTGCATCACCTGAGAAATTACACAGGAGGGCAAAGCATTAATATCAGGAAAAGAGAAGACTGAGGACAAACACAATAAACTTCTCTTTGAAATTCAAAGAGTTACTGTAGAGCTGTTACTATAAATGACTTCCTGATGTATCAATGATCTTGCTGATGTTGGTTAGCATTTCATTTTGAAATCTTCTGGGTAGAGTTTCACCCTCAATACTTCAGAGTTTTGAGTACTTCTAGTGAATATTCAGTCAGGCTGTTCACAGCAGGCTCTGGTATTTCTCATAGAATAAAGATCAAGTTGACAGGTTGGGACTTTTGCAAGAGAGTCAAATCAGATTTATTTCTGACAGCAGGTCTGGGACTGTACACCTCTCCTCTGAAAATGGATAAAACTTAATTGAAATCTTCCTGCTTCAGTTTTTTTCTCCTGCTTCCTTAACATTACCTCCCTCCTGCACATTTTAGTGACTAGAATGGGGTCTTCTTATCAAAGTGGCTTCTCCAATCCAGCAAAAGCCCCCTGTGTCATGGTCTGATCACTGAAAACATCCTCACCATCTTCTGCCTTGCAATGGCCCTGCCAAACTGGGCTGAACATCTGCACCAGCACTTATCCAAAACCTGGAGCCCTCAGAGCTCCCCACAGTGTTTATCCCAAGCCTTAGGCTGCAGCACTTTCTGCTCCCCACAGTATTTGGCCAGCAGGTCCCACAGGCTCTGCCTCTAACACAGCCTTCTCCCAGATGCTAAGGCATTCTGGAAAAGGCACAGACAGAACAGCTAATTATCTATCCATTAGAACACTGGAAAAAAAAGGAAAGGTAAAACAATAAAGGGCAATGAGCACATTACTTCAGCCTTTCCTGGGCCTTTTTCCTGGGTCATGCCTCTACCCCTCTGCTTTAAGGGCCAAAGCTGACATTCATCTTGTGAGACCTTTCTTCCTTGCTCTCAACACTGAGGTCCATAACATTTGTTTCATGCCACAGATGGCTGCTCATGTGGAAAGCCCTCTCTCCTCAGGGGCCACACCAGTCTAATCCTCTGCTGATCCTTCTCCCCTGGCAGCATTATGAAAATACTTCACCACAGCAGAACCCAAGCTGTCCAACACAAGGCTCTGCTCCCTCCCACCACAACCACCCTCTGAGCCTGACCCACAGCAGTTCTCCCCACACCATCAATTCCAGATTAGGTTTGAGCACTTGCAAATGAGTGCAAATGCCCCATCCAAAAATCTGGAGCATGCACTCATGGATGGGCCTGCATCCCTAGGCTGCTAATGAAGCAACACCTAATATTTTTGTTTATATAAAATATTCTTAGAGAATACTTCCTTACTTAAATAAATGTCATAAATAATGGCGTAAATAAATGTAAAAATGGCATTAAAATGTCATAAACAATGGCATAAATAATATCTACAATTATATTAATTGGAATCTCCATAATTTTATGTGATTTAGGATTTTCCTTAAAAATGGGAAGCATTATTAGCTTTTTTAACTGAGTGAAATATTCAGAATTGGAGAACAATGCTTCCAAACACAAACCTGAGAAGTCTCTAGCATGGCCAGAAGATAAAACTGTGCAAATTAAAGCAAAATCTTATACAGTTTGCCTATATTCAGTATTCTTTTGCTTTTGCCAAAAAGCAAGCAAGCTGTCACCTTAGCAACAATGTCACACTTTGCAGCACATATGCCACTTTGAACAAACACCTTAAACACAGCATCTCCACACTGTATATTCCTTTCTATAATGTTCTCAAGAGCACTCTGTAGACCCCCATGAGAGTAAAATCCATGAGGGCCTCTCTGGCAGCTGCTGGGCTGGACAGCCAGCCAAGGGCTGCTTTCCACACTGCACCCCAGGCCCATACTAAGAAGCATTTTTATCCAGAGCCCAAGGGGAAAACTGGGCTTGCAGGGGTACAGCTTTGTCTTCCACAGGCAGCCCTGTGCAGAGCCCAGTGTCACCTGCTCTTTCCTCCTTCCCTGCTCAGGACAAGGTCCTCTCCCCTGGAGCAGCGTGGAGAACTTCACCAAGCGTCTCCTGCTCCTTGGGATCACACACAGTGCCATGAATGCAGGTTAAACCAGGGACCTGAGCATCCAAATTATTAAAAGGGTTTTATCAGAAGATCTCCAAGCCTGTCCTCTCCCAGCTGCAACATCTGAATCCAGAGATGTCAACATGCAGGGCTTTTACCCGGAGCTCCAATTATGCAGATGCTGATTTACAGGAGTGATGACTGAAACATCGCCCTCATAAAAATTGTCAAGGAGACTTTAACTGTGTTTGTCTAATAGCAGAACCCTCTATCTCCACAGATCTTATTGCTAGTTTGAAAGTCAGATCATTTTTGTTCTTCTTTTCATAGAAACCTGGTTTGCATATATAATCAAATTTAGCATTAATGAGTCTCTTTTCTCATCATTATTCCTAATGCTTCAAACAGCCACACTCGAGCAGCCATTGAAATGGCTTGCCATGGGATTTTACCAGTTTCTCCCAGGAACTTCCACAGCAGCAGCAGGTAACTCCAAAAAGTTCTGCTCGTGGAGCCCTGTCTCTCAACCATATATGCTAATCCTACATAATTATTTTATGCCAGGTTGCACTCTGGGCTGCTTGAGAAACATCAGGATTTAAACGAACTATTAGGTGACCTTTTAAAATCAGCCCTTCCATGATCACAACACGGTCCTAAAATGGAAAATGGTAGGCATTTTCCGGATGAAAGATGTCATTTATTTGCAATGTGGTCAGGCACTGCTGACCTTTTCTCTTCCCCTGTATCAGCATTTGTACCATTTTAACAGCAACTTGCTGATAAGCACAGTTCTCAGTTTCCAACCAGATATGCATGCAGATAATCATGGATGTGAACAGCAAAGCAGTCGGCTCTCTGCAGGCTGCATAAAACATGGGACCACAAGGCAGATTTTCCTGTTCTTTCAGTTGTGTTCTGGGTTTTCAGTCTTTAGAGCTCCCATCTTTTTCTGCTACCTTGATCTAAAACTGTATCTTTTATCAAAGCCAGAGGTCTCAGAATCATGAGACTCGCAGTAGTTGAGACTTGAGGACCACAAGGTAGAGCACCATGTAGGCACTGCTAGTGCTTTGCTGCCTTTACGCCAGTCCCACTGGCAGAGTGACATATGGCTTCCACATCTGCCTTCAGTGAGACTACAAAAACTTTTCAGATCCTTCCTATTGCACACCACAGAGCCTCATGTCTAACAGCAAAATCCACTTCCTGGGATCTTCCTAATAAAAATAACTCATCTGACAGAGTTCCCTGCCTGTAGATTACCCCAATAAGTGCTCAGAAGTTTCAGGCCCAAAGCCAAGGACAAATGAAGCTTGTTCCCAGGTCTCCTGGATGCTCACATCTTGTTGGTTCATCATTAATTTTTGCCTGCCCAGAGCTGCAGTGTATTTTGCATGCATTATGCTAAGCTGCCTATAAGAAATCATCCAATTAATGACAGCTTACAGAGAAGGGTTAGTTACACGGTAATTACCTTTCTAATATTAAAATACCATAGAAATGGATTTACATTTTTTGATTTAGTGGCACATGTTTCACTGACCTGACACTACAAGTACAAGACCATTGAGGCAGCAACTGGGACCAGTTTACAAGAACAGCTAAGTACTTACATCCCCAGGCAGACATCAAAAGACTTGTCAATACATTTTTAACCTGTGTATGTGATTCTTACACATCAAGATCAATGGGCCCAGCATTAAATGCAGCATCTGATCCTGGCTGTATAAGCAAAATCACCAGGAAATAAGAAATATTACTCTTCTTTAAGGCTTTTCTTTCAATATGGGGGTAGAGAAGATCAAACACTCAACTCTTCCACCCTGCATTCATAAGGAGCATTAAGCTTCAGCAAGCTAACCCTGCTCCATCAACTAAGTATCTGCCCATACCAGAATAGCCAGCAGCCTTCTGGTTAAGCAAAAACCAAACACATATATGCAAATGTGATGAAGCGTCTCAAGCAACTATAAAACATCTTGGGCCCATAATACACTAGACAGAGCAAATCACACATGCTTCATGGAAACATTACCTTCTTATTTCTTTCCCATTTATTTTCAGCATCTCAAGATATCTAGGCTTTTCTGGGGCACACTTGAAAGCACACAGCTACTTATGTCCATTCATATGCATGCAAATATAATCCAACAAAAGCTCTCCACGGCCAGATGAGCAATCAGCACTAGGACAAAAGACAAGACTTATTATCAGTCTTTCAAGATTCAGATTCCCTCTGCCTTCTGAACACACATCTGCGTGCAAGGCAAGAGGTGCTAACCCTTTCAGAATCTATACCATCAAAGCAAGCTTGACTCTTGCCAGGCAGGAAACAGCCTGGCCTTTTTCCTGGCTCACCAGTCAAGTGATCACAGCGTGAAGGCAAGGAGGCAAAGAGATGTTAGCTTGGTCCATGTGCACCACACACAGATTTTTCAAACAATCTTCATCCCATTTCCCCCAGAGATTTGATGTCCAGTGCTTTGGAACTCTTTGGTACATCCCATGAAGGTGCTCATGAGCAGTGATGAAAGCCAGTCATGCAAGGTCTGCAATGTATTTTTTCTTTGCATAAAGGCAAGAAATAAAACAGCTCAGACACATTTGAGTTCACTGAACTAACATTCACTTCCAAGTCATCCTATTAAGAAAAGCCATAGTGTCCACAAGATTTGTCCTGCAACATAAATGATTCACAAGTGCCCTGATAGAAGCTGCACTGGCTTACACAAAGTTACAGTCTGGCCTTTGTGCCAAAAATACCCCCTGCCCACAGCAACCCAGACACAGCTGCAAGTTGGTGGAGATGGGAGCTCACTGCCAGGTATTTTAAAACACCAACACCATCAAGGCAATCACAGCAACTCCTGACTGGCACAATGGTGGAGTTTCTGCATCCCTGCTATTTATGGAGGAACACAGAGAAGGACGTTATGGACGCACTGCAGCTCTTGTTACTTCACAGGAAACTGACAAGTATCAGGTTGCTTTGGGTTTGCAGAAGGAAAGTTGTTTGTTGCAATTCACAATGAAATTAAACACACACACCCACACACCCCACCACGAACTGTGCCCCCTCCGCCCCCACACAGCCTAGGGATACAAAGTTCCCATTTTTACAAAAACATTTTTGCCAGTAACAGCCTGAGTACAGCAGGTAGTTCCTATACCCATCACATTGCATGGGGAGTACCTTGCTTTTCACTTAATTTCCTCTTCTAGGGCTCCAGAGAGGCAGCAAGTGCAAAACAAATAGACCAAAAGTGACAAACTTGCTTGTCTTGCTTACTTTTTGCAGACCCAAATAAAAACAGTCTAAACACATCCAGAGAGTCACAGGACTGAAATTAATCCAGGGAGATGAATGTGTATTTCTTCTCTTTCTTCTTTCCTTATTCATTATTGCCAGGTGCACGTATAAGAGAGTTATTTTTCAAATGAAGTTGTAAGAGTGTTTGTGACATTGCTACTGGTTGTAGTGCCACAGTGGATTATCTGAGAAACAAGCTTCAGAAGAACATTCTTCTCATGCAAAGATCTGTGGAGTAACAGCCAAGGGACTAAAGATGAGCAAGAACAAATACAGCTTTTAAACAGTTCTTCCCTGCCCCCAGCACATGCCATGAGTTGACTCAAAGCTGGAAACACCCAGGCCTCACCCAGCGCAGCAGTTGTGAGCAGTTTTCCAAGTTCAGATTTGTGATCCACACGCTTTATTGCCAAGGTAGAGTTCAAAAAAATGCAACTCTTGCATAATTGCTACAAGTCATTTTCTCGGTTTCTTTTCTTTCTCTTAACCTTTCCCAGGCCTGAGCCAATGTTGTTTCTTAATGGCTTCTAAATGCAATTTCTTGTCTGAAAATAAGATTACAGTGTACATGGGAAATACAAATGAAAACATATTACAGTGCTATGAATATTCAGAAGAATCAGCCTTATCTCAGCAGCTTCTCTGTGGGTGTTAGGTGACCATCAAAGTAGGAAATTGAGAAGGTCAGATAAGGTCCCTGCTCCTCAAGACAGAAGTCCACGTCTGAGCCAGACTACAGGTAAATTGGAATCTGCACACCTAAAGATTAATTCTTCAACAGTTACAGTTTCACATCTGAGGAACACACAGCCACTTCAGCTGCCTCCAGACCCACAAATGTGTGCACCCACAAACGCAAGAATTTGAGCAGCAGAGGTTGACAATAAGGATGTGCTCACCCCAGAGTCACTATGAGCCACCCCAAACAACGAGAGTGAGAATTCAAGGCTGGACTGCATGGACAAGCTGAGGACATTTTCAGCCTGCACCACCTCCACCCTAGCAGCCTTTCTGAGGAACTCCCACAGCTCTGCCATCTGTGCTGCAACACCACAGAGCCTCCCCCCAGGCACGAGAGCCACCCAACGCCCAGAATCACTGCGTCACCAGCTGGGCTATGAACTTTACTCCCTTGCAGATGCAATCTAGGACTCAAGTGGGAGGTGTTAAGGGGTGTAATTTAACTGTTCTGATCAAGTGCAGGCTCCTGGGGGACATGGCAGAGGACACAGAATTGACTGGAGCATTTGGTCTTTTAAGGTTTAAAATTACGGCTAGGCTGATAAAAGGAGTTCTGAGGGAAAGGTGGATAATTAGTTGGGACTGGAAATGACAGAGAGAGGTGGACAGCAGTTTGGAGGCATGGTGAGAAGGGAGGGAAGATGCGAGAATAAGATTAATTGAATAGAGATGGAATTCCAGTAATCCAAAAAGCCTTTCAAGTATATTTAAAAAAATAAAAGACTTCCACACTCTGAAATATCATAAACCAAGCTGTGCTTAATTCTACTTACACATACATGTCAAATGGAGAGAAAGTAATGTCTCAGATCATCTTAAATGTTACCACACTCTGCACCCTTTTCCTATACTCCCTTTTTGCCACGGGCTGGCCTACTCTGGCCGTGTCAGGAGAGCTCTGTTACACGCAGCCGTGTGTGTGCTGTGTACACACACAGGCAACGTGCACTTCCAGCAGCCAGAAGAGCTCTACTTGTGGCTTCCAACCGTGACAAAGGCAGCTTTTATATTTGGCTGTTGGAAGAAGTTACAGACCCAGGAAAGTGCCAAGAGGAGAGTTCCCAGTCGCTGTCCCAAGGATGCCAACACGCTGGCTGGGGCGGGAACAATTTTCTCGATGGCACAGCCCATGCCCACGAGCCCAGAGTCCTTCCCAGAAGGGCTCGTTTCCCAAGCTCCATCAGACATAGCCTCATCAGGCAGACAGCCAAAAGACCACGCTCCCAGCAGCTATTTGCCACAGAACAGCTTTGCTCCCCGTTCTTCTGCCCCACAGTGAGCGCTGCAGAGCGGCTGAAGCACCCTCAGACCAGCGCCTGGAGCTCAGCCCCTGGATGTCCTGACCTCTCCTTGAGGCAGGAGCAGCAGTGCTGGGTGGGTTTGTAGAGCTCTGGGCAAACAGCACAAGGGATCTTGTCCATCCAGTGCCATGTGCAGGTGACCCCACTCTGGGGCCACCCCGTCCCAGGCCATGGCACCACCACATCACCATCACCCAGCTCCACGGGACCTGATGCTTCAAGGTGCCCAGCAGGGAAGAGGAGCTGCTTCAGGTGAGCAGGGACAGAGTGTGGGGCGAGCAGCTGCCCCCAGCACACCAAAACACCCCCTCAGAGGCACCCTGGTCCGGCTGCACGTTGCAGGTGCCAACATGTGGATAAACACACCCGCACAGGGATGCGCCCCCCAAAATACACGCCTTACATAATTCCCCAGCCAGTCGGCGTTAGGGGAATGTGATTAATCCTCCATGACATGTTCTGAACTTTCCGTTCAGAGAGGCTCTCTGCTCCCGCAGACCTACCGGCGATGGATGTCATTTGACCTGCAGACTTCACTACGAATGAGCATCAGAGCAACACACAGTGACATTGCTCCGCACACCAATTATCTGCCTCCTTCCCCGCTCGGCCCAGAGACAAGTTTGCTAAATGCATAACGAGGATTTTATTTTCCTCGGTGGTTTGTTTTTTTTTTTTTCTTTAATTCGGATACAGCCAGCACACGGATCGGATGGGGGGGTCACCCACAAACCCAGCCCGCCCCGCCGGCCACAGCGCTGCAGGACGCGAGTCCCCGGCCCCTCGCCCGCGTCCCCGTCCCTCAGCCCGGCCCAGCTCCCACCTGTTCCGCCGGGCGCGCACTTCGGCGACAGCCCCCCCGCAACCCCTCCGAGCCCGGCACTCACCCACTCCAGCACCCTGAGGAAGGCCAGCGGCTCCTTCACCACGCGGAAAGTGCCGGCGGAGGCGAGCTGCGGGCAGACAGAGGGGTCAGCACCGCGCCCGCTCCGCGCTCCCCTCAGCGCCGCGCAGCCCGCCCCCCGCCCGCGGCGCTCCGCGTACCTGGTCCACCGCCTCCATGGCGCCGCAGCCCCGCGGAGCGGAGCCGAGCGGCGCGGAGCCTTCCTCCCTCCCTCCCTCCCTCACGGCAGCCGGGATGCGCGGCGCTGCCCCCGCGCAGGCCGGGCGGAGCAGCCGGGCGGGGCCCGCGCCCCCCGCGCCGCCCCGCGGAGCCGCCCCGGCCCCCACCCGCTGCCCCCGCCGGGCCGGGCCGCCCCGCTCCGGCACTTTTCACAGCGGCGTGGTCCCTCTGGGGATTCGTGGTGGTGGTGTTGTTTTCTCTTTTAACGTTTTATTTCTGGCAGGAAGGAGAAGGAAGAGATCGGGGGAAAAAATAAAATTAAAAACAAAAAATGAAAAAAAAAATAAAAAGAAAGAAAACAAACTGCCTCCCCAGCGCGCGCACGGGAATTATTAATGTTTTCAGGGATGGCAGCGCTGCCCGGTGCTCTGCCGTCCCCTCAGCCCCTCCCGGGACGAGCTCGCTCGGCTCCCCCGCGGCCGCAGGGCTGCAGCTCTGCGCTCTCAGCCCTCGCTCCCTCCTCTCGAAAATGCTTTTTCGAGCATTTCCTTGACAGCAGAACAGCGTTTTCTGCCTTGCTGCTGTCCTGGCCTCGTTTCCCAGCACAGCCTTGACAATTCTAATGCATCCCGGGCGGCACAGCCCGGCAGGAGCGGAGGCTCCCCGCGCCCATCCACGCTCACCGTGGATGCATTTCCAGCTCCTCGTGACATTTAAACGGCGCTGTGAGGATGGAGCAAATTCCTGCCCCAGTAAGGGCTCAGGACGCAAATCCATCAACCCGTTTAAGAGCACAACAGCTTCTAGATTGAGACCCCGAGTCTGCAAACATTTGCATCTCCAGCTTCACTGCCACCCTGATAACCAGTTGTGCCACCAGAAGGACACCAGTGCTCAAATAGGATTTCGGCCATAAGTAGGTCAGAGATGTGCCTAAAAAATACCTGAAGCTTTTACTCCCTGGAAGGAATCAGCCATCTGCAAAAGTTAAATAAGTCAATTAGTTTTGCTCAAACCACGCAGCCCGCCCCCCGGGTTTTTATAATCTCTGTTATAAAAACCCCAAACAATAATCTAAATGCACTCTTGGAGTAAACAAGATGGGGGGGGGGGTGAGAGTCAGAAAAAGATAAATTTATGAAGATTTTAGGGGGCAGACGATTTTGTGTCAAAATCACAGATCTGGAGCAAACTCAGCTGAAGTCTGGCAGCAGTGGGACTGGGTCCAGATTTTTTTAAATTTAACTTTTTTAAACTATATCAAAAATAGCTTTCAGGTCAGAATTGCATTTAATTTTTTTTCAATTAAAAAATTCTAGTATTTTATGTGCTCCTTTCTTTCTACCCCGGGATAAAAAAACAGGAAAGGAAAATGGATAATTTTCCTTATAAAATATTATCAAATATGCTTTTATTTATTTATTTATATAACATCCTCTAGGAAATATGAAACACTTCTCAGCAGTTCTAGGAACTGCCTGCTGGTGGCCCAGTGCTGTGGCAGGCAGAGTCCCCTCACGGAGGCAGAAGGACAGAGCATCCATAAATCTCCAAGATGCACAAGCAGGGAGGGATGCACAATCATCCATCTGACTTTCAGCCAGAACTTCTCCCACTGGTGCAGAGATGCAGAGCCAGGTCGCTGCGAGCCACCTGCCTTCAGTTCTTATGCCTGAAGAAGAAATTATCATGGAATATCCCATGTTGGAAGCGACTCACAAGGATCATTGAGTGTGAATCAGTCTGGTCCCCAAGAGCAGCAGGGTAACCATTCTCCCTCCTGCAGATTTCCTGCTCTGGTGTCTGGTATTCCCACCAACAAAGCCCTTGGCTGTGGGAAGTTTCATCACTTGCTGTTTACTGTGACTCTCATGTGCTGTTTCCTTTAATAGGTTTCTTTCATGGAGAGACTTACAGCTGTGGATGTATTGAAGCAGTTCAAAAACCTCCTGAGAGATTAGAAAAAAATGCTGAAACATTTAGTAAAGGCATAACTTAGCAGGAGACTGGGGAAGATGTGAAGAATATTTTTTCCCTAATTTTATCAGTAGTGCATTGGGAAAAAAATCTGCCCCATCTCCATTGACTGCCATAGAGAATTGGAAACCTAATGCACTAAGCCTTTATTAATTACCTCCAATTATAAGCCTGCGATTTTAGTAGCAATTTTCAAAAATTGCCAAAGAAAGGAAAACAAAAGTAAATGCTCCTAAAACCTTTACTACTGGCAGGTTGCAAACTGGGATGATGTCCCCCACTGTTCTCTAGGTCAGCTCACTTGGGTTTTCAGCAGATGCAGGAGCTCCCTCATGGTGTTTTGGGGTTTTTTTTTCTCATTCCCTCTCCACCATCCCAGCTGTGTTTTATCTTGGTGCTCCTCACTGCTTGGCCATTCCCCACCTCAGCTCCTCCTCTGGCTGGAAATCCTTGCAGAACCATGGCAGGAACCTGGGTTTATAGCCAGTGTTCAGTGCCTCTTCTTGCCATGATGAACTCTTCCAGATGGCTGTTAGCAGTTGTTCTTGAATATGGCAGAGTGTCCCTGGCTTTCACAGCTGCTCTCTCTAAATACTGTCCCAGTCAGCTCAGAAGTAAGAGCACCTCCACCCCAGTTCTTCAGCATCCTAGTACAAACCTTGCTCTGAAAATGACATTAAAGCTCCACATTTTTTTGAGCCTACCTAATAATACACACTGTGCAATGCATGTTCAGGTTAGCACACATGATACACCTGCAATTACTGGTGGTACAGCAAGAAGCTGTACCGCAGGCCACTACATTATATTCACTCTTCTCACACCTGGATGGCTGGGCTTGATGTGCATGAATCAATAAAAGCCAGAGAGTTGCAGTTACAATTCCCCATGCTGAATGAAAAATAGGCTGGAAAGACTCCGAGTACTGCATAGGCACAGAATCTCACACACAGGAGGCTTCTGCCCTTTCCTTTCCTTGGAAAGGGTCCAGCAGTGCTCTAAGGGGAAGCAGCCATGCCAGTCCTGCATCACTGCTGGGGACCGAAGTTTTCCATGGGACACAGGTGGAGCTTTAGTGCTCATCAAAAAAAGAAATTTATTTGGCCCAAGTCCTAATAGGGTAAGTTTAAAAGCTAAAGTCCTATTTTCAGGATTAGCATTTTGTCCTGCTACAGGCAGTGATTTCTTTCCTGTTTCTAGGAAGCACATACCTTGATTTTTCAAGCACATACCCATGAAGGTGGGAAGCTTCCCTCATTAATTGCAAGTGTGAGAACTGCATCTGTTAGATGTTATGTGTCAGTAGGAAAAGCTGCAGTACGTACCTACCCCTCATTTCTACCTTGGAAAGGTTTTTCTCAAAGAGCTTTGCCAAGACGTGTGTGTTAGACTTCTCCTAGGCTGCCTGAACCTTTGTTCTCAATAAATAATTTCCTACAGTGTGGTCTAAGCACCAGACCAAGGGAATTCAGGCTTTTGCTGCACTCCCATGGACTGCAGACCACACAGGACTGGAAAGCAGCAGATCCATGGAAGCATGACTGTGCCAGCACCACTCCCAGCATGGCTCTGGATCAAAATTTCCCTGTGGGAATGGAGAAAGAGCCATGCAGGATGGGAACACTAACTTAAGGGATGGTAGTGCCCCTGCCCTTGCTCAGGACTGCAGCAGTGAGAGCATGCCAGCCTTGAGGTGCTGGAAAGGACACTGAGGCTTTGTTTTTCCTTGGATATCTTTGATTTAAATCTTCCACCTGCTGATGTGGAAAGGGTAAGGGTAATCTCTTGTTCTCCTAGGCTGGACATTAAACCTAAGCCGGGTGCATCTGCACACAGGTGTGTGCACAAAGGGTAAGCAGCAGAAAAAGTTCCTTCCTTGCATGTGGCAGAGCACAAAGCCTACAACCCATGGGTCATCCAAGCTGCAGCAGCAAGGGCCAGATGGTGGGGTCACCCAGTTTGAAGCGAATTTAAGGCAACTGGTGATAGCACCAGTGCAATTTTTTTGTGAGCAGTTGGGTGTGGAAATGAGGTCTCGCACACGCGCTAGGAGGACCATATGGCGCTTAGCACACCAGATTTCCCAGCTCCAGCCAGGCCTCAGTCTCACACTCTACCTGTCACTCTTCTCGAGATCCACACTGTCAAGGGTCACTTCATCCTCTCGGGGTCTCCATCAAATTTGTTTGCAATACATTATCTCCTAGAAAGGAGAGCTTGGTGCCATCTCTTGGATCTTTCTGTTGTTTTTAAATCTCCCAGTTATTTGATTAGGTTTCAATAGTTTTCCCCTGGGGCTGTATTCTGCACTGGGGAGCTTTTCACCTTTTCCTGGCACAGAGTTCACTCACCCATCCCAAAGCCAATTGCCAGTCATTCCATGGCTTGGCTTCACTTTTTTTGGTGTGTTCACTCTCAAATTTAATAACAGAAGAGCAACAAAATATGTGGCCTCGGGATAGCCAAGAATTGCCTTCCATGTGACCAGGAATCACATATGGTGATCCATGGGAGAGACCAGACTCTCAGGTTCCAGCCAGGTCCTGTACCACGTTTTCCAACACCCATAAGCTCCCTCCTCCATTGCATTTTCTAATCCTAGGTGTACACCCCTAGCTATAAATAATCCTTATTAAACCTAATTTCCCAGGGAATCTCATTTCTCAGTTTTCCCTGTGTGCAGATGATAGGGCCAAGCATGGACATCAATCCTCCCTAACTGTATACTAAGGTAAATAACTTGAAATGCCACAGGACTGCAGAATATTCCACCCTCAGAAGCTGAATAAAGTCTGCATGCAGAAACCCATGTGTGCTTGTTTTAGAGCAAAATAGCTTGGAAAAAAAAGCACATCTCAATGTGTTGCCAGACAATAAAAAGTCTTCAGGATTCAAATCAGCAGAGCAATGAGGCTATTGCTCATTATAAAGCTAAAGGTACAAAAGTATTTTTGAAAGGAGCTTTGTTGAATCAGCATTTGTTTTTCTAGCAATGTGCACAATTTCTTTAAACAGGGTTATTTTCAGAGTATGGCATGCAAATAATTATGGAGTACTTTCTAAAGGTTCAGTGATTAAGGCAAGAGCAGCCAGCTGTTTGGCTGCACAGCTGATGTTGACCAAAAGTATCATGTCTACAAGGCAAACTATCTTAGTAAGATCTCTAGAACTAACACAAGGCTTGCAACTATTTCTCTCCTGATCTCTAAGAATAGATGCAGAAATAATCTTTAGTATTTCTTTTTTTTAATTTCAGTTACATGGCTGTGAAATAAAAGTAAAAATTATATTGTTATAATTAAAAGCCAAGTTTTACTTAGCCCAAAAGGTTTGTCTGGTTTGGCTGCGATCTTTGTTCCATGTGCAAAAGGCAATCCTGATTTGATTTTAAAACCTAATCTTTGTTTTTTTTTCCTTCCTAATCTTTCAGCACCATCCTGTCTTGTCATTTTTGATTCTAGCTTCCAGAGCACATTGTCTGGCTTTAATCAAAAGCATTCTGTAATTAGGTTCCAACTAATTTAACTTAGACTATTTAAAAGCAAAAAAAAAAATAACCTTGCTTCATAGTAAACCCAGCTAAGTTTCAAAGGAGCTGAACAGGGGTAACTTCATAAATATATCACTGGCAACTGGCAAATTTGTCCCTTAAAATCATCAGATATAATTTGTCCTGGACATTTTGAGGGTGATTTTATACACAAGAACATGAAGAGCACAAATGAGCACGAGAAGCACTGCTGCAGTCATATTCAGTCTCTCCCCAAAAACCTGTGTCTGGAGCTCTGGAAGGGACACTGTCAGGGCTGGGATCCTTCAAATCTGACCTACTTTTCCATTCCATCCTTTACCAAAGCAAATGTCTAAATGCTAGGGGTTTTTTTTTTCCTTACAGGAAGAGGGGAAAATGTCAGTGCACTGGCTCCAAGGAAGAGCTGCAGACACCAGAGCTGCTTTGGGTTGACCACAGAGGAAGGGGCTTGTACCTCATCCTGCATGGAAATTATGCCCTCAGCTGTCCCAGCCCCATGAGGGAGATGTCCCCATGCTGTGCCCTGGCCCAGTGCCCATTTAGGGCACAAGAGCAACAACAAAACCCTAACCCACCTTGCTGTTGGTTTGCATGAGAAAAATCTCTTTTCAGGATAAGGAATTACAGGGCTAGACAGGTGGTGGGGAGGACTCACCTTGCCAGCTGCAGGATTGAAGGGGAAATGCCACAAACCCAAACTTTGCTCCTCAGTACTGGTACAAAGCACATTCAGCACTTAGATCCTTAAGGAGGGATGAGGTAGGCATACTGCATACACACCTCTGCATCCCAGGAGGCATCTCACATGTCCATTTCTTTACCTGCTTCAGTCTGGATTAAAGCTTTGACAGCATGGTAGGTGCAAATCTCCTGTAGCACAACGTGGAAAATACAAACTCACCAAAATCCCCAAATTCACACCAGTACAGCCCTGCAACTTGGAAGGTGTTTTTCACAGCTGGTTGTATAAGACAGCTAATAAAAATGCAAAGAACAGGAAATATCCCAAACACCATCACTCTCCAGGGGATATCCATCAAACTCCCTGTACACCCACAGCCAGGAGTCAGGAGCTGGTGTCCCACCACTTCAGAGAACAACAGTTCTTTCTCCTTAAAACTGCTGCTTGGTGTTCTGAGCTCACACAAACCATGAGGGGAAAATTCAGCCTCCTCTCCATCCAGGGAAAATTCAAGTTCACGTCATCCATTGCAGAGGGTGCCCCAAGCACAGGGCTGCAGATGAGGGCAGGCTGGGAGGCAAAGCATCATCTGGTGTGCAGCCCAGGCAAGGTCACAGCAGCAAGGGGGGTGCTCCCAATCAGATCAAAACACTCAGCAGGTTCCACTGGTGAAAGTCTGGGCATTAAAGACAGTGACCCCCTTGGATGTTCCTGTCAAAGGCACCTAATTAGTACTTGATGGGTGGATGGAGGAGCTTCAAGCACAGCACCAGTTCCTGTCATCTGCAATTGAATTTCAAAAAACTTTTAGGAAATGAGCAGCTCTCTACATCCTGCTTTTGGGGATCAGAAACATAAAATGAACTACACAATTAGGGGAAAGAAAGAATTTACAGCCCTCAAAAAAATGCCTGTAACATCCCTGAACTTCAGCCCCCACTCCTGCCCTCCTTGCAGGCAATTCACACATTATCTTTGCTTTCCTCACATTGACTACAGCTTTCCCAAGTGCTTCCTCGGGCTCTGTGGTTGAGCAAGAAGCAGTGCTGTAAACTTCCAGGTTTTAATAAGGTGGTCTCTGCATCTAATTGGAAATTTTGCTAACCATTTGTCAGCATGTGCTGAAGTCATTATTGGTAACACCTCAAAACAGGAGCTTACTAATGCCATAAAATGAACTTTTTGTAAGGATAGATAATGAAAAAAATTATCTGAGGACCTTCCTTTCCATAAAAATGAATACAACAACCCTTTCTCATGCTAAATACTATCTGATTTTCCTTCAGATTTGCAATCTGGCTAAAGCTGTTGTACAAGTCATTCTGGTTGCTGACGTACTATTTATAGCAATGTTGAGAACACTGAAATCCATTCTCTGCTCCCAGGATAGTGTGTTTTTAAAATTGTGTTTCACCAAACTGGAATAAAAATAAATTAAATAAATTAAATAATAAAAAATAAATTAAAAAATCAAGGCTTATTTTAGGCTTGATGGAAAGATGAAAGTCAAAAAAAAAAAAAAGGTTAAAAAAGTGCACAGTTTTTCCTGGTCATTTCAACAGCCTTTTGAGTTCACTTTGCCTTGTAAGGCACTCACAGGGAGGGGTGAAGCTCACCCAGCACAGAACCAGCTCTTCCCAGCCCAAATTGTGCTGCACTGAAGTCTAATTCCCCACCAAGGACTTCACAACAGCTTCACAGGTGCCCACAAAAGTGGAGCAGAGAGTGGATCCTCAGCATTAGTCAAACCCTGGTCAGGCTCTCCTCTGCCCCAGGGACAGTGTGAAAGGGAAAAGATGCTGTTGTCACTTTGTTTCTGAGGGAGTTTAGTTAATACTCATAAAATTATTCTTTAAGGGCTGTAAAACACGGAGAGCCAGCCATGGTGTGATTCCTACTTACCAAGCAACACCCAGTTTTCATGAGGATAAGTTAGCCTTTTTATCTGGTTAGAAACACCCCTTGTCCAACCTCCCATCAGTCCCTGATGCTGCAGAGAAGGTGAGTGCTGGTTTTGTTTTGAAGAACTACTTTGTTGGAAAGAGAAACATCAGGAGACCCTGCAGGACAGAGAGCAGGCAGGGACTACTAACACAAAACCCCCAGGGAGAGGGTGTTACCAAACAGAAGAAGCAGCATGAAATATGAAGTGAAACATATGGATGGAAAAATAACAAAAAGGAATTTAGAACTCAGAGATATAAGCAAAAACAGTAATTAAAAAGAAAGCAGACACAGCCCATCACAAAAATCCCAAACAGCTGCAGTTGAGCAGAGGTAGAGAGGGCTGTGCTGGAGAGAGGGATTGAGTTTGCTCCTTCCAAAGTCTTGTTAAGTCAATCAGCAAGGGATGGGGAAAGCTCTGGATAGTTCCCCAGCAGAACTACTGCCTGTTTTTTGGAGGGGAGATAAGAGTGGAAAATAGAGCTCAGTGTAAGGCAGCAGTGGATTGTGCACAGAGCTGTTCCTAAGTCTGGTAGAACTGCTGAGTGCTTCCTACTTTGGTCACCTTTATAGCTATGTGTCTCCCAAGAAACATAATTTTTTCTTTTCTTGCTGAAAGTAATTTTTCTTAGAAATCACAAAAAACTTGAGTTTTGAGACCTTGAAAAAGTCGTAGCAGAAGGGAATTCTGCAGCATCTTCTTTCTTTCTGTTCTTCTGCTTGTATGTTATCACCTCTTGTCTCTCTTCCTCACACTCTGGCTTTTGACTACATTTCCTGCTTCAGTTTTCATAAATATTTGAAGGCCTTCAAGGACGTCTCTTCAGGTGCAGAGGGAGCTGGGGGCTATGACAGCTCTTACAGAGTCATTCTGGGGCATGGAAAACAAAGGCTTGAGTCTGTGAAATGGCTTATCTGGGAGAAGTGCTCTCTGACTGTCTGAGAGCATTTGCTAGGCCTATAGAAGAATGGGAGGCTGGAGAAGGAAATAAAAAAAGTTCTTTTACCCCAAGGCTATTGTCAACAAAAGGAAGTGTAGTGATACTGCACTGCTTTTCTCCAAATCTGCCCTGGCAGGAGCAACTTCTAGAGAAGTCTGATCTTTTTGAAGGCCACACAGTTTATTTCAATGACCTCTGTATACCAGATCTGTAGAGAATCTCCATGTGGGCACAGAGAATCACAGAATGGTTTGGGTTGGAAGTGACTTCAAAGACCATCCATGCCAGGTTCAGACACCCCTGGCATGGGCAGGAACACCTTCCACAGGACCAGGCTGCTCGAAGTGGCCTTGGACACTTCCAGGAATGGGGAAGTAAAGAAATAGAAATAGAAATTTATTTTAAATAGAAATAATAGAAATAGAAATATACACACAGAGATGTATATTTGCACTACATACTTTAGTGATGACAGTCCTAGCACTTAAAAGGAGCAGTGACTTCACTGGCAATGTTTCCCCATAGCACTTTAAGGCATAAAAGGTCTGTGTGTGACCAAATGACCAAATCCAGCTGCTCTGGTCTTTAGCAGGGAGCTCAGCAAGTGTGACTAGAAGGGCAGGGGCTGGCTGTTCTTGTGCTGGATAACAGCTTTGATATGGCATGGAAAGGCAAAGTCTCAAGCTCAGTGTCTCTGGCCAGGAACAGCAATTCCCTTGTGTCTGCTGCTGGTCCCTGGTCCAAGGGGCTGTGAAAGCATCCCTACACTTCCCTGGAGAGGTACCTTGTTGTGGGAGCTGTCAGCATAGAAAAAAATGGGCAAATCCAGGTTTCAAGGGGCAAATGTCGGTACTTTCAGACAGAGAGCTTGCCTGTGGTTCTCTGCTCTTTTTCTCCTGGCTCTCCAGCAGCTGTCACTGGTGTGAGAGAGAGCCTTGTGAAATGGTGGCTGTGCAGTGAGAGTTTAGTGCTGGGGTTTTGGTTTGAACCTGAGACCAAGCCTGGCTGAATGGGTTCCTGATAGAGAGGGGCTCTTGGGAGAGTGTTAAGATCCTCTGCTGAAATGTAGGCTGTCTTATGGTTTCTCTCTGAGGCTGGATCTGATAGTGCTGGCAGTGTTTAGACTGAAAGCTCAATTGTGTTTTGACAACATCTTTTCCTGGTGTGATGGAGAGGAACACACCCAAAATCTGTCTTGTTGTGCCCAGACTTGTCCTTCAGTTTTTTAATATTCTAGGTTTGGTTGCTCTATAAATAAAGAAAAAACTGAGTCTCTGTGGGACAGTCTCGTTCCTCTCCTCCTGATTTCAACACAGGAACCCTGGAAATTCAAAATGCAAACATGTGCATGAGGAAATTGGAATGTGGCATCCAGCATGTTCTACTCCCCAGTCCTGCTGTTGTCCTGAGGGGGACCAGATTAGGGAGAGGCAGTGACTGATGGCTCCAGGCTCTTTTTGTCTCATATGATGGAGGCATGAGATGTCACATAGAATGAAGGAAAATAAATAGTAAATAATAAATAAATTCTGAGGAATTTGTTAAAACAAGGAATTTTTAACCATAAAATATTAATGAGGTCTTAACCAGAGAGGATGAATATATGTATGTGTAAAAGAACCTGATCCAGTCCTCCTGTGCTGGAGGAAAGGAGTTTTAAAAATTGATCATGGGCAGGTAAGAGATTGAAGGAGCAAAGGGCAGGACTTCCCCAGCTGAAGGGCTGATCTCCCTCACAATTTTCACTCACTCTTGGAGGGTTTGAGCCCTCAGGACCAGGGCCAGCTACATCTCAGAAGAGAAAATCATGGTATTTACCATGAAAATATTGATATTAAATGTCTTATTGTGACTTATTGATTTAAAACCAGGGCCATATCTACACTGTCATACTAAACACTCTATCAACTCAGATAATTGGATTAATTTGAAAATATAAGATCAGGTGATTTAAATAAAAACATATTTAATTACACACTTTATTTTCCTTTGATGGGAAAGCAGGGAGAAAGCTCTTTTTATCTTACTGTAAAATATCTATGGCCACAAACAACCATATCACTGTATGAAGAATGCAGTTAAGCCACTGGATAACAAAACCAGAACAACATTATTTTGTTTTTTAAGGGTATTTTCTTCTTGTTACAACCCTTACCAGTGAAGAAAATTATGTACACATAACAGGAGGAAAATAGATTCCTAGGACAATTTTCACAGGTCTCAAGCAGGACATTTAGTGTAAAATCTGCTCCATGTGAATATGAGAGTTGCAGGCTTTGGGGTGGTTTAGTTGTCATTCATCTAATTCTTTTACACCAATTCACTTTGTTATGAGGAAATCCAAGTTTGTCTTCTAAAAGCAAAACATTTAGGTCACGGGGGGAAAGCATAAATTGACAGCTATTGATAAGCAATAAACATTTCAGTAATACATGTTAAAATTAATGAATTTTGTATTTTAATGTGGTACTTCTCTGGTATTTGAGCTATTTTTTTCTATCTTTTGCAATTCAGCTGAAATATAATTCTAATTCACAAAACAGCACTTCATTCTCAACCCTCATCTCTACAAAAGCCTTTTTAGACCTTTTCAGTAAATCAAAAAGGGTCTAAAACTAAGATTGCTTTGCTGGCACAACATGAAGAATGCAGTATGAGTGAGAATCAGACCCTTACCTAAAATATACCAGAAAGGAAACCTGCCTGTTTTCCATGGTGACAGGATAATTTTTGCCTGTAATGACCTAATTATATGGATATTTACAGTTGAATCTAAGTTTCCAAGAAAGAAGTTCAAAGTGAAAATCAGCAAAGTCTAAATATTTTGATAATATTTTTTGTTTGTTTTGTTGGACAATTTGTCACAGAGGATATTATTTAGTCAAACTAACTTTATGTTGCCATCATAATGCCTTGGCACACCTGGCTGCACATAATGGAGTTACCATCTCCATTGTTTGTGCCAGAGCCAGAGGGCACAAGGGGGCTTTCATCTACCTCTGGTTTTGAAATTCTGAATGGATTTTGGATAACAAAGACCAAATTAAAAAAATCTCAAAAACTAAAACCAACAAAAACAGTGTCCAGATACTGATAAAAGGATTGGGGTGAGAAAGCTGAAATTCTGAATGGGTTTGGGATGGCAAAGACCAAATTTAAAAAATGCCAAAACCAAAACCCAAGAAAAACAGTGTCCAGATCCTGATAAAAGGATTGTAGTGAGAAAGCTGTCACCCAAAGGCTTTAAAAGGGTGATGTGAGCTCTGGAGAGAAGGATCTTGAAACCACAATGTTGAGCGGGAGCCCCGGTGTCTGGCGGGCAACCTGCCCCTCTTCTCTCAGGCCATTCCCAGTGTGGTTTGTGCAGGGTTGTGATGTGTGTCAGGAGGTTGGAAAAAGTCCAGTTTCTGCCTGGGGATGAGGAATTCCTTCTCTGGCTGCATCCATTCCAGCACAACGTGGGGCACTGAATGCATCCAGCACTGCACTGCTGCAGCACTGGTGCATCCCCCAGCCCAGGGGATGCTGCAGCACCCACCCGAGGCTGCTCTGTCCTTTGGGGCAGCCGGGTTCTCTGTGATCCCACACGGAGCTAAATCTGGAACAAGTCCTCCGGGATCAGCGGTGCTTCCCTCGCACAAAGCCTCTGTAGGAGAGGCAGATTATCCCAGACCAGATGTCACTTTCTGCAGCCGCTGCGGCGCCGGCACAGACTGGGTTTGACTGCCTGCACCTCCCAAGCTGTTCTTGGCTCTTGGCTTCACCTCAGCTTCAGCGTGAGGACCCAGGAGAGCCAGCTAGCATCTATTGTTTGTCTACCTTATTTTTTCAGGAGCTCAATTTTGTTGCTCCTAAACACAGGTTCTGGCACTTTAAAATATATTTTGCTAAAATAAAGCTTAGAATGGTCACTGTCAAATTTAGGATACATAGGGATCAAGAGTTTATACAGTCTTAGGGGTGAAATCTTTCATTTAATAAAAAACCTCTGGAACTGTTCCTCAAGCAACCACATGTCTAAAATATCCCAAAGTATTTCAAGGCTCATGATTAAATAATGATATCTGTCAGCACCAGAGCATGCAGAGCAGTCCCTTTTAATCTCTCAGACAAATATGATCATTGTTTTTCATCTCTCTTTTCATTCCTTGCTCTGGTGCTGACCACACATAAACTGTTTTCTCCTATTGAACAGAGCTTTCAACAGCACCAAACCACCCTGAAGTCCCAGGCTCCTCTCTGGCACATGTCTGCCTCTCCCAGAGGATGTGAGTAAACAAGCTTCATACTGTCCAAAGCTGCTATCTAGGCAATTCATCTTTTCTTCCACAATGAAGAAAAATTGTGCCTGGTTCTGATGACCATATGATTTCCAAAGCTGGTTGCATTTAACTCAGAGACAGGGTTTATTACTTGTGTTGGAGAGCAATTTACCCTCTTGATCATGCGCTGGAATCTCTGGGACTGGAGAAAAAAATGCTTTGTTTGAAAGCTTTGCGAGGAAACCAGGTCCATATTGGATGTTTAGCAGATCTGACATTTGATTTTCTTCATAGGTAATTGTATTGCTGCTGAGGGAGAAGATTTGGTTCCGTAAGGACTTCTGTACAGACCAGAATACATTCTCTTGTGCAGGAGCCCCTGAATTTGCACAGATAAAAGCTTCTTCCTAAAGTTTGTGCAGTCAGACCCTGTCGCACACATTATTGTGAAGAAAGTGAAAGAGAGAAGGTGATCCAAACATGACTAGATTTGGAGATTGCAAATCATCTGCACACCATTGGTCCCACTCTAATCTGCAGCACAGCATCAAGATCTCTGTTTTTTGGAGGCTTAGAAGAGCAAAGCACCTGTATATTCCAATGCACTCCTTTTGCTTTGGATTCAGGCACAGAAAGACATCAAAATAACACCAAGGATAGCAAGTGGCTAAAATAGACAGGATTTTTCATTGTGCAGATTCCTTAATGACACCACGCATATGCTTTCTCAAATACATGTTATAGCTATGACATGAAAAGCTCTCTTTGGAGCTATTTTGTGCAGGTGGACTAATTTGGGAAGAGAGAAATGGAGAAGACATCTGTGCTCCATTACATAGCTCGAGTTTAATTTTGAACAGAGAGAAATGGAGCAGAGGAGTGTGAGAAACGGGCTTCACTCTTTTAAATTTTTAGAAGTTTAATACGGGATAAAAGGGACAGTAACAGCTCTGGGTGATGGCCATAGCCAGAGGCACACCAGTTAACCATAACAACTCTTCTTATATACTTTTTTTCATTGCATTGGTCAAATACATATTTATAAAGATTATACATATTCAAACATTTTGTTGAACTCATTTACACGTTCCAGGAATTCTTTAGCTTGCTTTGACCCCTGATCCACCTTTTTAGAGTGCATGCAGTAATGTGGATTGTTTTCTTGAGAGTTGTGTGTCACTTCTTTACTACAGCCCCCTGTTCTGTGGTTTCAGCAGGTGACAGTTATTGATAGTCAAAGGGTCAATGGCAGGGGTCCTTATCACATCCATGGCCTAAATGTCATCTGACCATGCAGACAGTTTTAGCTATTTCCACAAGTACTTTAAATCAACATTAGCTACTTCACAAATATATCTGAGTTATTCTCATTGTTGTCAGTTACAAAAATAAAAGCATTAGTTATTATTTCACAACTACAGCTACTTCTGTAAAGGTTAACATTAAAATGCCTACCACATAGCTTCTATTTAAATATTTTGTGAAAGCCAAAACTATAATATATATTTATCACACTGTTTATAAATGAAAATATCATCCATAAATGATGTTTTGAGAATACAAGTTACACAGTGGCCAGGGCATTGGTCACAAAATCTGAAAATTATACTATATCAAAAGCAGTGAAAAGTGATTACAAAGTGTACTATATAAAAATCATTGTGATTAATAATAATTTGCAAAAGCCAATATATAATAGTGAAAGCCAACAATTTCATAGTTATTTTTAACAGGAGTGTGTTCTTCTCTATAGCTGGAGTTTATGGGAGAGAGGGAGACAGAAGTTTTTCCCTGAAAGTTCATACCTGTTTTGCCACCTGAGAGGGGCACCTTTTGCCCATGTTTCTCCAAGCCTTGCTATATTCTGATTATGCATAACCTTGTAAGAAAAGGAGCAGGAATATCTGACATTCTCCTCTGGCATATATTTCACAGCAGGAATTTAATGCCTTGCCATAATATTTTTCTATAACACAGCATGCAAGTCAAAATTCCCAGTACTTTCAATTACTGGACACCTGAGTGAGGAAACTGCTGCTGATGGGATTAGCAGTGGGGCAGGGTAAGTGGCACGCAGTGACCAGAGAGGACCTTGGAGCAGTTCCAGAGCTGGTTTCTGCACAGGAGCAGGGCTGTGCAGTGAGTGAGGGGTGGCCAGAGGCTTTCCCATCACACCAGAGTGAGCTGGGCACCTCTGGCTGCTGTTTGCAGCAGAGATGGAGCACTGGATGCTGCAGGAGTGTGAGCAGTTCCAGGAACTATTGCTGGTGGCAAGAGGAGTATTGTGAATTTCCTGAGGGCAGGGTTGGGTCCCTGATTCCCTGCATATTTCAAGCCAGATATTTCATCTTCAAGCTGCCACTGAAGGAGACAACCTATGTTGTCTCTTGTGCTTATAGATGCAGCAGCCTGAGATCTCATCTGATGTGATAATGTGCTGCTGGTTCTGGGAGCTGCAGCAGATTTCCACCCGTGACATCTCACCATGTAAATGTCAGGCTGCACCAGTCATGGCATTCCTTTGGAATGATTGTGCATGCCATGATATGGAACTATGAACAAGGGCCCAATTATCCCTTATGCAAGATAAATGGTGTGATTATAATGACCACAGACAACAAGAGGTATCAAAAGGCTGAGCACCAGACAGCTGATGCAGTCCAGGCTCTCTGCCTTCGTTTGGATGGGAGTGTGGTTTGTGCTTCCTCATTACAGGGCATGGTTTCAAACAGAGAGAAAAAAGAATCTTTTAGATAGGCTGATGCTTTAGTACTCTGGATTTAATAATGAGGACTGATAGTACAGGTGAATATACCCTGGAATAAGGAAAAGCAGCTCACCTGAGTTAGGAGGGACAGAAATATCTGACTGCCACCTCTAAAGCTGTGGAGCCCCAGCTATGGTTTGGGTATTTGGATTTGCCTTTCAGGCAAAAGTTGGGTGATAACTGGTGTAATGAGTTCCCAAGTGAGGGTGCTGAGATGTGGAGGGGAGGCAGAAAGCAGGAAAATTGCAACCCACTTGCTCCATATTTCTCAGGGTGTAATTACCAGAGGAGGTAAAAAGCTTCTACAGCCTTCAGTTCCTTATCTCCAATCAAAACACAATCCAAAGTCATTTTTATTGCAGTAAAAAAGAATCAAAACCAGTATCAGAGTGTTATAAGAAACAAAGGAAAAAAAAAGTGATGGATACCCACAGTCAATAACTGGCATCCAACAGATAATCTCACCTGCTACAGAATTTACAGTGGTCACCACCAAATAAAATTATGCAAGTACATGAGTAAACAATGCTTTTTGAAAATCAGTTGCACTGGGAGGGTGCACAGATCTAGATCTAGCAGCTGAGGGGCAGCAGAGCTGCCATGCACCAGCATTTTTTTCTAAAACTCCCTAGTGCCAAGGCGCTGCTGGCTGCCCTTAGGTAGCTGGATGCCTTAGGGCTTTCACTGTAATTACTGGTCTACAATCTGTGTTCAGGAAAGCTGTGATTCTAAGAAGTCTGTAAAGTTTTCTGATTCCTTAGTCCTGTGCTAGGCAGTAGCAGGTGGCTTGGGCTGTGCATTACATTTACAGGCATTCCCAGGCTGTTTTTCAAAGGTCCTTTTGCACCTCTTTCTTCCATTTGCCTGTTACAAAAATGAAAATTAACATGGCTTATCTGAGGTGGAACAACTCACTCTTGGTTCACCACAGAATAGCCTGAGCTCATAACCTCACAGTAGGAACAGTTATACCCCTGTATTTAGTAAGTGAGGCACTTCTTGTTAGTGCTCTGTGGGTAGAAATATCCTCTCAGATGCAAAATCTGAATTCCCTCACAACAAAATTCAGCAATCAAGAGTTTGACTAGCTCCTAGTGCTTCCAAAATGAATGGCATAATTAAATGATTTAAAGCCTGCTGTAATCAGGAGTGCACAGTCAATGAATATGCAAGCTGTTCTCATTGTTAGGGATGATGGAGAAACATCTTCTCTTTAGGTGGGTTATTATTTATTGTCTAAAGAGTCATCCAGAAGATGGTGCCACAGTTCTGCCTGTGAAATGAACGCCAGCCCAGGAGAGAGTCCTTGCACAGAAAATAATATTTCATTGAAATTTAAGAGCAAACTTATTTTCAGGGGCAGTTCAGAGCTCCAAACCTGACGTTAAGTCTGTGTTAAGTCTCTTATTGAAAACTAGGGCAATGTATCTTCATCACTTTTGCTCTGTGTCACTCCAGGCAAGGTCAGCCAGCACAGCAAGGAAGAGAAAACTCTTCCATCTCCCCATTGCCTTCTGCAAAAGGGAGAGATCTTTGGGTATTTGTTAAACTACTTGTTCTGGGTAGCAGCAAGACATCAAAAACGATAAATAAGATGAGGACAAAATAAGCCTTGTTCTGAATGCTTCACGAGGCTTCAGTGGCAGTAGGAAGTGCAGCATTAAATAGAGGCTGCAGTTGTTTCTGTTGGTTAAGGAAGGACAGTATTTCTGAGGCTCTGTGTCACTGAAGAAAATTATGAGGTCAAGCCTGTAGATTCTTGTAATGAGATTAAATAATCTGATTTCCATTTCACAAAGCTTTGCACCAACATAGAAGGAAAAAATGAAAACTGAGATTGGAACGAAGCAAAATCTCTGCTTCTACCTAAAGCAGGCATTTAATTTTTTCTTCCATTACAATTTTCTGTTGTCTGAGGTCTCTTCTCTGCAGCTCAACCAATTTGTCATCCGATTAGTCTGATGAAGCATAGAGAAGTCATTTGAACTGTAAATTTTCTGCAGGCAAAATAAAATGCAAACAAGAAGAGCTTCCTGTGCCTGCCAAAGTGATGATACTCAGAATACAAATAAGAAAAAGCCATGCTGACAGCATAAGCTATTTTTATATTCTGTCATTGGCTCCCGGGCATGGCAGTTTGAACAGGACCGCATCTGTATTCCCAAACCCAAATAAACCATGTAGTCTTAAGTGAAGTTCATGTCTTACAGAATAGCTCTTTAATCATAGTGAAAGGATCCATTGCAGGAAGGATGAATCATGATGTTGATTCACACTCAAGCTGTACGTTTACTGTTGGGATTAACCCGGACACAACAGCTCGAGAGAGGAGGGTTTCCTGCTGCTGACAGGAGACGTGCAGGAGGAGCCAGCAGGGACTTCTGTGCTGGCAGCAGGAGCTGATGACACTTCACAACCGTGGCTCAGTCCTGGATCTTTTAGAAGCCAAAGCCACGAGCTGGCTCTTTGTGGTGGCAGGGCACAGACACATGAGTGTGTTCAGGGTGTGGGTCCCCTGTCATCCTCCCATGGTGATGCCCCAACCTCCCCAGGGTGGCTGGATTTGTCATCTAAAGGTCACCTTAAAGGGCAAGCCCTCACAAGAGGACAGCCCCCACTTCCTCACTTGGAGGACAGGGGTGGGGAGAGATGCTCGGCTGGGGCTGTCCTTTCCCACAGCCTTAGCAGCTCTCAGCTTCACTCTCACGTGGCTCATCTCTGAAAAGCAGCTGTGGCCTCATTCCCTTCTATAAAACCTACAGCATTTAGAAAACACAAGCTCTTTCTCAGCACTCTTACACTGCTGAATTGTACAGACTTACGTCCATGTACTCATTACCTGCCAGGATGCACTTAACAGCTCTGGCTAATTGCAATAACATCTTGCTTTTATAATCTCTTTGACACTGCTGGACCTCAAAGTCTTTTGGGAGGTCAGTGGCATTAGCAACAGGCAAGATTTCCCACAGCAAGTGGAGCTGAAAGGAGCACTAATAGGACTGTAGCTAGCAAATGGACCGTGCAGTGACACAAAGGCCTTGATCCTACAAGTTCTTCCAAAATAATCCTCTGGAAGATATTAGTGGAGCAACGGGAGACTTTTATGATGCAAAGGAAGTGCTGCTTATGAATTTCTGGAAAGTAGTCTGACTTTCTCTAGATAAGCATCACAGGGGAAATTCTGCCAAGCCAGGGAGTGTTTTACTATCCATGCACTATTCATTCAACAAACTACAATATTAGTTAAGTAATTCTCTCCTGAATTAGAAAATTACTTTGATCTCTACAACAAATATCTCTGTAAAGCCAGGAACTTGCCTGGATTTACACAGACATTCCCATAGCACTTTGCACTTCAGGAAACCACTCTCTGCTTCAGCAGAGCTCGGGGCAGCTTCCCACTGGGGCTGAATTTGGCAGCCAATCATCCTGGATGAAACCCCCTGTTCAGTTACACCGGGGGTAATAACCAAGCCTGCCATCAAACTTAAATATAGTTCTTACCTTAATTGGGAATAGTGGCTGGAGGCTCTGCTTCTCCCCTTGCTGTCCCTGGCATTTGCTGGGCTCAGTGCTCAGCAGCTGCTTGGGCCATGTGGTTTTCTGGCACTGGCAGCTTGTTCCCTCAGTGATGGCACCCCGGGCCCGCTGCGAGGGATGATTGATGATTGATGATTGATTGGTGATTGATGATCTGATCGGAGCCACGGCTGCGTTCCCACCCACACCCACTGCCAGCCCCCTTCAGGAGGGAGAGCCGTGCTCTGCTTTGATGAGTGAGTACAGCAGAACACACAGCGGGGTGAATCCATCGGGATCTGCACAGCTTTGGACAGGCCTGGCTATGGCTTCATCCCCACTCTGATTCTGAGCAGCTGAGTGTGGTCAGGGATGGTCCCAAAAGCAGGAGGTCCCTGGCAAAATGCCTCTCACCCTGGATACTCAGGGTGGATATCAGTCTGTATAGAGAAGCCTTGACTGGAGAGGATGTAAAAAGGGGCAAGACATAAATCCTACATGAGTGACCCAAACCTGGGGCCTGTAACACCAGTGATCTCCCAGGCCCCAGAAACCTTCAAAAACAATCAAAAGTAGATAAACCCCATGCACCCTTTCTGAGAAAATGGGGCTTTTTGGTTTTATTTTAATTTTTATCAGCCATTTTGCTACAGGAAGAGGTGAGATTGGGAGTTAGGTGGCTCCTTTCTGGTGCTGGGGACTAGGAGGTGCTGCACTAGGAGACGTCAGTGTTGTGGTGACTTAGCATGCAAAGAAGGCTTGTGGGAGGGCTCTGAACTGTAAATCCACTTGCTGAAATCCACCTGACTCAGGCTTGAAAGAAAGGAAGGAAAAATACTACCCAGATTATTAGCATTGACTTTTGCCTTTTTCATTAGGACTTCTCCCTGCAGGAGAAAAAAATGAAGGCAGAGCTAATGTCATGGATAAAATTGCAGCCCAAACCTGATTTTCATGCTCTATTTATTACAGCAGATCAGAGGTTTTGTGTGAGATCCTTGGGAATGTAAAGAACAGTGAGTTTTTTAGACCAGAGCAGCAGTTGCATATTTCTCCTGCCTCAACACAAAACTCAGCTGTTTTCTCAACCTGAACTTGGTCCTCATCCAAAAACTGGCCTGGGGATCTGACCCCAAAATACCCCACACAAACCCAGTCAGCTGCAGCTGGCCTGGAGAGCAGCTGCTTTCCTTGCACTGGAGGAGGAGGAGGCATCACCCCAGGTGCTGCAGGAGGAATTATTTGGCGTTCAGGTGATGCTGGTGCCCGTGCCAGCCTCTCCAGCAGTGAGGACAGTGACAGCCAGCAGCCTGGATCACCTGGAAGCCCCTGGGTTGGCCTGGCATGCCATGAGCACCAGACACCTGCTAGAGCCACCAGCCAGCACAGGAGTGGGCACCTGGCAGAGCTGCTGGCTGCAGGCAGGCATTGTGGCAGTGCAGGAGGGTCTGCGAGCTCCAGCACCCTCTAAGCACCTTCCTTTTTGCCCAACTGCACTCAGAAATAGAGCCCTGCTTCCAGAGAAGTGCTTTCCCCAGTGCTGCTATTGTTTTTTGGCTGCTATTTCAGATGCGTGGTAATTCACTGGTGCAGCAGTTAGGAGCACAAATCCACTAATTTTCTCTTTCTGGGATCCATCTGGGTGCCTTGGGGGTGTTAGAAATCCTCTAACAGGAATTTAAACCAAAAAATCCCAGCTCCCAGTGAGAGGGCTGTGTTTCTAGCCCAAGCTTTGCCTTTCAGGGAAAATGGCCCCACTTATCAAGTTATCTGTGAGAATGACTAGGCCTCATGCCAGGAACGCTATCGGCTGCCTGCTGAATTACTCACTATTCAGTGACCTTTCAGCAGATTATTGGAATTATTTTGAATTTCAATGGAGGATGCTGGAGCCTCCTTGCTTTCAGGCCGGCTCTCTGCCCTCTATTAAATCTCCGAGCTGCCAGCACAAGCTACTGGGTCCAAGGCATTGGGAATGGTTCTAATGTGTGGCTCGTGTGATGGTTTTCCACGTGTGTGATCCATCAGAAAAGTTGTGCTCTGAATCCAAAAGCAGCAAGACTCTCATGATCAATGTTCATCAAAAGTGAGGTTTTGGTTTTCAGTAGCAGAGGTGCAGGGTGTTCTTGTGGGATACCTCATGCTGAGGTAGATGCAAAGGAGCTGATCTTTTCTTGAGGGGATCTGCATTCATTTGCACAGAAGAAGGAGGGTTTGGATTGATATTTCCTTGAATGAATATAACAGAAGGTGAGGAGGAGAGAAAATAATTAACAGATTCAATCACAGAATTGCTTTCAAGGCTCTCCAGAGGTACTAGAGAAAGAAAATACCTAAGTAGTGGGAAGATTTTGAGTGTCCTGATGGTAACAACAAATGGTCCCAGGATGGCAGAGTTTGAAACCTGGACCTTTAGTTGGAGTGGGGGCTGCTTTCCCAGCAGGACAGATCCCTTCTAACCATGCCAAGAAGCCATTATATTGTTGATGGATCAGCATGTAGAGGAGTGTGAGTTGTGGTTTGTGAGCTTTTCCAGTAAGAAACTTCCTCCTGTGCAAGTCTCAACAGCTTTCTTACTACTTTTGTCCCATGAAGATTTCTTGAGTGTATTGAAACTGAGCTGAGCTGCAGAGAATTGCTAACAGCAGTTTTCTGCTCTCCCCTACCTGCATAGGCAGTGTTAAAAAGCAGAATGTCAAGCATCTCAACTATTGATTGATGACAAGCCCCAGGATTCATACCCTGGACAATCCTTCAGTGCCAGTGACAGCATCATTTCATACCCATTTACTGCTGTGACAATGTTCAAGTGCTGAAATACACACTGGAGATTTCTAAGCCTGTACTTCATGTGATGGGAAATACATCTAATAATCCAAAATTCATTTTGCACTGAGCTTCTAATAGTGGGAAAACTGTGTTTGCAGTGTTGCACTTGTGTCCCTGCTTGGGCTGTGCTGGGGTGAGGGTCAGGGAATGGAGTGATTTACAGCCTTTATTGGCACTAAAATCAACCTTTCCCAAACCAGTTTAATTTGTAACCCACTTATGCAGGACGCAGGGTAGTTGTACACTCATTTGTGTGAGAAGAGACACATACTGTAACCATAGCTGCATTTCTAAGAATTACACTACATAATTGCATGCGTATTACACCTGCAGCCTCACAAACCTGGCAGCACGTTCAGCGAAGAGCAGCTGTTATAAAAGTCGGTACTTGGGAAAAAAACAATTAATACTTATATTAACTGAACTTATTATTGTAAAGCAAGTGAGTATTTCTTATGTTTGCCATTGAGCAAGTGAAACCATTTAAATCGGGGCTGTTACTAGTGGCCAGCAGCCTTTTCATTCGCCAAAGAGCATAACTCTGACTGTGACAGGGCAGTAGGAAAATACATAAATATTTATTGCTGAAGTACACGCAGTTGAGCGGTGTTTTCCTGCAATTTGCTCAGCTGCCACTTGATGGGGCCGAACGTCTCCTTTTGCGGCAGGAGCCGCTCGGGATGCGCAGGGAGCGCCGGGCAGCGGCCGGGGCAGGGTGGTGGTAAATAAGGATCATTGAAAACATCACCTGCTTTGTCATGTCATGCCTCCCCAAATCGCTCAGCGCTTCCCTAGCCTCCTCCTTGTGCTACTTCATGGCTGCACATAAAATTTCTCTCTAGATCCTTCTGGTTTGCCCAAGGAAAAAGTGGTACCCACCCTGCAGCTGACGGCAAAGGGCTGGTGTGGAGCATCTGGATCTTTTGGACAGGTCGAGTGGCCTCACAAAATGCATGGATCTGACTTCCCCAAAAAAGCCATAGGAAATTCTTTTCCTAACTTTACTTGCTGAGTATGTCCAAAACCATTCATGAAATCCTTCCCAGCAGAAGGGAAGTAATCTTCTCCCTTCCCTCAAAGCACCAGATGTAAAGCATCCAGTTTGGGTTCCAGCTCATTGAAAAGGGATGTGGAAAAATAATAAAGAAAATCTTGGAGAACTGCTAAGATGCCAAAGTCTGGGGTATACACTAAGGGGCAATGTACTGGAACACAATACCTTGTAGGTCTTTGCTGGGGTTGCTGCTAAAAGGAGCTGTTGTCTCCTGCTCCATTCTTGCAAACAGCTGTGGAGTTTCAGGATCAGCTGGGCTGACCACAGGCCTTGCATGTTCTGGAACTAATGCAAAGAAAGGTGTGTGTCAAGGTAAATAAGAGAATCCAAACTGAAGCCTTGTACAGCTATACCTGGTGCCCCAGGGAAGCCACACATTCAGAGAATGGGGCTGCAGAAATGGCACCAGGGCACTTGGAATTACCTCTGTCTGAGCTGGTGGCTGAGTCTGAGTCTCAAATGTACTCAAAAAAAAAAGCCAGTATTTCATTATATGTGCTCTAACCTGGAATGTCCTTGGCTGAACTGGCAAATATGTGAAGATCATATATGTTCATGAAGAACAAACATCTGAGGACATGAAGGAAAAAAATAAAGTAAACCAGTGTCTCTGCACAGGTTGGGGGTGTGGGCTTGCAGGCTATTGCAGTTCCATGCTCCAGAGTCACCAGGCTGTGCAGCATTCCTGGTCAGGCTCAGGGTGAGCTCTTCAAAATTCCCACTCACTAATTGGTATCACTTTTGGAGCACAATGCCCAACAGGGCCAGCGTTGCCATCATAATGCTCTGCTGTTGGTAAAGAAACTCCTGATATTGCACAAACATGGCATGCTGGCAGGCAAAGCAGTGGTGCTAAATTGCATCAACTCTGAGGATGAGTTTAAACACAGAGCTTTTTTTTATACACCAGAAGCATCTCTGCGGTAACTCAGAGATTGCAGCTCATTAGCAGCCCATGGGAGGAACAAGGCAGGATGGCAACAGCACCCCTGGGCCAAGGGACAGCAGCTTGGGAGGGAAGGGTTAATCTAAGGCTTTTTCCTCCCCTATTTGATCACAGCTACTGGCAGACCAGTGCTTCTAATTGCTTTCACCAAAGTTTATTACTTTGAGTTACTCCACAGTCAATTGTGACCTTTTCATGGGCAGATGGTGATAGAAAAAGGGGGAACAGTTCTAAACTAAATCATGGGAGATTTAGATTAGATGGTACAAGGAAATTTTTTACAGTGAATGTGATGAGGCTCTGGCAGAGGCTGCCCAGAGAAGCTGAGGAAGTCCCCCCTTGCCTGAATTGTTCAAGGCCAGGCTGGACAGGGCTTGGAGCAACTTGTCTAGTGGAAGGTGTCCCTACCCATGGCAGAGGGGTTGGAAAAAAAAGATCCTTAAGGTTCCTCCTAACCCAAACAACTCCATGATTATGTGAATCTCTGACTCCATATCTCTTTCAGACAAATACAGAGTTGATTTGCAATACTAGTGAAATGTGGCACGTTTAACAGATTTGTACATCCACAAGTTGCTTTGTGATGGTGTCCCCAGGAGATATTGTTATGATAGTTAAAACATGATTATGTGAAAACCAGATGATGATTTCTAAAAGTTAGTTAAACATGAGAAACCAGCTTCCTTTCAGCACAACAGCAGGCTAAAGAGACAGTAAAGGTGCTGTTCCTCAAACAGCAGTGCAGGCTTGAGCTTGCTCCATGTATTCACAGCCTTTGAAAACAGTGTAAAGTTATGAAGTTTAGCAAAAAAAGAAATCTTGAGGCATTTTCACCCAAACGAAAATCTGACCACTGGGGAATAAATATGGGACATAAATAAGTAGAATCAAAATGCCAGGTAATGCTTTTAATGAGCACTTCTGCTGTAAGTCAAGGGCATATTTTTTGGAATTGGCTTCTCTCCATCTATGTGTTGCTAACTGGCTGAGGGACATAAAGTATGTATGATGAAAATAGGAACCAAGGATGTAGCAGCAGAGTGTCTTGTAATCCTAACATGGATCTAATGGGGCACTGGTGAGCCCTGATCTCAAAGATGTACCGAGTGGGGATATTGTGGTGCTGGGGGTGTAAGAGAAAGGTTGATGAAAACTCAGCTGTTTTTGGCACTCAAAGCCAAGTCTGTGTACGGTGTTTTAGGGAAGGAGCTCGCCCAGAAGCCCCAGCTGTAAGTGGCACAGTGCCACTGGGACCTGCTTGGCTCAGAGCACAGCTCTCTGCCTCAGCAGGTGATGTGGGTGGTGACAAGCAGCATGTCACAGAGGGGCACAGCGTGGCATGTCACCTCCCTTGGCACAGCTCTGAGTGGTGCTGAGACCTGAAGGCTTTGCTGGCCACGGGACTGTGTGTCCAACAGAGTCCCTGGCAGTCTGGGGGGCAGGGGTGAGTGAGAGATTGGGATAAGTGGCCAAATAAGCAGTTGTACATTAAGTACAGGGAGCAATGCTTGGTTGATTTACTTCCTAGGGCAGTGAGATTGCTGCAGCTGAAGGGGCAGGGTGAGTGCCTCTTGCAGACACCTCAATTGCACCCCTAGGGATGGGACCCTGGCGAGCCTGCAGATGCCCATTGTGTGGCAGCTGGGACCACTCTGTTGTGCAGGTCCCTCTGTGCCTCCCTCCCTTCAGATGGTGGGGCTGGGAGGGGAAAGTCCCCGCAGAGGGATCAGCAGGACTGTGTGTTCACATCTGGATACAAGAGCCCTGCCTGGGGGCTTCCAAAAGCCAAAGCCCCTGCACGCTGGTGCTGGCTCTGCTCCTTCCTCCTCACACTCCTCTTCAGCGTGCAGGCAGCTGCCATTGGCTGGGTGCTGCCTCTGGGAAGAGCAGGGATGCAGGGAGTGGGGCTGGATGGTGCTGCCAGCAGGGCTGGAGAGGCTCTTATCAGTGCAGCACAGAAGCAGCCATACATATTCATTTCATCCCCAGTCATTTTGATTTTCTCCGGGCTTGAGAGAGCTAGCAGGGGACCCCACTTTGAAAGAAAGTCTTAATAATAATCTTTTTCCATTTCTTCTGCCTTTGCCTCAGAAACAAAGGATTATTTTGCATATTTTACAGGATTTTCTTGGTAGCATAACTGAGGCTGACATGGAAATTAAGACATTTTAAACAGTAGCTGGTTCTATGTTATTCCAGGTCTCTGACTGGCTCATAATGCTCTGAGGCAGCACATCCAAGACTGTAGGGGTCTGTGGAGGAAAGATTTTTATAAGAGCAAATCTCAGGCACATTCCATCAAGGGGAACTTGAGCTCTTTCAGAGTGTTTAATGAAAAAGGCTGTATCATCCCTATCCCTACCTCAATTAAATATGTAGAAACTATCAATTGTATAGAAACCTCTAAAATTTTTAGCATTCATCGAAGCTTCTATGAGCCTCCCTCTCTCTGCCAGTGCTGATGGCTTCCTTTAGTTTCCTGCAACATTCCTACTTCAAAATGTTCCTAAAAGGCCCAGTCTCCTCTGGGAGGCAAATATTAACCATTGCAGGGCCACCTTGTGTGGCTGATGCCAATGAGGGGGGTTGACAGCCTGACATTGGGCTCTTCTTTTGATGTGCTTATGCTAATTATCTGAATACAAAGTCCTGTATTTCCAGGCACATTCACCATCATATAAATGTTGGATATTTGTTAAGTACCCTGTCATGTACAGTACTGTCCCATTGATTTTGAGTATGTTCAAAAGCAGTTGAGCAAAAAGTAGCAGTGGGATATTTTAGAATTCTCTCTTCAAACACCATTCAAATATTTGCACATTGTCCAACTATTTGTAGTAACATTGTGCTGAGTTTAACAAGATGAAAGTTTTATGCACTAATGCATTGACAGCTTGCACAAATTTTCCTTCCCTCAACCTATGGCATGCAATGCTTTCAGCATTTGGAGAGTTTCATACAGGAATGTGTTTTACTTCTCACTATTTTAATGAACCATCACTAAAAAAGGCAAGACAACATAAGCTCGTATCTTCTCTAAGCATTTCTTGAGTGTGTTGCTTAATTAATAGTATCCTTACATAAAAAGCACCAGTGTGACCCATTTCTCTACCCTGTTTTTTTTTGTCCTTCCTTCTGCTCCTTCATCAGTCAGGAATCACCTCTTGACACCTGTCAGCATTTTGGAGTAGGCCCCTTTTGGTCTCTGAGAGTATAGTGCAGTGAAAGTCTACATGTGCTCAGAGAGAAAAGAGAAAGTCTTTTTTGCTTTGAAACCTGCCAAAATTTCCAAGAAAATTCTCTTGTCAAGGAGGGGTTCACATCTTATTTCAAAGAAGGCAGCTTGGTTTCAAGGCAGTGTTTGATGTGCCCTGGCTGAGTGACTGCAGGGTCCTTGACAGGGATGTGGGAATGGCTCTGCAGCAGAGCACTGCAGAGCTTTGCCCTGGACTTGTCTCCAGGAAAGCCAGGTCTGCCCTTCTGAGTTTTTTGGTAGGAGGTTGCTGCCTTCATGTTGCTGTCAAAGAGATTCTCGTGCCTGCTTTGCAAAAAACACAGGCTAAAATACCTTCTAAGAAAGTCCAGTTTTTACAGAGAAATCAGGAGCAGGGGACTTGTGAAGAGTTGACATGATTTCCTTCTTTGAAGCACAGTAATATTTAAATTAAAGGGAAAATTCTTTGTCCATTAGCAGACTGTATTGATTTTTAAAAATTATTTGTTAGTGGAAAGTAGAAAGAACCAGAAGTTGAGGAGAGGGTCTCTCTCTCACATCTGCAAACTAATTTTTTGTTTGTTTACCAGAATGCAAATGCAATAGAAAGGCTCAGAAAATCCAGATTTGGTTTTCTTATGCCTCACTCAAGAAATGCATTTACTCCATTTGGAGCACAATTCATTTGTGAGCTTTTAATTTGTTTTAATTTTGATGTATTTTTTGAGGTATGCAGGTGTTGAACAAGCCTGAGTGGGGAGTTTCACAGGAAAAGAGCTGTTATGCAATAACCCACATTCAGGCACATTTGGGCTCTTCAACACCACAGAGCAACCTATAATGTTACAGAAGCTCACATGTCAAGGGAAGGTCCAACATTAGCTTTGACCTGTGACTTCTCTGCTTCTTTGGATTTTCATGTCCCAAAACTCTCTGAATACTTGTCTCTTCACATGTTGTTGTTGCTCTCCTGAGTGGTTGGGAAGTTTTTTAACTTGTTCCTGTCTCTTTCTTGACAGATCTCAAGACCAGCATATTTTCATATAAAACATTACAGCACAAACAGAAGACAACTCAGAAATACCGAAATACCACCCCAAAAATCTGCAGGGATTTAGGAAGCAAATAGACAGACACAGCACTCCAATGATCCCCAGCCATATGAGCTGTGACATGTGAAAGACAACTGAGGGGAACTTGGGAAGAAGCATTAAAAATACTCCGAGAAATTACGAGGATGTCTGAGACGATAAGAGCTGCTTGGAAGGGTAATAAAAAGGAGATCTATTATAATGAAAGATGGGGGAGAGAAGCAGTTTGCCCATTGCTGCTGGCACTGCTGAGCCATGCAAGACGAGCGAGGCCTGACCCCAGCCCGTGTGATGCTCAGGCACCCGGCACCTTCACAGGCTGACGACCAGGGGTGTAGACCAGGGCAGGAGTTTGTGTAGCACAGCACCCGAGGGGACTTTCCAAACCCAAGGGGACTTTGGCACCTGTCACCAGTGTCTAGGAGAAACATCCCCCCCTAACTGGATGATTGCGCTTGACATGATGGAGGTGTGACAGCTTCGTGTGTGAAACAGCACCAGCCTGGCTGCGTCTCTGAAAGGCTGATACAATGGGTGCAGCTTGGAATGTATCTGAGAAGAAAAGGAGAAAAGAGAAAGGTGTTATTAAGTCACTTCAGTATTTTACACATAACAAATATCTTAGAAGGTTCCTGCATTTGAAACCTGAAAACACATTTTCAGGAAATGTTTTCAGAAGAAGGAGAGATTAAATACGACAGCAGGTGAAAAGCTCTTTTTCTAGCATTAATTTAGCAGTGTAGTACGCCTCTTGGAGTTCAGATGTGTTAAGATGTGCAGAAGAGGGATTTAGCTCATGAAAGCCGTGGGTTTGAGCAGGGAGCAGTTTCAGAGGGATGGCTGTGAAGCCGTGAGCAGCCTGGCATGGGCAGGACCCAGGCTGCGCCTCCCCTGTCCCCGCAGTGTCACACGCTGGGAGCTGCTGCCAGCGTCCTCCGCTCCTCCTCCCTGCCCTGCAGGATGCTCTGGAGCAGACAGCCCAGCTCTGCACAATTAACAGGGAGCCGGAGTGGGATGGGGGGCGTTTCTCATGGAAGAGGGCAGAAGGAAGCGCAGCTGTAAGGAACTGCGCCTCTCCCTCCCGGCTGCTCACACTCGGTGCCAGCCATCCTCCTCCCGCTTCCCGTGGCCGGCAGACAGATCTGGGTGACAGGAGCGGCGGAGACAGCCGCTGGCTGGGCTGGGGCTGCTTCTGGGAGGTGCCAGACGCTGCTGAAATCCCAAAACCAGAATGTACAGGCAGAAGTGGGAGCAAAGCAAGGGCGGGCAGGGGATGGTCTGGGGGAGCAAAGGCTTCTTGTATGAGGGTGCTGGTGACGGAGGGCTTTGCTGGCTTTTTCATGGTGGGTGCAGGTGCTGAGGTGAGGGGGAATGTCTGTGGTGGCAGGGAGTGGAACCTCCGTGTCCCAGAGGTGTCCAGGACATCCCTGCAGCAGGGGGACAATCAGCTGAGGTCATGATGCTCTTGTTTGCTTCCAAACACATTTTCCCATAGAAAGTTGATTCTTTCTCAACTTCCCGGGCTGGAGGATATTTGTTCCAGACAACATCAGGGAGTGGGAATACCCAAGGACTTCATGGGGTCACAAGTCTGTGTGTGGAGAGGTGTAGGTTCCATGAAGGTGCTTTATCCACTGCAGACATAACTGGGGCATGACCCCAGACTCCAGGTGCTGTGCTCCCCTCACCTGCCTGGGGAGCAGAGTCCTCAGGCTCCCACCCTCGTGAAGCAGAATTGGGCTAAGGGCTTTTTTCCTTGCATGAGCTGTTTCTAAAGCCTGGAATCCAGACTGTGATGTGATGATGCTGGAGCACTGTGCTGCTGAGGGAGCCACAAGCAGCACAGGGCACAGAAATGGGAACCTTCTGCATCATCCTAGAGGCACCCACAGGCTGTGATGGTGCTGGTGACTCCTGTCAGGCTGGTAAGCAGCCTTCATCAGATGTCCATGATGAATAAAGTGCTTTGTAAAAAGCAGTCCTAATTTATTTTGGTAGTTTTTTCTTATACCTCTCTGCTTTTTCCCCTCAAAGTGCATTTGATTTATGCTTCAAGTTCTTAAAATTTACAATGGTAGGATATCTGGTATTTATGAACAGGGAGTGCTGCTGATTTAGTCTTAAAAATTCACCATCAGTTTCATGACATTTTAAGAATTCTGCAGCTACATTAGGTGATTAAAATGTACAGGGCTCTTCTCAGACTTGCTCTGTGCTCTCTTTTCCCACAACCTGTGAAAGAGCCAAGACAATCTTCAGGGTCCATGAAAAGATTATGCAGCCTCTTCACAAGTTTGCAGGTGGAAATGAGCCCAATCCACCTGAAAGCCTGACAGGATGCTCACCCTCATTTGCAAGCTGAGATAGCCAGCATTAGAAGCATTTCAGAAACCCAGAGCACAGCCTCATAATCTTCAGGAAAAGACAAAATGTCTTCCAGAGGCTGATTTTCACTGCCCAGCTCTGTCCCAGTTTGCATCTTCCTGGGAGAAAGGATTTGGTCCCTGAAGGGGATGGGTGCCAGACGAGAGCTCTGGTGAAGCTCTCAGGTTTGCACAGTCTGCACCTCCCTGCTGGCAGCTGCCACATCCCCAAAAGCAGCAAATCTGGCTGCTTATTATCTCTGCCTTAATCACGCTGGGACATGAGTGGCATTACTGATATCCATGCACCCAGATGGCTCCCAGCCGCCGTCCCTGGCTCCCTGTCGGAGCTGCTGTCTCAGACCCACTGGCTGCACTGGGCATTATCTCAGAGACACAAGGCAACCAGAAAGCACACCAGACACTGTCCAGAAGTAAATAAATGCCCAGGCTGTAAGGTGCTGGAGTCCAGGAAAGACCTGTCCTTCCTGGCAATAATGTTTGGGTGGGGCTTTAATAATTACTAAAAAACGGGGACTTTTATTCCAGAAGCACATTTTGCATGTGATTGAGACTCTCTACGACCTGACCCATATTTAATTTCTTTATCTGAAAGAGGAGTGAGGGAGGAAGGTGTGTGAGAGTCTGGAGGTGTCACAGGGGCTGGACACTGGGACACTGCTCCTTGTCCCTGCCCTGAGCTTGGCACGCAGCCTGTCTCCAGAGGAGATTCCCATCTGATGGACCACACACCTCTACCAACCCAAGGCAAGGCAGGGAGTCTCACAGAGGGCAAAGCTGTGCAGATGGGGATCTTACATCACCCGAATTTCAGGAGAAATGTAAGGTTATCTATCTTACAACACAAGCCCTTGGCAGCACCCTGGATTCAGAAGGAAACTTCTTTGTTCTCCCAGTTAGTTTTGTGGAATTTTTTGCCCTAGTTTCTGTGTAAATGTACAGTTTGCAAGGTATTGTAGCAGTAGATGTTTTTATTTTGCAATAACTACTCCTGTTGCAATTTTCAGACCACTTGTAAAAATGTGAAGCACAGCTCCTCTCTCCAAAGATGTGACCCACCCATTCAAGCTTTTTGTTAAGTTCTTCTTTTTCTGAATTATGAAGTATCCCAGCTTCCACAAGTCTCTTTGCATTTACTTTATGGATTCCAAGTCTTCCTAGTTACAGTAACATTATCTCATATTTCAAGTTCTGCTCACACAGCTATTAAGATTGCCATTAACATCTGCACCACCTTTATGTTGCTGTGGTGGTTTCCTGGCTCCTTCTGCCTTGCTTTGAAAACAGCAACCCTGCATATAACAGAGTATTTTCCTAATTGACAGATGACAGCTCCCCTCTCTGTCTCCTTGCTTTGGATCAATTTGCTGTTAATTATCTTATGAGCTCTTGCAATAATGGAGATCCCCATTATGTTGGTGTTTTCTGCCACTGATGAGGATAGGGACACAAATGCTGCCCTGCAGATAAAGCTCATCCTCCTTCATTTTTGTCACGGCTCTGCCTGCTGCTGCCTGAGGCCAGAGGAGTGGAAATGGTTGTCTCTGAAGTCCCTTCAAACCCAAACAATTCCATGTCTCTATGATCTATCCAAAGTAGGATCAAATGCCCCACATCCAAACATGCTTCACCTCATTTCCTTTAGGTAGAAGACGTAAAAATCTTTGTATGGTTATAAGGAGAAAGAAAAATCCAACATTGCAGAAGATATTGACATGGCTGAAAATTAGCACCTAATTAAAAAATTGCAGGGGTTTTGAGTGATCTTTAGTTTTAAAATATATTTGAGGAAGAGGGACCATCAGTTTTCAAAAGGGCCATATTTTCCTTCCCAAGAAACATGTACACCAGCAAATTATCCAGAAAACGCGGGAAAATATTCAATACAACAAAACCCTTCATGTTTTCTAAAATATTTGTATTTAGACACTACACTTCTGTAAATGACTCACCCTTAGATTTCCTTTTGTATAACCTATGCACAGCACATATTACAAAAATGGGGAGTATTAGGGACTTTAACGATCTGTGTGCTTTTTTCTCCAGAGATGACACCTTTCTGACCTGAACATTCAATAAAACAAGTTGATAGGGGAGGGTGCTCTGGGCCCAGAGGGGAGCAGCAGCTGCCTGGGAGCAGAGCTGAGATGGTCTCAGGTGTGGGCAGCAGTGCTCAGCCCTGTCCCAGCACACGTGGGGATGGTTCAGCAGATCTCAGGAACATGTTAGATATTTCCAGGAGCTGTCTAGCCCCATGCACAGATCCCAAACTTTGTTAAAAAGTTTCTTAAAATCTGTCTGCAGCATTGTGCCATTAGATACAATTAACGAGTGTGCTGTGCACAGTGGTAACTGCTCAGATCAAAGCTGCAGCTATTTATTTTTTCTGTTGCAAGAAAAAATAAATCTGCAGAGCTCCTTTAGTGACTCCATCTTTATTCAACAGGCAGAGCCTTGGCTGCCACTATTTGATAAATTAAGGGGCAAGTTGGGGGCCGAGGGGTCAGTATGTATCTCCAAACATTCAAGCAAACATAATGGTAGGAGGGTTGATAATTACAGAAACCCAGTACATTAACTGGCAGAACATTAATGATAAAGAACAAAATACAAGCTTATATACCCTCTGGCTAAGAAGGCAAATTGCATTTTTAATTATGACAAACTTTACATTTTTTATTATCTATTGTTATATTATTTATCTCCTTTAAAGTATCATTTAGATGCCTCAGCTGCGGTCAGAATTGAACTGTGCTCTGAAGAGGTTATATTTTAAGTCCCTGACATTCAGGATTTTTCCTGCTGTCTTGGTTCTGTCAAGGCAGAAGTGAAGCTAATTGGGAAAAGGTCCATATGAGTGTAAGGATGAGAGTGAAATGCAAATGTGAAGATTCCAGGTATATATTACTACACCTCATCCTTCCCAATATCATCTCAAGTGCTTGCAGAAGGTGTCCCCATGAGGTCCCTGGGGTGTTCTGGGCAGCAGGGTTCTCCCCATGGCAGTGGGGCAGAGTTGGCTGCATTCCTGTCCTGGAGCTTTGTCTCCTGTGTTACTCACACAACAGTGGGTGCTTGGAACAGCCTGAAGAAGGATGGACAAAAACTGGGGCTCCCTGTGTGTTGTGCACACACATCTGTCACCCCAAAACCACAGATGGGAACAGAGCAGCCCCTCCCATGCTCACTAAGTGGGGGCTTCCATGCTCTGCCTGTGCAGCAGCCCCGAGGAAAAGCATCCCTGTCCCTGTCCCTGTCCCTGTCCCTGTCCCTGTGCCTGCCCCTGTCCCTTCTGGGCCCTCCCCTCTGTCTGTCAGCAGCTTTTGCCTGCGAGTCCCTTTCTGCGGGCTGGACCCTCATCAGCATGTGTCACCATAATTAACAAACGTGATTAAGAAGTGCAGAAGTGCTGGTGTTGCACCTTGTCACTATGGCAGCATTTTCTTTTCTCACTTGGTGTTATGAGCTAATAATTAAAGCTTTAAATTTTTAGCAGCTTCATGTAATTTAGGGCAAATTTTTCATGGCATTCCCTGATGTTCTCTTTGTCCTCATGGTACCCGGCCCAGGCTGCTGCCACACCAATCAGTAGTGATTTTGTTGTTAATTACTGCATCTTAAAATGAAAATTATGTTTAAAATTATATTGCATAGAAACAAACTTATGTTCAACATATTTTCCGGCTAATAGCAATGGACTAAAGAGAAACCTGTCCTCCTCATTTCTGGTTTTACAAGGGTTTTGTAAGTTGTTTTCATAGAAACAGAACAAACCTGGTTGGAGGGCACCTTCTTGGATTATCTGGCCCAGCCTTTATTATTTAATACACATCATAAACCAAAGAGCTCCCAATCCTTCACAATATTTTACTTTTCAGACAGTACATGGACATAGGAATAAAAATAGGTTTAAATAATTATTTACAGAAATAAATGGTCTGAGGTCCTACATGGATGAATAACTGTAAATTAAGCTCACAAGAAGAACTAATGAGAGTTTTGGGGTTCTCATTAAAGACATGACTTTAGGGAGAGTGAAGGGAAGTGAATAAAACAAACCGGGTAGCAAGGGGATCCAGAATGCTGCTTCACCTGAACTTAAAAAACAGTGTTTATTGCACTGGGCCACAGAAAAATGAGTGTCTTGCTGCCAGCAAAGAAGTCAGTTGATTCAGGTGCAGCATAATATTTCAGCCTAATTTATTTACAGGTGAGTACAGTCATGGACAAATATTCAAGTATTAGAAGGCCAAAATGAATTAGCTAAGGAAGCCTTCCAAGATCCAGAAATCAACTTTTGCTGCAGCAATAACCATTTCTAAAGAAAAAAGCCAGTAGCCCCCATTGCCCAAGGGGCTGCTGTGGATCAGTCACTTAGCATGAGCCTGCACTTTGTCTTTTTGTCAGACATGAGTCTGCTCTTCCCTCAGGTTGCACCCCTGACAAAGGGGTTTATTATCTGGTGCAGCCTGATTAAAACAGATGACAGAGTACTTCACAGGACCTTGTGGACTTTAACTTGAATTTAATTATGGATCTTCCCAGAGTAGAGTCTTGTGGCAAATATTGCCACAGATCTCTTTTGTGGCAAATGTTTGCAATCAAGCACCCCAGCCAGCCCCTCATCAGCCAGGCCTGCACACTGCAGCCACATTTTTGTGCTACTCCATCAGCTCACCCAGCTTCAGCCTTGGTCAGGAGTGGTTTACTTGCAAGGTAAGCCCAGGTTGCCCATGAGGTACTAAGTAGCTTCACACATAGAGAATTAGGGGGAAAAGGTCCCCTTTCTTCTGCAAGTGCATTCTTTTGAAAACCCAGCAACCTGACATAAAATTTTAAAAATCCAACTAAGCCCCTCAGCCTGCTCCATTTTGTACAGAAACCACAGAATGCTTCAACTTGGCCTTCACAGCTTTCCTCCCCTCCCCAGCAGGGCACAGAGCCAAAAAGCGAAAGATAGGTGGGATCTATCATGGCCAGAGGGATTTTCTCAGATGTGGTGAGTTTTGCAAGGGCAACTGGGGCTGGGAGAGAAAATAAGAGAGGAGGGGCTCTGAAGGCTGCAGGGCTGGGCTCATCAGGCAGGCTGGCTCTGGCACAGAGCTCACTGGGTCGTGGCAGCTGCTGCACAGTGCCGTTAAAAGGCACTGCCTCATTCTTGGTCTACAGCTTTTCTTACAGACTGTTAGTCCTTTGTTCTCAGCTGACATTGTTCTAAATACTCTGTTTTGCAGGGGCTTTTTATGAAACTGCTTCAGTAACCTAGTTTGAGTTTAAAATAACCTTATTAGTAACACCTTAATTATAAGTGGCCTTCCTACATATGAATTGACTTCAAGGCATTGCTTCAGCTTTAGGCAATCTTCTCAGTGTTTTTTTGAGGCAGGTGCTGACTGCAGTATTTTAAGATAATTCTGTTAAAAATGGAGATGATGCAACAAAAATTTGTTGATTCTTAGGCCTGGCACCTGCTCAGTCTTTACTGTCATAAGGACCATTCTTTGCACTTCAGTCCATCAGAAGCTCTTTTGGGATTTAAATCTGGGGGAGCTTATCTTTCCAAATTGATGTTAAGATATTGACATCCTCCCCCAGCAGTGAGCCGGCTTTCCTCCCTGCCAGAATTTCATTTGAATTCCCTGGAGGTAAAACTCAGATAAGGAATAATAAGCTTTGTGATTCATTGCTCTTGTGCGTGGAGGAGAAAACCCCAGTGCAGGGGGCCCAGCAACAGCATCACAAAATTGTAACTCCACCAGCAATTACTGGGGACTGACAGGACCTGGCCCAGCTACAGAGGGAAGCACCCACCCATTTTCATCCATTTGCTCTTCAGTGCCTTTGTGATGGCCCTTACTAACAAAAAAACCTCATTGCATCTCTAAGTACTTCTCAGGAAAGCTGGCACAATGCAGGAGCTGATGGTATTTGCTGCAAATGCAAAAGCATTTGGGATTTTCCTACCTTTTGCTTGATCAATTCTCATCCGTTTTAATTCTTCTAATCACCTCCAGGCACTTTGCCACCAGCCACTGTGGGAGCTGGACCTCAGTGTGACTCACCCCATGCTTATAGGGAGGGAAATGAGTGGACAAAGTGATTTCCATTGATGAAAGACAGGAAGATTTCTCCATCTCCTGGCATTTTCCAAGCTTTTATCCAAATGGAAATATTCTTGGCTTGTCAAGCTGAAAAGAGAAATCTTCACTCAGGACCAGTGAGTCAATACATTTTTACTAACAAGTAATACTATTGAAAACACTTTTGTATGGAGAAGACTAAGGTAATAAATTATTACCTGAAGCATGAATGCTTTTCCAAAATTAAAATCAAAGTTGTGCTTTGTTCAAATGCAGTACTGCAGTGTCTACAGACCCATCTTGTTAGAAAAGCTTTTTGTTGCAAGCTCCAATTTTGCTGAATCACTTGAAGAAAATCCCAACATGATTTATCTGGTCTCTGTCCCCACTGAGTTTAACAAGAGATAAAATGAGTGGACAAACAGGGAGGGGACACGTGAGGGCACCTTGCCAGGGCCTCTGGAAACCTGGCCCCCTCTCACTTCCAAAAGCAACTCTTCCACCCCATAGCATTTCCTAAGAACTGAAAAATTACCTCAAAAGTAGATAACCTAAATCTTTGCTTGAAGACATCATCACTACAGCATTCACACTCATCGAAGCTGGCATTGCCCCTCTTGCCCCCAGCCCTTGGCATGGCAGAGCCCCTCAAACTCTCAGTGCCTGGAGGGAGGCAAGGCTGTGCCTGCCAGAAGGTGACCCCCCTCTCAGTGATGAGCTGCTTTTTGCAGGCAGGTCCTGTGCTATACCTTCAGAAAGGCTTATGCTGAATGCGTCACGGCGCTTAAAAACAGAATATGGCACCATGACTCATTCCATATAAACCTGTTAGTCCTAAACACAAAGCCGTGCTTAAAATTGTTTGCTGGAAAGTTTATTTCGCATCTCACAAAGCTGAGGAAATGTCACAGCACTGCATAACCCACTGTTTTGTGCATTAAGTTTTTCTTCATTTTGCTCTGCTGGTAAATTTAAATGGAAAATACCTGCAGGAGACCCAGCAATTTTAATTGTGCCATGGAGTGTTGAGTGCTTTGGAAGGCTGACCTCTGAGACTTCCAGTAATATCAATGAACTGACCCTCTTTGAAAGCCCTATTAGCTTTGCATTCTAATTCTTGAGTGGTTTGAGTGGTTTCTGGAAAATGAAGATTACAGGCCCCCACATGGCTTAGTGCAAAGTTGCAGATCCTTTGGTTGTAGCCAAACATCTCAAAGGCTATTTACAAAGGCGGGTTAGCACTGAGGTTTTCTGAGAGATTGAGAAGTCATGGAGTGAAGGCAAGATGTGTGAAGCCAGGCTGTTCTCCCTGATCAGAAAAAGTTGGAAGTTATTTGCCTAAAAAGGGAGAGGAAGGGGACAGCCCCTCACCTTGTAAGGTTCACCCACAGCTTCTACACAAATGAGAGGAGTTCTGTCTCTCCCACCACCACCCTGGGTGGCACCTGGAATCCCTGGGAAATGTAACCAAGGGGGTCCATGAAGGACTTTTTACCAGAAGGAAGTAGTGACAAAACGAAATGCATTAAACTGAATAAAAGTAGGTTTAGACTGGTCATTAGGAAAAGTCTTTCCTGTGAGTGTAGTGAGGCACTGTAACAGGGCGTCCAGAGAACCCGTGGCTGGCCCATCCCTGGGAGTGCTGAAATCCAGTTTGGATTGGATTTAGAGCAATCTGATCTAGTGGAAGGCATGCCTACCCTTACCAGGGGGGTTTGAGCTAGGTGACTTTCATATGTCTTCCAACCCAAACCATTTTACGATTCTGTGATTGTATGACAGTTTTGGTTTTAGGACAAGAAGCCTGCTCACCCTTGCAGGAAAGGACCTTTAATTTCTTCTGCATGAGAGACATGAGGGTTTTCTGCTCCAAACACAGAGCTTATGGAAACAAAAAGACAGCAAATTTGCCACCCTCTCAGATCCAACATGGACAATCTGGGAAGGAGTGTGCCCTTGCTCACTGTCAAAACCTCCCTCGTCTTGCACAGTGAAAGCCAAGGTCCTGATGCTCTGACTCTCCAGGTGCAGCAAGGAGAGGGATGGAGGGACATTCCCATCATGCATCTTCGGGCAGCACCACCCAGGGACCTGATGTCCCACCAAAAGCTGCAGAGCTGATGCTCGAGGCAGAAAACCCACAGAGCCTCTGTTGGGAGAGAAATTGCTATTAGACATGCATAGAGAAAAAACATTAATTTAAACAGAAAATGAAATTAAACAGAAATTTAGAAATGCGGGAGATGGCTGGCTGTCTCACCAGGAAATTACTGTCCCTTAATGCAGTTAAGCAGCCAGAGCCCAGGGCAGCTGGGCAGATTGCCCAGAGCACAGAAGATTTGCAAGGATGGATGCTCTGGATGAGTCTGAGCACTGGAAGGGGCAACACGAGCAGGCACATTTGGACAGTGGATTGCTGAGTGCTCAGAGGTGGCAGACACCTCCACAACATCAGAGCAGCCTCCTCTGCTCATTTGCAGACTGGTGGAAGGGGCTGGGGCTCAGCAGCAGCAGGGAGCCCTGCAGAGCCCAGGAGGAGCACGGTGCTCTCTGTGCTGAGCAGCTGCCCTCACCCTGCAGTGCTGCTCAGGTCTGCATGGGCCTGGGGCTCTCTCTGAGGACAGGCTTTAGCTCAGGATTGTCCCTCACTGCAAACATCTCTGCAGTGGCCACCCTCACCTTCCCTGCCCCTGCCTGATGTTTGCTCCACTTGGCACTTTCAGGGCCCTCAGCTGGTGTTCATCCTGTGTGCTTTTTCCCGGGCCATCTCTCCAGGGAAAAGGCCATAAATTAACTTCTCCCAGCCCAAGGAGCTCTCCTAAGGGCACACTTTTCACTGGCATTTTGCCAGGTTCATACCCCTCCTCATGGGCAGCAGGCACCATCTGACCCAAGCCTTACACTGACCCTCTCTGCAGATGTCTGCATCATCCTCCAGCTCTGCAGCAGTTTTAGCTTTGAAATCTCCAATGGAGTGCAGCTACTGAAAGAGAAGAGGTCCCCTCACACTTTCCTTGTAAGGCTGAAAATGTTGAAGACACTGGAGAGAGGGCACAAAAAAGCCTCTGAGTGGAAATGTCCATAAAGAGAAATAAAGGATAAAAGAAAGGATTTAGCTTTGTTCATCATAATTTGCAGCACAGTCTAAGCTCTGAACATCTCCAAGGGCAAATTAGTATTAGTGACAGCTCTCAGGAACAGGGAATAAAGTGTGTAATTGAAAGCAGTGTCATCTTCTTCACAGTTAAAGAACAGAGAAGTTAACTCAGATGGTAAAAAAATGTCAGCTCAAATATCTTGTCCTTTTCATCTGTAGGTTGTTTAATGCTTATTTCCTATAAGAAACAGCAGACAATTGCGAAAAAGTCTTCCATCAGGTTCCAAGCTCTCTGTAATGTTAGGATATATCTCACCAGCTTACAGCTATGTTCATATTTATGCTATTAATCCATCCTAAATACCAATTTTAACACAAATTTCAGAAACTGAAATTAATTAGACATTTGTATAGATGATATCTTAGGTTTTCGTGCTGAAAATCTGAGAACTTTAATATCATATACTGTAGTACGAGAAATGGCAGAAACAGTAATATGCATAGTAAACATAATGGAAAGGAGAAGAGAGCATTGAATCCTTAACACAGCTCCTCTGGAAGTGTTACAGACTGCCTTAAAAATGTGGGTAAGGAGGTGAGCATTTGGCAGCTTCTTTATATCAGTTAAAGCAAAAGATGGTAAATTATGCATTTCAAGATCCAGAGAAATCAATGAAAACATCTTCCTGAGAACCCTTAATTGTCACAATTTCCTGTTTCCTGTCTTTTGCCTGTTCTCACAAAATACATCTTTATCCCAGCCTTATCTTTGGTGGAAATTTGGGGTTATCATACATTTGCAGAGTTCACAGTGGCAGGCAATTAGTGAAAGAGCTTGGGCAGAGGCCATCAATATTGCACTGCTTGATTAAAAAAAAGCATCAGGAGCTGGCAGTGAACTATCCTGCTATTGGCAGGGGTTATTTAGTGCATCCCTGTTCCTCTGCAAAACTGTACATGTCCTCCGTTATCACATGGCAGAAACTCTAGGCAGAAACTTGGGGCATGGTTTAAAAAGTGAATATGAAACCATGTGAGACCATGGCAGTTTTCCAAGAGATAAGCCTTAGATGCTGCTGGCTCCCTGGATTTGGTACAACAGAGCTAATTCCTTCAGGTCTTTACAGAAATCAGTGAGATCATTTCAGAAGTATTATTTTACTAATTATTTACTCTAATTAAAATATTTTTTTAAGATCCACAATCTCTTCAGGCCATATTCCACTTGCAGCATTGAGGACATCAATTTGTAGGGAGAGTGTCTCTGCCTTTTCCTTTTCAGAGTCAATAACTTTGGCTAATTTTCTTGATTTATTTATTTTGTAAGGCAAATTTTCTCCCTCTACCTCTGCTGCTCTTTATTACTTCCAAATTAATGGGGTGTTTATCCATACTGCCCATCCTGGTGACAAAATCTTTTCGTCCCTTTTGCAATAAGGTTTCTCTCTACCAACCTATGATTTGCTTTTGTTGTGTGTCTATCATGATAAAGAGCACCATAAATTAACAGCTCTGCCCAGATTCAATTCAGAGGAAAGGCCCCAAAAGGCCACCTGAAGAGTAGAGGCTGACTCTGATTCTTGTAAGATATTTTGTGTTTTCATTTAGCATGGCTTCAGCAGCTGAGCCAGTGAATGTGGCAATCTCAGGGGACACTGGTCAGGTTCTCAGCTCTGAAGAATATTCTGAGGTTTGTTTTCTTTCTAAATGGAAAAATACCCAGATGGAAAACAACCTAAATTTTTCCTGTAAACATAGTTTTTTAGTTTTATTTTATTTGAGAACATGGGAGCATTTCTTTTCATTAGTACAGGATTGTGTTGTTGTGATACAGAACTACATTTTGTTCCAATAACATGAAAAAAGCTACAGTCTAGTATTTATCCTATTATTACAGCTAATATTCTTCTATACCAGGATCTTGGTGAAACAGCTCTGAACTATTATGAAATAAAGCATTTTGACACAATTAAAAAAAAAAAGAGTAAATCAAAATGATTCACTTCAAATTAAAAACTTCATCTGAAGCCACTCTCCCTTAAAAGAGCATTTCTAATCAGAAACCAGCTACTTTGGAATTATTTATTAGCCTAAAAATACAACCTTTTGTGGCAAATGCAGCCTAGAGGAAGGGAGCCACATTCCCAAACTCTTTCTTCTACTACATCTGCTGTGGAGAAATCCAGCCCTGAGCTGAGGACAGCTCTGCAGTGAAGGAGAGAATGGCTTGGAAATTAATAATGAGGTCCAATCCAATTGAAAAGATTATCTTTACCTTTGGAAAGGTTAACATCCCAGCTCAGCCGATGACCTTCAAGATCTGTGGTGGGAAGTCCAACAGCTCCAAGGATCAGTACATAAATTATCTTTCCCGACTGCAGAAAAATCACCACAGTTAACACAGTTTAGTAGTTAAATTTACTTTATTGTATTTCACACAGCCCTATTTACACTTTAAGGACACTTTGTTTCTGCCAATTAGAATACACATTGATTATTTCAGTTACAGCAGTCTATTTACAGCAAAGCCCAGGTGTCCTGCAGGATGCTCTGCACTGCTGGACCTGAGAGACTGAATTTTATAATAGTTAATAAAAGCAAGACAAACATGGAAAATGGCATGCAAACAGCCAGTAGCCAGTCTATGCTAAAGGTTTATTTTCTAAGCATTCATGTAAGGGATTAATGTAATATTTCAAGGTCCCAGAGAAGGACAAGAGGTCACTCCCTGCCTTTGAACCCCCAAAATTGATGCAGCTGTGTGACTGCACGTGCTTTAAAAGGTAGTGACTTTGAAGCTGTAATTTGGGGCAGTGCTTTCACATGCCATACTTGTTCACTGTCATTAATTATTAACTTTAGCTTCAAACGGGAGATTTTGAACTGAAACATGGTAAAAAAAATTCAAGGATTTTTAACCCAAACATCTGTTTAAAGAAGAATTAATAATTTTAGAAATTAGTAAGTAAATTTAGCTGAAATCTTATGCAGCTTCTTAATGCAAAAAATACATGCTCTCCAACAAAACAAAATAAACCAAAACCAAATTACTCTTATCTTCCTTTTTTTTTCCCAGTCAAATTGATGATTAAATGTTTAGAAAAAGCAGTATGATTAATAAGGATATCCATCTAGAGTGGATTATTTCAATGTAACAAAGGTCAGGAATCAAAACTGACTGAGATACTCTCTGCCTATGGAGAACTTGTGGGCTGTGAGAGAGAAACCCAAACCGTTTACATGCTAGGAGTTGTTAATGTTTTGGCCCTTTGCATGCAGCAAAAATTGTCTTTTGGATAATGATCTTACTGAAACAAGTGTTAAAATCTCTCCAAAGTTGAATTTCAAAGGGGGAAATTATGAAACTTCAATTGAAAAGAACTGAGGCAGTTCCAGTTGAAAAGAACTGGAGAATAAAATAAGTGGAAATATGATGTTTTAGCAATTTCCAAAAGAAATATTTTTGGAAAGTTAGAGAACTTTGCTTTAATACTTTCAAACTGATATCAGACTCTTCATTTGAAAGACTAGCTTTTCTTCCTTGTAAACACTGACTTGAATTTTTAATGAAAAAAAAAATTAAGTTGTTTACAATGAATCAGAGCTTTCCATTCCAAGCAAAACAAAAGTTTCAGGTATACCCAATTTTTTTTTTCTTTAATTGATTCATCTGATGGTAATTGTTCTCATTTTGGTCAAATGTAAATATCTTTGCCCTTGGGAAGAAAAATACCTTTCCACCTGCAGTGTTTCAGAGAAGGCACATGGGGACTGCACTTTTTTATGAGGAAAAAGGTAAGAGCTGATGGCACATGCAATCCCATGCCCTGTGGAAAACTTGGTTCTGTGATCAGAAGGCTCATTGGTGTTCACCATTTAATCTGATTCTAGGGAAGCATAGAGGACTAATGAGCTCCTGGACAGCTGAATGCTTCAATTTGCTACTACACAGCAATTCTTTTTCAGAAATACTAAATATTTGTATTAATACAAAAATTCTACTAGAAATGTCTTGCAATATTACTAATAAAACATGGTGTTCCTTGCCCCAAATTATCTACAATTTTAGCGTAACATGAAAATAAAAAATAGACACAAAAATGAAGACAAAGATCTTCAGAAGGAAGAGAAAAGATGACAATGTTTTATCTGATAAATGAATTTTACAGTCCACTTATCCATGGATATCACACCTCAGAAAAAATGTCGTTGTCGCATTGCAAATATCCATGCAGGCTGACATTGGAAATGACCATGGCAGAATTCCTATTGAAATCCACAATACCAATATGGATTTAAAATAATTCCTTTGCAACGTGCAGAAGATGGCGATTCACGTCCATAATCAGCATAGGAGCTCAGCTTTCTAGAGGGTGTAAAAATATCTGAGTGGGGACAACCCACAGAAGCTACTTTGCTAAATGAAAATGGAATTTAAAAAAAGAAATATTCTGAAGGATCTTGCCTATAAAAATAAATCCCATGTAGGAAGCGGCAATGACAGAAAAATCAAAATTGTCACAGATGACTCTTCCGCACTGTCAACACTAAAAAGCACTTGGAAAAAGGAACCCTCAGCTCAGCTCCCAAATCTTCTCTGGAAATAGCAACCACAGTAAGTTTTAATAACTGCACTGATTGCATGGGAGAAAGCAAAAGCAAGAACTTTTCCCAAAGCTGTTGTTTTAGGTTCATTTCCAAGCCCAAAGGGTTTGTCACCAGTTCTAGACTTTATACTTCCATCAGCATGCAGGTCAGACCCTCAGAGGTGCTGCATCTACCAAGCCACCAATTCCTAGGAAAAAACAAGGAAATAAGGGCGAGGATAACCTTTGTGATGTGCCCCGAGCAGGACTGAGCCCTGCATATCCTGTCTGAGCTGGAAAATGGAACCCTACGGGAGCAGACAGTTTTCATTGATGGGTATTGTAAATAAAAATATTAGGGGACTTTGATCCTCCAAATTAGCACTCCCTATTTTTTTTACTGGTTGGATTTTTGGGGTTTTTTTGGGGTTATTTTGTGGGGGATTAATAATTTTGCACAAATTCCCTGATGCTCCTGGGCTCATTCCCTTGTACAAAACACCATTGGTTGTGGGGTTGTCACAGGGGCTTGGGCCTCCTTCCCAAAGAAGACTCACAAATATGATACCAAGTATTTTTAGAGTTTCCCTTGCTATTAAACTCATTGACACCATGTCATGGAATGTTACAACCCCAAGAAGGAGGAGCCCCTACATCCCCTCCTCTCCCACCCACAAGAAGCATCGCTCTGTGGCACTGCCTGGATTACAGCACCAACCTGCAGATACATTCTGGAGATCAAGTATTTCTGAGAAAATTCCCTTCCAGACCACTGCAGATGAAAAAGAGGAAAAAAGGATGAGAGATTTGGATAACCTCAGAGGGTTGGTGCTGGCTTTCTCACAGCCATCACTGTGATAATGTTCCCGTGCTAGTTTCGATCATGCAAATTTCTGCTGGTTCTGGGGATGAACTACTCACATGATTGAGAGCATGAGAAAGGTTTGAAAATAAATCCCCCTGTATATATGCTGATAACACTTAAAATATATCCCCAGAGCTTTATCTGGAGGAAGCCTGAGCAAGCCATCATGCAGTGATCATAAGGTAATGACCACTCTGCTCTTCATTTCTGCACCCTTAGCCTGCATGACCAGCCGTGTCCAGGGTACAGCAACATGCACCAGGCCTCAGGACAGCAAAGCTTCTGAGAACATCAGCTCTGACTCTTAAATCTTATCATTAGTGGGACATAGGCAGCTGCTTAAACACTTTATGGGAATAGACTTCAGCAGAAATTTAAATGCTGTGCTCCAGCAAGACATAAAGTATTTCTGGAGCCAATCAATGAATTTTTCCTTTCTTTATGCACACACATAAAATGTGGACCTGAGGGGACTTTCCTAGTCTAAGTAAGTTCCTATTCTAAGCAAATTCCTATTTGTTCCACACTCAGCTCCTGCCAGGTATTTTTCATGTCTCTTGTACTAAGAGGAATAACAAGCTCAGTTTTAGCATTTTTAAGCAAATTATTCTGGCAGGCATAATGGAACACATGCTGCTTATGGCACATGGAGAAATAGGTACATAGGGCCCATTAAAATACCCCTTTGCCACAGTGAGTCTAATAAAATAATATAAGTGGAGAAATTAGAATCATTAATGCCTATAGGTCGAGACTTTTATCAGTCTGAAAAGGAAGGTCTCTGAATTATGAAGCTTCAGGGTGCACCCAAGTAATAATAAATTTGCTCTCCCCCATCTATTTTTAAGCCCAACTGTTTGTTGGGTATACAACAGGCACCTACTATCATTGGTACAGAAGAGGCTTTGTCAGCATTACCGTTATTAAATCCTGTTTTCAGGGTTTTATATCTTGCCTGTGAATATTTACTCTAGGCTCAGAGTTGATATTTAAAGTGTCACCTAAGAGGAGATTAATTCTTGAACAGTATTTTTGACTGTGTAGAGTTAGGAGTTTTGAAAGATGCATAAAAAGAAAGGGAATTGGAAATTGACTTGTTGCAATGCTTTTCCTAGTAACAAATATTTTCTGTCCCCTGGGGAGCCATCTAGTTTTGTTTTTATGTAAGGCATAGATTTTGTTTTGGCTTATCAAGGGTTTGACTGAAACCAGCTTGTTCACTTCAGATGAGCCTGCGTTGGGGGTACAACTGGCTGGATTTCCACAAGGCATCACTCCACATGAGCAGTAATTCAAACTTCCTGCTCAATAAAGTGCAGAAAATGCTCCATGGGATAGGATGGCTCCAGCTCTGTCTGTGGCAGAAGGGAGAGGGCAGCAGGCTGAAGGTAAAAGCCACCTGAGAGACTGGTGTCAGGAACCTGTGCCTGGCACAGGGATGGAGGAGAAAGGATCAGCTGTAACTCAGTCCTGTTGCATGGTGTGTTGCTCCTAACTTGACACCCCACTCTAGGAAGCCTCCATGTCAACACTTCTTACCATGGGTCTCTGGCCTCCACCTGCACTTTTTCTTCCCCAAAATATAAAATCAGGGATCTCAAATACAATTCCCTGTTAATTAACATTTCTGATGTATGCAGAAAAGTCCTTCAAGCATCCAGTTGATCCTGCATGCTTTAAAACCTGTGTTAATTTTCCCCTCTAATAAAGCCTGGATGGTCAGACACAGCTCCTGCTTCCACAGCTGATTTATACACTGGTGTCCTCAAAGCAAGGAGAATGTTTCTCTTCAAACTGCACAGCTTCACGAGAGCCTGATGCTGATGCAGCACCTCAGAGAGACATTGTGACACTGCTCCTGGTGACTGCAGGAAAATCAAGGTTTCATCCCTCCCTGGCTCACTTGTACCTCCCTCTGTTTTTCACTGTCCTCATGACACAGCCTGGACTCTCACAACACACTTGCTGGATATATCTGCTTTCTAACATTACCTTCCTGCCCCAAATGCTTCTCTAATTGTTTTTCTTGATGTGAATTTAAATCCACCTTTTAGCTGTTCTTTATGAGGAGCTCTCATGCCTCCCACAGTAGTGTATTCATTTTGTGCTTTACACTTGCTCAGGAATGAACTAATTCAGCCAAGGCCAGTCTAAATCACAAACTAATTTTTTCTCTAGTGGGCATTTAAACTTTAAAAAAAGCAGAATGATTGTAAAGGCTGTTTACAGCCAAGTGTCTGGCAGACGTGGCATTTGTCATGAGGGAGACAAGGGCCATCAATCTAAGTAAATTGCTGTGTCTATACAAAATTCTTGGCCATAATCAGGCATTGGAAAAAAACAGAAAACAAGCACAAATTTCAAGCTTCACACTCTCAGCCTTGCAGGAGGAAAACCAGGAAATTTCTTGTGCTTTTCCCTCTGCCATTTTGGGATGTGTCCTCTTGGCAGAGGTGAACATTTGCCACCCACAGCTCATACAGGGAGGAGCATTACCCCTGGCCAGCCTCCTGCAAGGGAGTGAGGAGGGACCACCAGAACCAGTCAGGAAGGGTCTCACTTGGTAGCATTGCAGCAGCCACAAGGAGCCCATTTGCAAAATTGTGGCACAATACCCCAGAAAGAGTTCATCTCTAGAGATCTTCCAGCCCAAAGAGAGGATGGTGAGGGAGGAGATGCAGGAGGCAGGACTGTGGAACTGATCCTGAGCTGCAGCCATGAAAAGCTCCCCAGCTGGGTGTCTTACAGGTCTTAGGAAATCTGCAGCTCTGCCTTCCTCTTCCAAGTGATCATTACTTGTAAGACATTCTGGTCCAAATGGCCAACTGTTCCCAGCCAAATCAATCCAGTGCTGCTTCCCTGCTGCCTGCCCTGACAGAAGCTCAGGAAAGCTTCTCTGTGACAGTGAGAGTGGAGTGTTCACCTCAGTGCACCAGAACTGGGGTGCAGAGCTCATGCAATGGTTATGAGGGCTGTTATGTGTTTAAGTCCCTCTGGTAGGGAAAAAAAAAATCCTTCCTCCCCAAACCGTGCTACAAGGACTCTGGCTAAACCCCACCTTTTACATTTGCCCAGCATCTCCCTCTCCTGTGCTGGGCTCTGTGAGTGGAGCAGCTCATGGCAGAGGTTTTTGTGCAAACTGCCACTGTGCAAGGAAATATGCAGCAGGGGCATGCAGGCACCCTTCAACCAAAACGTCCATGCCAGACAGAGTCAGATACTTTAGTAAAGATGTTTTATTATGTTTCCTTACACACCTTGCAGTAAGCCTGTGCTAGATTTGTACTTTTCAAGAGCAGTGTACTGGTTCTGTCCATGTTTGCTGGCCAGGCTGCTCCCAGGGGACAGGGCACTTCTGCTGCTGCTGCAGAGTGGCTGCAGAGTCCTGTGGGAGGCTGCTCTGATCAGTTGTTCTCCAAATTATGTTTTATAAATGGCTCATGGAGTATGGTTCCTGATGGCTTTTTCTTTCTGTTCACTTGCCTTGCTGAATAACAGTAGGTAATTTCATTTTAGTCAGGCTTACTCTGCTTCTACACATTTGCACTCTCTTTTTTCATTGTCTGAAGTAGTCAGGGAGATTAGATTAGGATTACTTTGAACATTATTCAGAGAATTCCAGCTTTGTCCAGCCTTCTGCTTTTGCTTTATGTCTCATCCCTATCCTCTCCTTCAAACTGCCAATCTGATTTTTAATTGATATCAATAGTTTCCTTATACCTGCTTTGTAAATCATACTTCCTTTGTGGAACACTGTCACATGCTTCCCTGCAATCGTGATGGATGATGTCCTCTATCACACACTTCTCGAGTAATGCCCCGATGTACCCAGAGAAGCCAAACACATTTGTCAGAGAGAAGCCTTCCTGGATGAATGCAGCAGTCACTCAGGAGTCTTGGTTATCCCTCTTCCAAGCTCGGAGGGCATCTCTCCTGCTGCAGATTAGCTCTGTTTCAGGTGTCTGATATGCATCATTTCATGGAGCTCCATTTTTCAGACGGTGGAAAAACAAACGAGGTGAGGTACTTGGAAGGACAGAGCTCTCTGAAAGGAAAACAAGGACAAACACCCAGGTGCCAGATGTTGCTTTACTATTCCCAGCAGAGACAAATTACCAGTCTACTCACCCAAACTGTCCTTTTCGTCTAGAGGATCTGTACGTGAACATCTCACCAGCACTGGTGACAATGTGATCCCCAGAAAGTGTGCAACACAGGAGAAATGAGCTATTGAGTGTGGAAAGGGCATTTGTTGGACAAGACCCTGGCAGCACTCTCTGCTGGCCCTCAGGCCCCAGGAGATCCTGTGGTCAAGGAATCCTATTGCCCACCAGCAGGCAAATGGTTAAAAGCAGCTCCAAGATGACAAACAGCAGAGCTGGAAAACCTCAAAAGCCCTGAAATCTCTAGGCTTGCATACTCTGGCTTCTCACATGGTTGGTTGGGTTACAGTCTGAGTGATGATGTATTCACATGCAGAAATCACTGTAGACATTAGAAGTGCCATCTGTGTCCTTGTGTGACAAATGTCCCTTAACAGAGCCTGTCCCACATTGGGTTCCTCAAACAACCCATGTCACTTACATGGTCATTGCCCCCTGGAAACAGTTATCCTAATTGTACTGGAAGTTTGAACAGAAATTTGGTCATGCCATGTTTTTCTTTTCCTTTTTCCTCACAGAAGAAGCAGATTTGACCCACTAGTAGTTATCATAATTTAGTTTCAGTATATTAAGTATATTGAAGTATATTAAAAACCAGCTTCCACTTACCCATCTGGCAGGCCCACTTTCATTCCATCAGCAGGTTGGTTTAAATGATCAGGTAGAATGAGGTCAGAGAGAGCCAAAGCAGTGCATTCAGTACCTTCCTTCCCTTCCATCTCTCCCAGAAAGGGAGCTGAACCCCCACAGCTCAGACCCTGCTGCTTGCTGGCTGAGCCCTGATATTCTGCCTTTCCCATATGCTTCCCAGACACCCAAGGTGGGCACAAATTAACGTGTGGAACAGGTAGTTTCACATGACTGCTGGGAGCAGTTTGTTTGGGAACAGAAGTGCATTTTATTGACAGATAACAAATTGAATTTTAATGGAAAACAAATGGTGAGAACTCTCTCTGCCACAGCAGTCTCACAAAGAGACTTTTGACCTTCTAAATAAATGCTGGTTGATTCTCTGTGTTCAACCAGCTAATCACCAAGGAGCAACTGTTTTATACCCAATCCCCATGGAGCATCCTGTCCCTTATCTGGATGGATGTCACACTCCTCTGATGGAGAGGGAATCTTTGGACAAGCTCGTGCATTGTTTTAGCTCTCATCAAGTGACTGAAAAAATAAGACCAATTAAATGAAAAGGTCTAGTGGAAATTTTAATCTTCTCTATTCTAAATGATGATGAATGGTAGTGAAGGATATGTGGGAGAGAAGATCCCTGTGCTGTGTCTGTTGTTATGAGCAGTTGTGGGTTAACAAAATGTTTATCTGGTATAAAGCTCAGTACTTTGCAGGACCAACCAACAAGACCAAGCATGTTTCAGCTTTTCACTATCTGCAGTGAAAGTGTTTCAACTTTTCATCCTCTTGTGTCCAATTGATTTTCTGTCCTGTGGTATCTGTCTCTCTTATTTGCAACACAGGGAAAAGCAGTATTAAGCAACAGTTTCAATATCTGTGTCCAGTGCCATTGTTGGCTCAGGGGTTTGTGAGGGTGCTTACTGAAATAATCTGTAAGGTTTAAAATTGAGCATTTAATGCTATGTAGAAAGTTATATACTTCCTCCTTGCCAAAGGTACCCCACTTTCACAAATTTGCTAAAGCTTGCAAAATATCTTTTAAGTCAGCAACTTTTAGCATACAAAGGGCTATTGTCCCACCTTTTGATCAAAGCTCTGGATAGATATTTTGGTGACATCCCAGTTACTGTGATCACATTCTAGTGCTTTTGTGAAAATCAAATACATTGGTCCACGTTTCCTCCAAGAAAAATCCCAGCTGGTGATTCTCTGATGGCAGAGAATCAACTGTGGAGGGCCATGTAAGGAGAGCACTGCAGATATTGCTGTGGCAGAAAGACTGAGCAAAACAAGGCAGTGAAATAAACAACCTAGTCAGACACAAAATTGGTGGCAAAGCTGATTTGTTACAGAGGAGATCTGTACAGGAACATTCAAGCAATGAAAATTAATTCAGAATTTGAAATGTAGACAGTCTATTTCCAAATTGACATGAAAAGATTACCATCACTGTGTGTAGAGGCCACACATTCCTGCACCCATACAGAAACCTCAATGGCAGATATGGCTCAAGTTCCTAGAAAAGGAAAGATGAGAAAAAAAATCTGACGAACTGAAGACAATGACGCGAAGTGCCAGATGACGTGTTCAACAGAACTGCAATATGCAAGAGAAAGCGTGCTACATGAGGCATTAGCTCACTTAAAAACAATCAGATGGAGGATTTTCAAATTTCTAGGGCTGGGTTTGGGGGTAGGGGTGCTCAGTGAGCCTGTGAGGCTGCATATCACCTTAACGATGGAGTTTGTTCAGCAGAAATGTCAGAGACTTGCTGGGAGAGCTAAGATGTGCATAACTTAGCAATGATCTTACACAAAGATCTTCACTTCAGTGATTCACCAAAAACCCTCTAGACAGCTACAAAATATGAAACTTTAAACAATCTTCACTGTTGCTGCTGCCATTAGCATAGAAAATTTAAAGCAAATGTTAATCATTCATTCAGACGTGGGCAAGAGGGCTCCTGGTACGTGGTGCAGTGCTGGGACCACCATATGCTGAGGTTCCCTGAGACAAGGCATTTACACTGAGACCTTTTCATTTTCAGAAAAATCCAAGAATCTGTCATACACAGGATCTGGGTGAGCAAGGACAAGTTTATTTGTCCAAGCTTAGGGGTTTAAAATACCTCTCTCATGGCAGCTTGTGGCTTGGGATGCTGAAGTGGGATTCAGCATGTTTGAGAGAACAATTTATTCCAAGTGCAAAACATGAGGCAATAATGCAAAAAAGGCAAAAACTGCATAAATCCTAGATGAATGGAACTTTCTGGAAAGAGCAGATTTTACTCAGCAACCACAATCTCCTCTTTCACGATTCTTCTTGAAAAAATTGCCAATCAACAAAGTCAACATCGTTATCTCCTGGGTCTAGGTTCCCAGATGTTCTGCTCAGTACAGTGCCCTGTCCCTCCTTCTACATTGCTGCAAGCTTTCAACAAACTGTGGTGGGTTTCCATCATTTTCTTCAGTCCTTTCCCAACTGCAAAGCCTTCCATCAGTGCCCCCTTCCAGGCTTTTGTTCTAGGAAGCAATTGCTTCTGGTATGACTCTCTCTGCAAACGCCTTCCTCGTTTTGGCTGCCCCGACCCAGCCATGCCACTGCAGAGTGACAGTCACCAGCCCAGGCTGGCTCATTCCACCATCCCTGGCTCCTCACCTGCAGCATGCACGGTGCTGCAGAGAGCCCAGGAAGCTCATCCCTTTTCCACAACACCAGAGTGCATTCTTCTTCCAGTATTCTTTCCTTGTGACATATTATAACAATTCTGTGCTGAATAGCAAGGGCATTAAGTTTAATAACCATTGGACAGCTCATAAAAATATAAACCAAGTCACGAGCTGGGAGTGGGGCAGCTGTGCCTGGATTTAATGCCTCAGCCCAAGGAAGTTAATTTGCAATTATCTCTGTGAAGCACCCGGGTGCCTTTGTTTGGTGCAGCCCCAGAGTGAGCTGCTCGTTCCGGTGACTGCTCAGTGCACCCCACATGCTGCTTTTGGGCTGACATCCCCATTTCACATAGACTGCTCCCACTCCAGCCTGCTGATGTCAAGAAGACCTTCTTGAGCCTTTTGAGTGACTGACTGAGACTAATGGGAAGATGGAGCTGCCAGCAGAGGGCTGCAGGGAGACGCTGCCCGGTGCCAGTGCCAGTTCTGTGCCTCTGTGCACTCAGGAGCAGGAAGCTGGGACACACCTGGGGTGACAGAGGCAGTAGCACCTGTAGGTGCAGCTGGGGCTGCAGTGAGTGCATGGGGACTGCCCCAAACCCATGGCCCTGCTGCAGCTGCCTGAGGTCAGTGCATGTCTTGCTGCTCATCTGCTCTCTGGGAGAACAGTCCCAGACCCTAAAGAAAGCAGACTGACATCCAGGCAAGGCTCCTGCTTCCTTAGGGAACTGATACCCAGCCTCAGAGGCTGCAGGGCAGGAAAGCCTCTTCAATATCCATTCAGTAACAATGCTGTTTGTATTTTAAAAATACAGAGAAAATCATCATTGTTTGAGGAGGGCAAGGGTGGATAACAATTGTTCCACTGCTTGTCAGGACACCATTGATTCCCTTAGCCTAGCTCACAGCAGGAACCCAGACCAGAGGGAGAGAAGCCTGTTTGTTGATTCCAAAGCTTCTATGCTATTTTTTTCCAAATTAAGCAGAATGTTTTCTTTGGAAGTTCTGTTCTTTTTACACAGAATAACAGCTTAACAGCATTGCATTCTTCCAAGAAAAGTGGTATTGACAGCTCTATTTTAAGCCTTGGACCAGCAGGCTGGCAGGACCTATGAGTAAGGTAAACCTTTCTGAGGAAGTCAAACCACAGAACTGTACATCATACTTCTTGAACACAGAAGCCCGGGATTTTAGGGGGATATTAACTAGTCAATAAAATTATTTATGTTTCATGAAAAGCACTGTTTCTCTCTAACTTTACAGCTGATATGTTGTGCATGATGGTGTGACAGGGAAGGAATGGCAGAGCACCAACATATTATTTATTATTTCTAATTACACAAAAATAGAGGAGTGGGAAACTCCAAGAATCCTGTATGCATCTGGCACGAGCCCCAGTGTTTACAAGCTGACAGGACACACTTGGGGTAAAAAGGGGTTTTCAGTGGGAGAAGGATCTGTACAGACCTCTTTTGGACAATTTATCATGTATTTACAAAGATTCTGTAAATGCTCAGTTTTACTTGCAAAGATAGTGTTTGCATCTTGTATTCTAACCTCCTGTAAAACTGACTGCAGAAATGAGTATTTGCTGTGCATAATGACTTTGACTCTTTCCACCATCAAGCAAGTTATCAGGAGCACTATTAAACAAAATTGTTTCCAGAATTTTGTGTTTAAATTTGTGATGAACTACCAGAACTGAAAAGATCATTTAGAAGGGAAGCACACAGAAGGATTTTGCCAAGTCAGGTAATGTTTCTGGCCTTGGGCAGCAAAGCTTCTGAAGAAATGAAATGCTTAACAATGCCCAAATGACATTCACCTCTGCAATGCTGAATGTGCTTCATAGCTGGATTTGTATGCAGTTCAAGCTTAATCACATTATCTCAAGAATATGCTATATTGCAAAGAAAAGAAATCCAACAACTTTATAGTACCTATCAGGTACTTATGTTAGGCAAAAAAATCTACATTTATGTAGATACTAACTATTGTTTTACTAATACTTCTCTGAATTTTATCTTTTCTACCTCACTCTGGACATTTGGAAGCTTGTGAATATGCTGCATTGTTTGGATAACCCTGATGACTAACATCTCAATTCAGATGAAAGGGAAAAATAAATAAAAGCATAGCCTGAGATTCAACCCAGATGTGAATGCTCTGTGTCTGAAAGACTGCAGGTGGGGTTTCTGCTCATCCCAGAATCTGTGGAGTCCTCAGAACTGGTGACAGATTACTGCCCCAAAGGTATATGCAGGTAAATTCCATGTCTTCATAACTGCATTTTTTAATATGTGACTATCAATTGTCTCAGTGGCTCCAGACTGAATGCCAAACATTTTTGAGGCATTCCTGTGTCACTCACATTGCATGACTGCAGGTTTTTAATGTGAAGATGTTTAACTGTATATTCAATATCAATTCAAGGGTGTGTTTGTGTGCATGTTCTGTTATGTTTTTCCTCCTGTGCTGGGGACCCTGACACACAACGGCTCCTGAGATGCAGTAACAACCAGTTACCCTTAGCCCTTAGAAAATAAGAGATGAAAAGACATTTTTGTATCTCTGTGAAAGAAATCTGACACTGACTCGCCAAAATTGTACTTTAAATTGTACTTTAAATTGTACTTTAAATTGTTACACTGTTTTGGGAGTCCCGTCATGCTTCAGTCAAGTGCCCCAGAACAGAGCAGGCAGTTCCTCAGAAGTGGATAAACCACAATATTGAATAATGGCTGAGATTTAAGGAAAACATTCCCCATGGGCTTGCAGTACTCATCCCATGGATGAAGAGGAGCTCAGAGCAGCAGAGGGACTCCTGCTCCCTGCGCTGGGTTTCTGGTCCCTGCAGGGCAGGAATGAGTCATTCCCTGTATCACTGAAAAATTGGGCATTTCTGTAGGCACGATGGTGTTCAGACAACTGTGTATATTTACTCATTTCTTCCTTCCTGGCTCACGATAGGGCTGAAAAAAAACCCAGTGAGAAAGCTTTTCCTTTGTAGGTGTCCTACTGGCAATTGCAGAAGAAATCTTGTTTGAGTTTTTGTATCCAATTTTTCAAATTTCAGATTAAAGTTAAATCTGAACATGAATTTTGTGGTTTAATTATAGTATGCATAATTTTACATATATTACCTGGAATAAACATATATATTCCCTGGAAATAAGTCTTCACACATTAAACTGTGAGAGTGGACCAGTTCTGCCAGATTCCTTAGCTCAAAACAGAGGAAAAAGTGCCTGGAAGTGTCCAAATATTTTGGTGCTGATGTTTGCTGTGTAGTACAAAATCCTGAACTTTACCCTACAAGCTTCAACTTCATTCAATTAAAATTAAATAGTGGTTGATCCTGAAATGGAATGCTTTCAATAACCTAAATTATTAAACAAAAAAAATTGCCTAGTTTCACCAAGACTTATGGCCAGGTTTTAATATTTAGTCCCACGTTTTGCAAGTGTATTTATGTAATGAATATTTATATATAATTATAAATTCATAAATATATATTTATGGAAATATGTGCGTGTGTGCATGCATATTGTGTGTAAATACACATAAATACATATACAGCAGTGACCTTTGAGCAGATGCAGCCTACTGAAGAATCACCTGGATGCAAACCCAGATGCTGGTGCCAAGCCCACATCTGGCAGGGTGCAGCTGTGAAGAAGAGGTGATGATTGCTGCAGCTGGTCCCCACTGACCTGCTCCACCCCAAGCAGGAGGAAGGTGGGCTCCAGGCTGTGGTTGGCATGCATCAGCTCCCAGACATTTAACTCTGTGCCCACAGTCACTGGGGTATGTTCAGGAAATAAAATGGTACAGAAACAATGCATCTGGGTAAAATAAAAATGTTTACACTTAATGAGCCACATCTTTTTCTCTGAAATACAAGAGGAGGAACACAATGGTGAAGGCATTGCAGGCTTTGGCAGGAACGGAAATGAGAGGAAAGGAGGAAAAACAGGATGGAGGTAAGGGAACAATATCCAGAATAGGGAACAGTTTTCCAGTTTCCACCAAGGGCAACAGGGGAAGTGAGAGATTTTCATTAATGGGAAATTGGCATTCCCCCGCTTTTCAATTTTAACAAACCTTCTAATGATAATTGTAGACTTTCTGTATTTATAGAGACCAAGTGTGTCTGTAGACAATAGCATCATCTACCAAGTCCTTCTGCCATGATACAATTTCAGCCATTATCTTCCATTAAAATATGAAAGGACATAAGCAATATATTGAAATCATTTCCCAGTAGTAGGAGGGGAGGATCAGAATTAACTGGAGCTAAGGAGAGCCAAAAGAAATACTGAAGGACACATCAGTAAGAAAGGGAGCCAGAGCTGTGCTCACACAAATTCCTGCTGTCAGCACTGGCTAGTGCTTATGGGAATGATCAAAGGTGGGAAAAAAGGAGAAAGGACTAAAAACCTACAAGATTAATGTTTTAGAGAAAAAGAGACACTGCACTACAGGATCCTGTCTGCAATGATCGTGCTCACCCAGGCAGGATTCCCATATAATCCTTTTCCTTAGTCTTCTCCAACAAACACCTTGGTAAAATAAAAAGCTGGACATTTTAAAATCCTGTGCTCAGCAGAATTAGTCAGGTGCTTCCTGTTTGGATTTATGGAGTAAGATGGGGCACAAATTCCAGATTTCAGCCTCAAGAACCATAGCAGATGCTAATCATGCCAAATTCCTGAGTTTTACAGAAGTGCAGATTCCTGGTTATGACTAAACTCTTTTTAGACTACTATTAAAAGAGATGCAAAAATCATGAGTTTTTCCCATTCCTGTGTAATTTTCTTTAGTGACTTGATATTGGTGAGGTTAAAAAAATATTGAAAATGTCAATTTAAAGAAATTTCTACCTAAAACTTATCCTCTCATGTGCTTTCAGATGCCAAAGACTCAAAAAATTAGTAGGAATTATAGAGCAAAGTATCTTATACCCAAATTGTCAGTCTTGTATTTCCACTGGCACACCAGAAAATTTTCCATGGATCCTGGATATTCTTTCCAAAGCTCAGTCTCCTGGCTATCTCAGAGTTGTAAACCAGAGCATCATTAAAAGGCACTTTAGTCTTGGCTGTAATTTTTATACTGCAAAAAGCATTTGGATGATCAATTTGCATTGAAACAAATCATTGAAAATATGGCAATTTCAGCCTCAGAGCTGTATTGGAAATTCACTGCAGATGATGAACACCAGTAGAAATGTGTCTGGAGAGGTGAGCTCTCTATCCAGCTACCTTAAGGGTCCACAGGTTTTTCTTTCTTTCCTTGTGATTTTTATTTTTGTACTGTCCTTTGACAAAACCATGATCATGTCTTGGCTCCAGCCAGACAGAACACATTTCCAAATCTTCCCCCTTCTGTTTACCTAAAGAAGCCTCCCCCACCTCCAGAGCATAAATCATTGTTCTGGAGGGAAGCCACCCAAAAAATGTCACCACACATTGAAATATGTGGCACTCTGCTTACTTTGTAATGTCAGTGAGAATAAAGGGAAATAGTTTACCATTAACTGTCTATGTGCTTACAGCTTGTCTAAAGTATTTTTCAGTAGCAAGGAAGGCTCAAAGGCATTTTCTTTCTCTGGAAAGTAGTAATGTGAATAATTTCATAGAGATGATGTCCAACAGCATTGAAATTGATTTTCTAGTTCAGAAGTGTAAATGTTTCCATGTTCCCTGAGTGATACCACATATGTGTGGTGGTCTCTTTTGGAATGTTGAATATTTATTGCTGATACCTGGAAGAATGTGCAGCAAGTGATGAGAAAAACCCCTTTGGTGGGGGAAAATGGGAGGCAGAAGGAAAACTGCCCTGTTTTGCTGAAGTGGCTCTAGGCTTTGATAGTGTCACACCCACTGCAGCAGAGATGAGGCAGTCACATCCTCCACGAGGGCTGTGGAGGTTTCTCTGCAGCCCAGCACCGCGTGCCATGCTCATCACCTGCCCTTCACAAGGTTGTCTGATGGTAGTGCTTCCACTGATATCCCTAGCGGCCACAGGGGAGACTTCTGGTGTTAATTCTTCAAGAACTGGTTAAAAATAGCAGCGGTGTTACAAGGCTAGGCAGGAAGGCTGTGAGAGATCTTATGGAGAATTACTAATCAACATCTGCAGTTTCATTTCTCAGTGTTTGAGACTGAACTGTTGTTCCTTTCTCATGAGTTTTTAAACAACAGCACAGTGAAAGATTTGATGGTCAAGTTAAGGAAATTATAAGTATTTTCTACTTTCTGCAAATTTTAAGAACTTACAGAATTAACTTTCTGTATAATTTTTTCTCTCTCAGAGGTTGTAAGTGCTTCAAAGCTAGCTGGCATTTCCATTTCTATTTAGCGTTTGTCCACTTCATCATTCTTCAGTTTGCATTTTAATAAAGCTACCAGAGGAGGCTATTTAAAATGAAAACTAACTCATGTTCCTTCTTTGCTAAGACAAAAGCATTAAAAGTAATTTAAGCACAGACAGTGAATGCATTATTAGGGGATGACATTTCTGAGCAGTGAATAATGATCCTTGCAGCTGTGACTTACTCTCATGAGAGGAAAACTCTAGCTGCCAGTTCACTGCTGCTGTAATCCAAAATTTTTGTGACCCCATGGACCACTCAGCAAATACATATTGCTTTTTGTTGTCTTTTTCATAGAGGTAAAGGGTTCCTTCATTTGCTCCTTGGCTTCCTCCACCCCTGCAAAGGCACCTGGGGTGGGTACAAAGAAGAGCACAGAGGGAAGGTGGACAGGAGAAAGATGTAAATGCAGATACACCTGCTTGAGTGCACAGCTCACATTACAGCTAACGGTTGATGACTTTGTTTTCTATGAATTTAAATATGTAAAAAACAGTTTCCTACAGCAGTTTTGTACAGTGTTGTGCTGAGGTACTCTGGGCTGAGAGAAAAAGTCTGGATAACAGGGAATTGCCAATGTGGAGTGAATGTAAATGCTCATGTAATCTGAAAAGAGCAGAATGCTTTCCCAGGGCATGAGTGTGTCACAGTGCCAGTGTTCCTGAGGCTGCCAGGGGCAAGGCAAAGGCAACAGCAGTTATTTCCCTCCTCTTGCTGTTATGAATATGGAAAAACCTCAGACAGGAGATTCAGCATTTGCTTTCTGCTTCCTCCACAATGCTGTGGGCACCAGGCTGGTGGCTCTGAGAAGGCCCTGCCAGCTCGCCAGCAGCACCATGTGCTTCCTTCTTTAGGGCTGGGAGGCTCAGGCCAAGGACTCACCCACACCATCCCCTGCTTGGCTGCCTCAACCTTGCCAAAAAAACCATTTAAACTGAGAAAAGCAGCAATGGGTGACATTTCCTCTACCCACTGCAGGATGAAAAACACCCTTCCATCCTCCTTATCCCCTGCATCATTTGTTTTAAATTCCTAAGTGATTTTTTAAAAATTCCTCTATATTTTCCTTCCTCAGCTCCCTTGTGCAGGGGTGCTGGATTGTAATGTTACACAACCACCAGCAGCCGTCTGCCTCGGGGCAGCTCACCGTAACCCAGATGTGTCACATGAAAGGAGGAGTTGGGCTTATGACACTCAAGAAATGCTTCTGCCTATGTCTAAAAAAACCAAAAACCAACCTTCCCAGCTTCATCCTAATAGCAGAGCTCAGAGTAATGCCTGCACAGGTCTCTGAGCTGCTGAATGAAAAGGATTCCTGCTGCTGATTCCTGTTGCTGTTTTAGGGAGGCTTTTCTAACAAGTTTTGTGTAATTGGGAAGAAATTTGAAAACTACAGCACCTGGAAGATTGATGCATCACTGCATCCCACTCCTAACCCCAGGGCAGTCACCAAGACTTGATCACATATAAATTGCTCAGTCATCAATCTGAACTGATTTTGGTCAAAGCCCCTATCAAAACATTTGTAGGGCTTGATCCATGCTTTCTCATTCAAGAGAGTTCTAATTATGCCACTGTGTATGGAAACCCATTCCCATGTCCTAACCAAACCAGAAATACTGAGGAAATACCAGTCATTCTGACATGTGAATCCTAAGGCACTTGGAAATTCAGGCATTATATATATGGTACAATATAAAATCCAGGACAAAAAAACCCTGAAGTGTAATACAAAAGCAAAAGAAACATCAGAATACCTTGCTACATAAGCCAATAAAATGAAATTCAGGCCAAAACTTCCTTGAAATAAGGGAGTCTGCTCATCAATATAGTGAATATGCTTTTAACCAGACTGTAAGTGAACCTCGGTGGCTGATGGATGTCAGAAATAGGTTTGCTATTGAGAACATTTGGGAAAAAATAAATCCAGATTAAAAATATTTTCCCGTTATTAACTCTTCCATGCCACTGTGCAATGTAAACAAGTATTTCTGCTGTTCAATAGGTATTTGACATGAAGTTACAAGTTACTTTTAAGGAAAATATATCATCACAAGCTCAGTTCTGCATGTCACTGTAAGTTATTTCTCACCTTGGATAATGACTTCTGGTCCTATTAGCCTGTGAGTGTAACAGGCAGATCATACTCTTAGGGTGTATCTCCTTAAAAATGAATAAACTAAAAAAAAAGTCCATCTTTATTATGTGGTAGGGGACTCTCTGTATGCTCAATAAAAAACCCAAGTTAAATGACCACACATGGTACTATAATTCTGGTCATATTCAGATCCCTTTGCTGGTGGCATTAACAATGCAGATAAGAATGACTGACAATTATTACTTTTGTGTAATTATAATATCAGCAAATACATTCTTTCAGCTTCTTATTTCCTGATATCATAATCAGTGGTGTCACTGTGAATTTGCATGCATAAAACCACTTTCAATTCCATTCAGTTTCTCAAACATAAAAAATTCCTTGAGCCTCTCAAGATGCCAGTGTGCAGGAGATCTTTAGTCATGCCCTCCAATTTATTCCCCTGCACAGTTTAATTCCCAATCTTATTGCTCCATACATTTCCTAAGGATCAAGGCAAGGAGACTACAGCTGACAGGCAAAGAGAAAAGCTCTGAAGTCACCAGGCACAAAGGTGACACACAGATGATGCCTGTGCTCTGACATCCTGCAGTCATCCATCTCTCACTCCATTACAAAATGCTTCTGCTTCACTTTGCTCTCAGGACCAGAGGACACATGACAAAAATGGATGAGAATTTGATTTCCACAAGGGTGTGGGATACCAGGGCAACCTTAAAGGCTTGTGATTTTAAAAAATGCTGTAGACAGGAGATAACCCTCCTTCGAGTATTTCAACCTCTAACTTGGTGCTTGGTTACACCAGTAAGAGAAAGGAAAAATAAGTGTATGAAATGTGCCTCTAAGTGACATATATGTTCCTAGAAGAATTTGTGAGAAAATTGGATAGAATTATCTTCAGATTCTGCAGTCCTGGCACACATTATGGCATGACATGGCTGACCTGACCCACAGGCAGACAAGCCTCTTCAGAGCTTTGCCATTAATTTCAGGATGAGGATGATAAAAAGCAGAGAAGGATGAGTTCCACTGTCTCTTGACAAACCTGAGTCATTCACTTGGCTCCCTCAGCCAGGATGGAGAGGTGTTACACAAAGAGTTTGGTTTTTACGTGGAGCTTGGTGCTTTATTTAGCTACAGGAAAGACATGCTTTGACCTTGCTTGGTCTCTCAGTAGGATGTGGTGGTGGGTGGACAGGCTGAGGCTCTCACCAGGATCAGGTCAGCCAGGATCCCTAGAATACAGCACGCCAGCCCTCCCTACACACAGGCTTTATCTCAGATAGTTTATTTCCCATTTTCGGAGGGCTGAGGGGGTCTGTGTGAGCCAATGGCACTGCTATCTCAGCAGGACCAAAACTGGGAGAGATAAGGCATTGGTATGGCAGGAGGCTTGTCAGCAAGGGGCTCTCCAGAGACTGCACCACATCTAGGACTCAGTCCAAGAACTCCAGGAATCAGAAAATCAGCTAAACGTGATTGTGATACATCATTATCTGATACTCCTGGCAACAATTCAGGGGTGTCCCCTTCACTCTGCACCATCAGTTCTGAGGGGCTATCTTTCCAGTCCTCAAAAAGCTTGAAAAATGCATTTTATCATGCATGTCAGTGGGAAGTTGAAGGAAAAATGATGTATTAATGAGACTTCCCAGAAGTTTAATCAATAACTTCTACAGTTTTGGGATGAAAATACAGCTATTAATATTTCCTCCCATGCCTTTTGTTTGGGTTTGGGTTTTTTTTTTGCCTTTTTATCAAAGGATAACTACTTGAGCATCACTTGTTAGCAAGAGAAGAATCTTGCATTCAGTTACCACTTCACCATTATTTCACAAAGTACAGGTTTACAATGTATCCCCCAGTGGCTGCACCATCCCCATAACAAATGCTGTGTGATTAGGTAAGGCAAGGAAGGGCTAGGATTAAATATCTCCTTAATTCTGGTCTTAAAGCAAAAGCCATATGAGTCAAGAAAGAGAACAGTGTCATTTGACTTTAAACCTGAGACGTGTAACTCAGTGAAGCCTCTTTGACTTTACGTATTGGCATTTAAATAATAGCAGTGTTAAACCAAAATATTTGTCCAGCAGAAACTGAGCAAAGAGCCCAAGCCATTCAGCAAGATATTGGCTAATGCATCCATTTAATCCCTATTTGCTCAGTCCAGCCCTGTGGGAAGCCCTTTGTGTCTGTATGGGGGGGTTTAAGTCCGTCATTCCGGTTTTATCTCGGGAGCTGTGGTGAGGGAATCTTATCCACATCACCCTGAAGGGCTGCTGGCACTGAAGGGCTCTGGGAGGAGTTCCATGACTGTGCCCAGGTTTTACATTAAGGTCTCCTTTATCTGAGGAGAGGAGAGGGGCTTGGCTGGCCAGCACTGCTGTGCTCTGGGGCCGTGAAGGATCTGCAGCCACATCCAGAGTTCAGTAGCTGGTTTATTTATCCTGCCATGCTAATGCCTTGCCTTGACACCAGCACAATTTACTTGCAATTATTTCTATGGGAAAAGTGGAACGGTTGATAAATCAAAGGAGAAATTGTTTTAGCTTGGGCACCTTCATTCCATGCAGTTTCCAGCTGTTCAGCAGATTATTACTTTTCATTTTAACCTTTACATCCCCCTTCAGATACCATTGTATCCAAAGGAAAATGCTTTGAAAGAACTTGCAGACCTAAGCTGGGTGAAAGGCTTTAAGTAATGTAAAGCTGTTAAAGAACAAAGAGTTCATTATGTAGGTTTAAAACTGTTCATTTATTTGCAGCCAGATTGTTAGAGAAAAATCTGCCAAAGTACATTCAAATATATCACTGCCTGAGTAGCCCTTACGGGGGTGGGGTTTTGTTTTTGTTTTAACATTGTGTCAGTAAAGCAATCCCAAGCAACCCATAAATGCAACAAGATTCCGAAGTGCTGTCACCAGATTGAAATTTGGAAATGCAAACTGATGCTGATAGAATAGGAAATGTAAGAATTGTAATGCAGAACACACATTTGATTTTACTTTATGAAGCACTGTTTTTGGTTTTTTTTTTTTTTTCTGGGATAAACAGCCTATTTCAGCTATTTATTTACAATGTAAATATTTACAAACTGGTAGCTATGAATCAGGCTGTTGTTATTTCATTGTCTTTAGCATCTGATTACTTCAAGGGGTGTTTTGTTCTAGATATGAAGCAAAGCTGAGGTTTATACTACCCTGAACATGCATTCAGTTGAATAAAATTTTGTGTTAAATACACAAAAAAAAAATTGGTCAGAAGCTGCCTACTGCCACGAATTTCTGAAAGTACCTTCTATGGCAAAATGTCAGAACTTGGGTACAGGTAAGAGATGCTGATCCTGCCACAGCAACAGGATTTGGGACAGACCTGTGGCTGAGGTAGATCAGGCAGTTGCCTTGGTGGCCCCACACTCCCCAAGGAGAACAACTCCAAAAGTTCCCTGTTCTAGAGACAGCACAGATCAGATTCTAACAGTTTATTATTTATTTGTAATTTTGTTACTGCAAACAGCCATTAGTTGTGCATTAGGTAACCTGCTTTCTCTGCAATTCTATCATCTATTAGTCTCTTCTCTAGATTAATATTTATCATTACTGCTGTGTTTTCTAGTGGTTATTGATATTGTTATGCTTATTTTGTATATGATGAATTTCAGTATATTAGTTTCTGGGGCTGGACTAGGCAATGTGTAGCATGAAATGATGTGAGCTCCATGTTTTTCAAATGCTGCCCACCCTTTGCTGTGCCTTTGAGGGTCTTTGAGGGCTGAGAAAGTTCTGCCCTAAGGTCAGTTTGTGGCAGCCAAGACAGGAACCAGAAGGCATGATGCGTTCTCTGCCCAAGAGACAGAAGCATCCCACTTTTTACAGGTGCTGACCACCAGGAACAAATGACCAGCACATGTCATTATGGGACCAAGAGCCTGGCTGCACGCCCTGAGAGTGCCACTGCAGAGGATCACTGTTAGGTGACACAGCTGCTTGCAACAGGAAGTTTTTTGAGGATTTTTCTGGCAGCAAAATAAGGACAGGACTGGTGAGCACGTGCCTGGGATTTGGTAGCACCATTGCCCCTTTCAAAGAATATCACACTCCTGGTCCTGGGCTGCCACTTTCAGCAGACTCAGCCAGGCTGGGTATCCGTGGCTTGTGATCAGACAACTGTGCCATTTGTACTCTATTTGTATTTTCTCCATCATTTATATTTCTCCATCATCAATACATGGAAGAATAAATAGATCTGTCAGTTAGTTTCAGAGTGGAAAACATTTTATTCCAGCACCTTTCTTTCTTTAAGGAGATTAGAATAGGTATATTATTTTTATTCAGTGTGTGAGGTTACAAGACAAATTAAAATAATAGCATGTTCCAAATACATGGATTGGGTTTATTTAATTTGATTTCTATGACTGGAATATTAAATTTATTTGACTAGTCACATACTTAGCAGGGTAGTGAATTATTCACAGAAAAGTTTGAATTGCAGTTAATTCAGCCTCCTGCAAATCCCAGTGAAGCTTGTTTTCATGGAGGTGACTCAGGGTTTGGAGAGCTGCCCAGAGACCCAGGTTTAGTTTTTCTGGTCTGTATGTCTGTAACCTAAAGAATTTGATGGCTCAGGGCCCTGCAGGTACGAGCACCTGATGTGAAATTGAGGCAATCCCAAAAGGAATTATCCTGCTTCACAGAATTATGCAGATACTGGGTGTGGTTAGCTTTTGGCTGAATAAAGTCTCCAAAATAGTATCTTGTGTATCAACATGCTCTCAGTGCTTTTTTAGAAGTTAAAAGTAGCAGATGCTCAGCTCTGCTGAAGATTGAAGTGGTTTTATCCTCCGCCCAGACAGTCCAGTACAAAACAGCTCCTTGTGGTAACAGAGACAGATTTCAGTGTTCTGGGAGAAGCCAAGCCCCTCCTGCTCCGTGCCTGATCCATCCCACTCCAGCTTTCCTCGGCGCCGGCGGCGCTGCGAGACCCTCCGGATCTGTTGTGCTACATGGGAAAGTGAAAAATAAAGCAGTCAAGTTTTGCAGCTCTAATTTTAGCAGTACTTTCACAGTTACTATTGTGTTAGAAATCCACATGACACAAAGAAATCTAGTAGGTCAGCAGCTTGAAAATAGAGTCTAATTTTATATTTCGGCAAGTTATATAAGCATTTGCTAATCACTTTTCTTAATAGAACCTGCTTTTTCTCTGAAGCAAGATAAATCTTTCTCCCAGAAGAGAAAAACACACACAGTGCTTGAAAGGTCCCTTAAACATAAAACCAGAATTACTCAGTATTGCCCTTTCCAAAGAAGATTTCCAAGAAATTTTCACAGGCCACACCAGTACTTAAAAATAAAATCAAGTGTTATGTTTGAAAACATAGTGAGAAATGTGTTGGTTTTTAAGTAGCACAAGATGATAATGTTAGCACCTCTGCTAACAAAATCTCTGAAGCACTTGTGAGGACCCAACTAAATTAACAGGGAGGTTTTGTTTCCTGCATTTCATGCTGTAAAAGTAATTTGACTGCCCTTTGCTGGTGATTTCAATGGAGCTGAACCTGTAACAATTTGCCAGCTATAAAGAGGAAGTAAACATTTTTAAAAGCCTTTGGTTTTCACTCTATGTGAATAATTAGTTGGAATTTCTTTTGGACACTATGTTGAATTCTGTGACGTATCTTCAGTCAATGGGAGTGTACCCCTCAGGACAGTGAGATGTCTGCTCCTGGCTGCAGGGTGGAGCAACAGACTTTACATTACTCAGGACTGGAAAGGTGCAAATCTCTTATTTCTTCTGTGAGAGATCAACCCAGGCAGAGCAGGAGGATGATCATGGGGTGGCAGAACACAGTGGTGGTGTGGATGCCGTGACAAACACAAGTTTTCATTTCATTTAATAGTAAAGGTAAATTTATAGATTATAAAGAACCAACTGTTTAAGAATGATTAATCAATTAATTTTGCATTAGGGTTTAACAACTCAAAAGCTTGTTTTAACATCACAGTTAATAGTTACCTATATTACAGTCTATTGATGGACTTAAAGAACCATCAATAGCAGACACTTGCTGCCCGGCTGTGCTTTCAGCTACAGGATTTAGCTTCGAGCTACAGGACCAGCAACAAGCTCAGTGAGCCAGCTTTCATCCAATATTAGTATCTTTCTTACAGGAGATCTTCATTAACTGTCTGCTCATTGCAAAATACAGGCAGAGGCTGCTGAATGTTGCCTTCTGCAGTGGCCCTGTGAAGCAGGACAGGTTGTCTTTCTGGTTCAGTAATTCTGTTGCTTGCAGGCTTGGCTGAGCAAAAATGTTGCTCTCCTTCCCCCCTTTGTACCTCTACTATCATTAGGGACTTTCAAACCCTTGCACCACTGCTGACAAATCTGGCTGCCTTCACTTGTTTTATAGATTTCTCTCTTTCCTCGAGGTTTCTGGGTTTATTTAATTAAACATCTTCGTTCGTTTGTTCTGCTTGATAATTAAGTCCTTTTGTTTTAACCATCTTTCTTCAAATAGAATTAATATGCATGAAGGACAGCTCCCAGTAGTGAGGAAAGGAAGTTACTGAGTGCTTTGGCCACATTGCCAGCAATGAAAAATACAGTTTTTGATTGACTTGCAGATACCCTTTAGGAGTCATCAACTAAGGAAAAACTGTGGAGAAAAAAAATTACCCAGGCCTTCATTTCAGCTAATGCATTATTTATAGAGAGACTGACATTATTGCTATACATTCACCTTTTTCAGAGAAAAAAACTTCTTTTTTTCAGAACATCCCAGTTTTTCTCATCTTTCCATTTTGGTCAGCCTTTCCTTCTCAAGAGATCTTTAGTCTGTGCCCCCTTATGTCTGTGGAGCTGATATTCCCTCCCAGAGCTCAGTGGTCATGGACTTATCTGCCTTCATCTGAAAATGAAATTTTCACAACAAACTACACACAATAAACACACCTCAGTATCTGAATAGATATTTCTGGTTACCACTATCAGAGTCCATCCTTCAATAATGCAAAACTTTTCAATATCTTGCTGGCTGAAGAAGGGTTTAAAATGAGTCTGAGCAATAGTTAATCTTCACCTGAGGTCTCCAGATCTACTGTGGAACTCCTCATTGGAATTCACCCTGCATCCATCATTTAATTTCCTAACCAGATGAAGCACGGTGGCTTCTGGCCTGCCTGGCTCTGGAGTTCTCATTGCAACAGCAGCCCTGGGCATTAAAATAAAGAAAAATATCTGTGAGATCTTTCTCAGCCCAATACATTTTTACTAGAGCTAATAAAACATATACATGTTACTAGATGAAGATGTACTAATTCTCTGAAAAATATCTAGGTGTTAGTGGTGGTAAAACTATTCACATTTCCCCTTTCTGTCCTTAGCATTATTGGTGTAGCTGTGCATCACCCCCAAACAGGGATCATGAAAATTTGTATGGCTCCTGCAGGCAAAGATTTTAGCTGAATATGTAAAGGTTCTCTGTGGTTTATGGTTTTCTGGGAAGTATTTGTATCAGTATTATTTTTACCCCACTGAGTACACGGAAAATATGAGCAAAAACAGGCATCACATCAGGGCTGTGAAAATTAACTTCAATCCATGCTTACCACAGATGACAAAGAGAATTTATGAAGAAGACCTCTGATTTATAGTGAACAATTCTGTCCTTGGGAAAGTGCGGAATTAATAACATTCAGAGAAACCCTACAGATTTAAACCCGTGGTGATATAAATCAATGGACAGGGCTGCAGATCCAGAGGGGGAGACCTGCAGGGAAGAAGCAGATCAGAGAGCTTCAAACTAGCAGCCACAGCTAAATCTAGCAGGGTCTGCAAATCAGAAGAGGTTCATGACCTGAACCCTACAGGAATACCACCGGCAGCTGGGATGTAGCAAGTGAGTCTGCATTTCTTTTCCCTTGCCATGGGTAGCCTGGCAAATTAGCCTACATTTGAGACTAAAGCTGTGACACAGCCCATGATGCGGAAATGAAGCAGGCTAGGAAGTAGTTTAAATATTCTCTTCTGCAAATCATAATTTTTAAAGAGTTTTTTATTCCTTTCTCTCTCCACCTCTTACATTTTCCATTCTTAAATTTGTTCCTTATTAAACACATATAAAACCTTGCCTTCATAAAAACCTTAACACCTTTTCATACAATTTTTTTCAATCCTGAAAATGGCAAGTTAGTATTCCATTTGTGGTGCTTTATAATGCCAAGCTGGCCTGATGAATCTCTGCCACAGAGTAAAACTGAAATCAAACCAGACTACACTCAGGAAATTACACCCGGTGTGAAGATTGTTGTTTGACAGGAGTTAAATAAATTACTGCTGTGGTTTGTGCTTCTTCTATAAAGCAGGTTAGTTACCAGGATCTCTGTGCACACACCATGTCAGCCTAGTGACACAGCAGGACAGGTTTGTCTTGCCTTTTGACTGGGCAGCAGGGGCCAGTCCTGCCCTGCTGAGCTCCAGCACACTCTGGGAATTCAGAACACTCTCCCGTGGTGCCACTGTGCTGGATGCCCCCAACAGGGGTGACGTGGGCTGAGCAACAAGTGCTTTGCCCAAAATCAGCTGTGCAGAGAGGTTTGGCTTCATGAGGAGCTGGGGGAAGGTGGTCTGAATTCCCAGCTCAGCATTCTGTGCACCTCATGGATCACCATCACCTGCTAAAGCCTGACCCCTCAGACTGGGGGATCTGGTCACTCCTTCAGCAAGATGCAGAGCTGGTTCAGACACCATGAGAATGGCTGTTCTCTGCTGGGCATCAGTCACCTGCCCAGTGGCAGTGTGGGAGGATGCCAGGGGCAGGGAAGATGATGCCTGCAGCCTTTTTACTGTTCCTGGTAAATTCTGTGATGCACCACTGCTACCCTCACTCCGTCCTCCTCCATCCTTCAAAGCCACATTCACTGGAGATTGGAAAACACTTTCAAAATTTTTATTTAAGAAGAATGTTCATTGCCATAGTGCAGCTTGTGATAGAAGATGATCGCAGTATTTCTGAATTATCAACATGGCTTTTTGCACATTCCTGATGAGCAGAAATCCCAAGTCTATCATGCAAGAACTGCTTTAAATTCACAAAGTCAAATTGTTTCATGTTTGTGTTTGGAGAAGCAGAGCACTAAGTGCTTTATTTCAATAGGGAAGGTAAATTTGCATTCAGATATTTCGATGATAAAAGTATTTTATTATATGATATGATTACATTTTTACTTATGAAGCTCTTCCTTCACCACCTCATCATCTCTTTTACCTCTTTCGTAATTCAAGCTCTCATCTCACAGTCCTCTGGGAAATGCTGTATGGTTGGATTTTTTTTTAAACAGGGAAAACTCTTTGAAAACCGTTCTGCCTCCCCTTCTTTAAGTCTTACCTGTAACTGATATAAATAGAGGTATAATTAGACATTAAAAAATCAACACATTAAGCTTCTTAATTAATTATGATTTGCCTATTGATTTAATGCCCTCGTAAATTATTCTGCAGAGATGAGATTGCCTTTTCCAGACATAATTGCATTGTCTATCCTATAGAGGCTTTCCAAAGAGTTCTGCAAAGCTGAAGGCACTTATTAATTGTAATAACAACCAATGCACCAAGCAGGCATTTGCGTTGTCCTTTCTTGCTCATAACTTCCCAATCTGCAGGCAATTTACAAAATCCCTTAAATTGCCTATTTACACCTCAGGCTTTTTTTTTTATAAAAACCCCTAGCTATAAATGCCTTGAAAATCAGGTATGCAGACTTATGTATCATATTCCAAACACCTTTTGTATCTCACAATGTTATGTGTAGTTTCTTGGCTCCAATATTTTCATAACTCAGGGCATATGTTAAATGAGTTAGATCACAGCTACCCACAGCTATCTAAAAGCATCACTACTGAATTTTAGGCTATTTCCCATTGCCTCAGGAAATAATTACATGTAATTGTCCCAATTCAGAGGGCAGCAATATTCCCTGGGAGCATGCACACAGCATCCACCAATGAAGAATGGTAATTTATAGGGCACATATTTCTGCTACCTGATATTGCACAGGCTTTTGCAATGAGTGATTAACTTTAAATAGCTTGATAATCAAGAGGAGATTAGGAGGGAGTGGGATCAGGTGGTTTCTCTTCTTAGCCTCTTTCCTATGGGTTCTCTTGTGACCATGCTGTGCTCACAGAAGGGTGGGTGAAGGAGCAGGGTGAGGAGGCAGCACTCATGGAGGTGTGGAGATCTGTTCCCATCCCTTATGGCTCCTCATTTGGCGCTCTCCATGCCCCTGTGCTGGGCTGCAGACGCTGCACGTTTCTCATGGCTCACATAAATGGGGGCTCCTTTGCCAAGTTGCCAAGAGATTCACCCCCTCACCTCTTGCGAGCTGGGTTTGCTTTGCTCCCAAAGACCAGCAGCTATCAAGGACGTGCCCCAGCAGGACCTGGGACCATCCAGGATCTGACAACAAAGCCTTTCAGTGGCAGGCTTTGTGCCAACCCAGGTGCCACACAGGAATTCACATGCAGTTGGGTTGTTTGTTTACTTAACAGGGAGTTAATTTGCTTTAATCCAACTCTTTGGATGTCTTTGTTTGGTGGGTCTTTGAACAACTCCCAGGGAAGGGAAGTCCCACCTTCGCCCTGCTGAATTGGGTGGTGCAGGCAAATTCAGGTGATGGCTTTCTCACAAACAAGGCTCCATCTCCAAGAGCACAATGGTAGCCCACAGCATTGATCCAGAGGAGTGAAAGGGCAATAGTAATATCTGTTACTATTGGAGGTTCCCTCTATTATGCTTTTTTTTTCTCTTTTCATCTTGTAAGAATACATAGTTTAAAAATGAGAAACTTTTGAAAATTTCTCATTCAAATTCTTTCTATTTCACCTTTCCCCCTCCTCATTTCCAAGATTCTGTAGGTTTGCTGAACTCTTTTCTTCTTTCAGCTGATCCCTTCTGCGTCCACGGTGCTATCTTAGCAGGAAAATCCTCCTCCTCACATCCTCCTCCTCCTTCTTTGTAATGTTCAGAAACTACAGTCGTGGGCAGGACTCATTGCACTGAGGTTTGTGGGCATTTTCTGTGGTCTGACTTATTTCTGAAACTAATTATCTTATCAGCTCTTTTTGACAGGATTTGTTTTGTGTGTGTTGAAAGAAAACAAAGAGCAAAATCTTTGAACCTTTAGAGTCAAGTAAAATTGGGGTTCAAGCACAGGTAACTCCCCATTCCCTCAGACTTTGGAACAGCTCTTCCTCTGGCACCTGCCTTCTCTCAAATTGCTCTGCAAGATGTGCAAATGTTATTTTCCTTTCTGCTGTCAGCTCTTTTCTCCACATCATCTACTACTTCAAATAACGCTTTGAAAAGGAACTCTGATGTCTGCTTTCAGATGAAAAATGACAATCCCTGGGTAACATGTTCAAGCACATTGATGGAGAAACTATAATTTCAGGATAGCATCTTTCCCTCTACAGTCATGAGATTTATTGCTGATGAATGGAACAACTGAGAAGTAATTTCTTACCCAGAAGTTTCAATAGATACTCAAGAAAATGTCCTGATAGTCCATTGAGGATCTACATTAAATGTTAATTTGTATGAGTGCTTTCATAGCAGTATAACTGCCTTCATCCTGGCATGAAAAGATACCTTCATGAGCACATTTTTCAAAGAAATCTGAGTGTTACTTTATTTTGGTTTTGTAAGATCTGATAGTTTCCCTTCTCTAAGATAAACTAATGTGTTCAAAACCATTTTTTCCCCAGCCCTGTGTATGTATATGCCTTGAGATATGAATATAGACACCCCTGTGCAGAGGAAGGAATGCCATTCCTGGTGTGTTCCTGCAGCAGGGCATTCAGGGGAGACCAGAGAACTGGAAGTTAAGCCTAGAGGTGTAATGGTGCCAGAAGACCCTTGTGAGCATCTGGGTACCCACAAGGGCTGGTGAACATCACGTCCAACCAGCAGCACATCTGGTGGCAGCTTTCAATTCAGCCTTGTGGATTTCCCTAACTTTTCATCCAGGTCTAAGGCCTGTCAAATATCTTGAAAGAAGCTTTTGACAAAGAAATTATGCCCAAAGAGTAGGCAGGTTTTTTGCTGTTTAGAAATATAAATTTTCTCTTAAGAGGCCATGATGTGCCTGTTGATTTTGCTGAAGAGATGATTGTCATAGAGATAAAGCTGCACGGCACAAAGGACAAAATGAAAGTGCTGGCAGCCTTTAAACATGGTGCCATTTATGCCAGAGTTACGATAAATGTTCTGAAAAACACTTCCAGTTATTTTAATTTACTTTTTCTCTGCATCCCTGAACTCTGATCACTTGCAAATTGAAGTGCTCTTAAAAACTTTAAGTACTCCATTAATTTTAAATTGCTCTAAACTCTGCAAGCCCAGAAACCCAAAGCACTCTTGAAAATTTGTAGTGCTGCAATTACTTCGAATCACTCCAAAAATGTGGGTTCAAAATCCATTTTGTGTGTTTATTTTTTTTGTGTTCGTATTTTCTCTCACAGTGCAACAAACACAGTGAAGACATAAATTCTTCAGCCAACTAGGAAAAAACCACATCATTTTAAGAACAAGCCTTCATCCAAATTGTTAAAATAAAAAAGGAGCAACTTTGAGAAAACTTGATGCACAAGGATTGCCAGAAAATATGTGTCTTCACACACTGCTATCCACACTAAATCTTAGATGCAGGCATCTAAAGCAGAAGTTAGTTTGAGATGAGCACCTCAAGAGATTGGCCAGTGCACTGAGCTGGCTGCTGGTCTGGCTGGGAGCTGTATCTATTTTTTATTACATATGTACCAGACACCCTCTCTGTGGGAGCTGGGCTCCATGCCCCCTGTGTCGCCTTCACATTCTCTGGGAAAATCCCTTTGCCCAGGATTTTTCTCCTGGGAAGCTGAGAGGCTTCAGAAAAAGGAAAACAATTCTTATCTCATTTGCTTCTCCTGTGTTGTTCTTACATGTGGAATGTGTTTGGAAATTGTTTACCCACAGATGATTGTTTCATTGGTTTCTGGTGTGAGTTATTTTGACTCATTGGCCAAGCTGTGTTGAGACTCTGGAAAGAGCCATGAGTTTTCATTATTATTGTCTTTTTAGCCTTCTGTAAGTATCCTTTCTGTATTCTTTAGTATAGTTTAATATAGTATTCTTTCATATAGTATAATAAAATAATAAATTAGCCTTCTGAGAACATGGAGTCATATTCATCATTCCTTCCTTCACTGGGGCACCCTGCAAATACAACACCCCCGTGCACATCAGGCTCCTGGGCTGGTCTGACCATGAGGAGCCCAGTTCTCTCCCTGTCCCTGAGTTTTGTGCTCCCCCACAAACTCCTGCTTCCTTAGTACAGCAAGGGTGGTGCTCAGGAGGAGCCTGCAGACAAGCTGCTTTCAGCTAATACCCCATCAAAAGGAAATAGCCTTTTGGCAAGGCGTGGGAGGAGCAGCACAGCGCTGCCTCCACTGAGGACAAATCACTGTGATCTTCAGCTGCTGGAGGAGAGTTGGGGATGACTAAAATGTAATAAAGCAGCACAACAGGTTTGGCCCCCTGGTAAAGCCTTTGATATCAGTGGTGGCAATTGACAGATGAAACTAAGAAATGCTTCACATGCTCAGATGAAGCTGTCTGAATAAATAGAAACTTTAAACAGACCTTTCCTCAGAAATATGATGTGAAATAATAGTTGTGCTGGAAAGCTTTTGGGGCTCTCTGTTAAATAATTTGTTTTCCCAGAATTTTTTAAATGAAAAAGATCATTTAGTAATAAAAAAAAAAAATCAGCATCTGTAAAAAGCATAAATAAAGTATCTAATCATTACTTCCAAGAAACAGTATCAAGTATTTAGGTTTTCCTTCTTTCTAAAGTAACTGTTTCTATCACAAGTTTGTGGCCTCCCATGCAGCTGAGCAATGCAACACTTTAATCTTCAGCCAAAATAACCTTTGCAACTCTTCCTATCATAGGTAAATCTGCTGCTTAGGACATCTCTACTTTTAGGGTCTGATCTCTCTGATATGGTCAGCTGGAGGTGGGGAATTAAAATTCTAAAGATCATTTTTAATCTCTGGGGAGATTTTCACTTTGGGAGCTCACCATCCTTGGTTGCCTTTGGCACAGTCTAAATTACATGGATACATGACTTTGAGCCTGTGTGTCCTGCAGTGTCCCCATGGCTGTGACCAGGAAAGGATGTGCCATCAGAGGATTCTCTGGGAAACCTTCCTTGGGGTGAAATGGACCCACCAAAATGCCTTTTAGCCAGTTTTGTTGGTTGGTTGGTTGGTTTTGGTTGTTTTTTGTGTTTGTGGTTTTTGGTTTTGGGTTTTTTTTTTCCTTTGGAGGGTCCAGCAGCAGTGCCAGCTGGTTCTGGGGTGCAGAGGCTTGATGTGTTCCATGGGGACACTGTCCCTGCTCCCTGTGACCACCAGTGTCTTTTTACACAGCGAGCACAGCAGTTCCCTAGTGAGGTAAGAGCATTGACAGCTGAGTCCATGCAGCTTTTTGTTGCTACTTTCTTATCAATGCCACAAAATCAGTCAGCCCATAAGTGATTAATGATAGCTCTTACTGCCTTTTTCCTCCTCCATCCTCCCCTGGCAGATGCAGCAGCTTAGACCTGCTTTTGCTGATTACCATGTGTATACTCCAAGACAGTGAGGGAGTCACTTCTGCATGGGTCTTGTCCCCTCACTGCCTGGCTCTGTGCTGGCACCCAGCATGAGAGCTGCTGAGAGGGAAAAGTATCCTAAAACACTTTAGCCATCATCACTGGCTAATAACCTAAAATCCATCATTGCATGGAAGCTAAATGAAGAATCATTACATGTGCCAGCTATTAAGTGATACATGACGAGGTGATTTAGCAGTTGATCATGAAGAGACAAAACTATTCTATGAAACACAGTGGAAGGGGAAAGACAGAAGAATCTGTCTACATTAAACTAAGCCCTTTCCAAGAGATGAGGCACTGCTTTTGTTGTACTGAATTAATTTTTAAAACATAAAACCATTGGATTGTGTTGGAATAAAATAGAGGTCTTGGTTCAATAGATAGAATCCTATCTGATAGTAGTGGCTGCAGTCTCAAGGTGTGCCATCACTCTAATAAAAGTTGCTGTTTTCCAGTGCAAAGCCTGATGAAAACCTTTTCACTGTCAGTGGATCCACTTCAGCACTTAAGGGCATGCTGCAGGGGCCAGCAGCCTCCCACTGCACAGTGTTTCAGAAACAACTGTCTCAGGCTCCCCTGTATTAGTCCTTTAGCCACTTTATACCTTATTAGCCCTCCTCAGACCCAGCTCTCTCTCTCAGAAGCTGATCTTCTAGGCACAGTTCTACCACATCCTCATTCTTGCAGAGCACAAGTGCCCCAATCCCTTTCAGCACTCAATTTACATATAACTAAAAGAAAATGTGTGTGGTTTCATCATGTTTGGCTAAGCAGAACACCTGCCCCTACACCAGGGACCTCTCTGTTCCACTGCTCATTCTTGCCCCACCACAGGTCCGTGGCCAGCCACATCTGACAGGGTTTTGTGTAGTTTTTAGCAGGTACCACTAAAACTGCCTGCCTTGAGACCAAGCTGTGGAGATTCCACTTGATACATGCCCACATCAGCTGAACTTGGAGAGGTAATTGTTTAGCTCATATTTGATTCACATTTTGTGCTGTGTTGATTTTGTACTGAACTGGCTTCTTGAACATCACAGGGTGGAATACCAAGTCAAACATTTTACAGAGGCTTAAATCAACCCTATTCCCTTTATTACACAAAATTTTAATCTCATTGTATATTTTTAAAAATCTAGTCAGATTTAGAAGATCTATTCCTGTTGATGGGCATTAATGATATTATCCCTTCCTATTTTTTAATTTCTGCAGTTGTTTCTCACTGTCTGGGATCCATTATCACCACAGGATCAGAACTCAGCAGGCATCCAAACCATCCAACTTTCCCTTAAATAGCATCTTTTCTTCTCCTTTTGTAATTTTCCTAGTACTCCATGATCACTGCAAAACCAGCTTTAGCAGGACAGAAAAAAAAAACAAAAAACCAAACCTGTAAGTTCTCCTCAAAACACTTATTAGCAAATTATTTACACTTCTGATTTGAAGAGGCTGAGTAATTGTAACTGTTGCTTGCTATCCCCTGGACTTCTGCTGTTATGCAAATTTTTGTACCTTCATCTGGTGGGAATGCATCATTTGTGGTTGTTTTTCTCCTAGATTCAGAACAGGAATATTTGTTCATTAAAAACATTTGCCTTTCTGCATAATTGTTGTCATTTCTATAATTTCAATATGGTAATAGTCCAAAGACATCATTTAGTTTATCTTCATCCCTAATACATTTTAAGACTTCCTCACTGCTCTTTTCTCTGTAACTGGAGCCTGTTTCTTGTATTATTTTCCTTTGCTTATCTAATTTTTCCAGTTTCTAATATCCAAATTACAGTAATTTCAACATTCCCTTTTTCTGTTTATTTTCCATTTGGATGCAAACATTGCACTTTTCATTGTTTCTCTGAGATGTTCCATTTCTGTATAACCATTTCAGGTATCCTTTGCCAGCAGAGGGACCAGGGCTCTCCAAGGCTTTGGCTGCAGTAGCCTCCAAATATATTTATGTGTCTTCTGTTTCAAAGTTTGCCCTGGTGTATAATTGTTTTGCACTGGGAATCTGACTTTTTCAAAGTACCAAATGAATGTGTAACTGTTATTTTTTCCTGCTTTCCACAAGTAATGATCAACTGTTGATCTTGGGCCCCTGAAGGAACATCTCTGTTCTTCAGTTAATTCCTCTCTACTGAGGGCAAATAGTACCTAGTTGCATCCCACTTGTTTTTGAATTAGCTGAAATAACTCTAGAGCTTTGGGATGCTGACAGAAATAGAAATACCTGAGTTCAGGCAGCCCTCCCTAGGCATTTTCTCACTTCCACTTCCATCAGAGGCATAGCCTGAGCTGCACACATTTGCTGGGCTGGGAGAATAAATGCACTCATGTGCAGCAGCTCATTCCTCAAAAGAGGGTGTCCCAAAACTGCAAAAAGTTTCTCAGTGCTGGCATAATTGGTTAATGGACTTCTGATTTTTGCTTTTCTACATGGGGTTAATTTATCAGTCGATGAGCATTTTCTGCTGGATAGGCAGCACATTTTCTTGATTATTTCTGTTTGTGCCTTTAGGTAACAGACCTAGATAATCAGAGGCCATCCTGAAGGGTATGAGTCTGGCCCAGCTTCTGCAATCAGAGCCAAGTGATATTCACAGTGGCAGAATTTTGAAAGAAGTAAAAAGGTTGACAGGAAACTCTTGATGCAAGTGATGATGGCATGTTGTTTTCCTTCAGGAAGCGTTCACCTCCACGGTGACTCAACCAAGAATGGGTGAGATGAGTGAGGAAAGCTGGCAGGACATAGAGTGTGTTTGGATGGCTGTCCTGGGGCTGCTGCCTTTCCAGATCACCTGGCTTGCAGGTCTGGGACAGTGTGTGTGGAAGGGCTGGCATCTGTGGTCCTGAACACCCCTCTGGGATGGCACCTCTCTCACTTCTCAGCCAGACTCTGGAGACTTGTACTAATCACACAGTGCCAGACTTGAGAAAACTCTCCTTTTAACCACCTTCTCAAGTATAGGCACTCTATTTTTTTTTCTTTTGTGCATTTCTCAAACAAAGAGCTCCCAATGCAAAATTCAGCTAATCTGGATAGCATGTGAATTGGTCACACACTCTTATGGGGGCATTACCAGAAGACAAACGCCAGCAAGCCATGAAGGCAGCACCCTCCCCTCTGATGAAGATACCTTTCTTTGCATTTTGCTTGAATAGTTTCAATCTGAGCAAAATGAAAAAAAGAAAAATTCATTATCAGTTTCCTTCACACTGTACAGTCTGAATCTTAAAAAAATCACACTGGGTTGTGAATGAATGGAGAATAACATGCTATATTCCTGAGAAATTTTAGTCCTCCAGCATACTACCCACTTGGATAACTGCTTGTTCCACATGGGAGCCAAATAATTAGTTCTCCACTTATTTATGTCACCAGGTTGTAATTATTTTCTGGTAATACTCTTGTGTATTTTTATTTGCAGCTTTGTATAAATACAAAACAGAAAAGTAGCCCCTGTGCTAGGAATTTACAGTTCAATAACACAGAAAATTGTGCCACTTAAACAAACATAGGATCTTCATGGTGGGCTCAATTTACACAGCTGGCCATCAGATCAGGTTGCTATCAGATAAAATACAACTAAATCACAAGTGTCAACTCTGCTCACATCAAAATTATTACAGAATGTCACTTATTTAAGGAAAAAAAAAACCTCAAAAGTAGAATCTGGGTTAAGTTTAATTGAAATTTAAAAAAAAAATCTCTCAGAGAAAAGCCTTGCTACCATCTTCCTTATCTTGTACACCAGTCCACGCATTTCCCAACCATTAAGCTTCTCAGGAATTCTGATTTTTCTCCTTTTACTCCAAGATCTTTCATATGGTAGCCCATAGTTTCCTCTCAGCAATTTTTAGCATGTTCTCTGCAGTGACCCATTACCAGGTGACAGGCTTTTCACAGTACCCAGGGAGGAGGCAAAAACCAAATTTCCAAAGCACATGGCACTCTGTGCATCTGCAGCATCAAGGTTCTTCCCAAAAGGCTTTTATAGGAAGGAGGAAGGCATTTGCTGGACATTTGCATTCTTTAGATGATACCAGGATTCAAAATCTTCTTTTCTACAGAGAGCAAGTAACTGAACAGCATCTCCAGGATACCACTCACAATGATGACCTCTACATGCACAGCAAAATTGATTAAATGCACACTTACTTCCCTGCAGTTTCAGCAAGGCCAGCAGGTCAATCACATTAATATCAGATACTCTGTTTTATTGGAGAAGTCTTGTGGAAATAAATGTCAGCATGGCTGCAGTCCAAAAATTTAAAGATTCACTGATGGAGTCAAACATAAATGGCTCTTACCTTGCAGTTTGACAAAGTTTCTTCCATTGATATTTCTCCCTAGGTACCTCAAGCTATGGATGCAATAGAGGACATGCTGTATACTTGGGAGAAATGTTAGGATAAATTATCTTAGAACAACACAGAGGCAAGTGAAATTCAGTTCTTTGGTTGCATTACTCCCCTGACATTTGGAGACATTATTATAGACACCTCCATTTGTCGTGGGCTCCTTTCAGGGCTGAGGAGACAAATCCAGACTGCTAAGACAGGAGCTACCAGACACATTGAAGGTACCTGCCATAAAAGGGGATTGACCATGGCCTGAAAAGCCCGTTGTGCTGCCATCTCTGCAAAAGGTGGTTCTTATTTGTAAGGAACCTGCAGTTTCAGTGTCAGATGGCTTGAAGGGTGCCCAAGCAGATCTCACAGGAATGCCATGGCCCATCAGCCTTTTCACTCGTCTTTTTGCAAATTCCTGTCTCCTGCTTCCTCCACCACTTCCCTGTCCTGAAACAGCCCATGATCCATGACGGGTGTCACTGCAGCTTTACCACAGTGGCCACATGGGCTGGAGACCTGAAAGCAGCAGAGCTTGAGGATCTTCTGCTCTGCTTTATTCAGCCTACAGCCTTGCCTCCCATACTGCCTGCAAATCCCCAAAACTCCAGATTTTAAAGTTTGCAGTGCAGTATGTTAACAACACACCACACATTCAATTGTGTGACTTCAACTATCAGAGTGCTATAGAACAAGGTGGAAATTAAAGGGAAAGAAAAGGTCAATGTTTCAGCAGTCCTGTCCTCTTCTGCCCCACCATCACACAGGCAGTGGTACACTGAGTCTGTGCAACCCACCAAAAAACTCAAATATCTGCTGAAGCCAGTGAAATTACCAAGACACAATGCTACAAGCAGAGGAGTATTTGTATGACTGGCAACCACTCAGTACATTTCATGTTTTATTTACTTGTATTCATCATTGTCAGATTAAATTAGATTTCAAAATGCTTGGAAAACATTGGACAAATGCCCTTTATCATTAAAGAAAGATTCATTATCTGTGTGGCATTATTAAACTTGTATCTTATGCCCTTTTAGTACCATTTTTTCCTAATTACCCAAAGCTTTTTGGCACCAAGAGCACTAATGAAATATCTAAAGGGCTGAAATCTAGCAATATTTTGTTAAAATAGAAAAGGCTTGGGTTTATTCTTGAAGGCAAAAAATGAAGAGTAATGGCAGATCTTTGAAGAATATACATTGTATTTGCATTTTCAGAGATTGGCTCATACCTTGATTACTGGGTCCCTTGCTTACTCTTAGAGATAGGGTAAATATGTCTGTTCAAAGAGACTTGCCAAAGTCCCCATGGGACCTGTAAATCACAGGCACCAGCAACTGTGCTTTTCTTTGTGACTTTGGGTCTCAGAAATGTTTGTGGTCTCAGCTGTTTTCATGACCAAGTGCCACGCTGCTATATTAAACATTGTCCTGTGTCCAGTCCTGTGCATCTGAGCTGGCTGCATGTGGGGGTTTTACTGTCAAGAAGAGAATATTTAGAACACACCTTCCCTCAAAAACACCCTCCATGTGGCAGTGGTTTTGAGATGGGTTTCCTGGGAAGCCTGCTGCTCCCTGTCCTCCCTAGTGCAGACACAATGCTCTGTTGAGGGGACCAGGAGCAGCAGCTCCTCAGCCATGAATTACCAAGGGAAATTAGGGAGTAAGAGACAAACCAATTATGGAAGCTGTGACATATGCCCTCAAAGGGCTTCATCAGCTGCAGCAGCATTTTACCTAGTCCTCCACTTTGTATTTCAGAGGGCAAAAGGGCAGCAAACATTAAGGAAAGTGGCCCTCTGAGAGATTTCTCTGTCTCATCTACAACTGTGACACTTTTAACAGATGAAGGACAATAAGAAGGCAAGAAATAAACATGACACCTTTATTTGTTTGGATATTTTTAGACAGAGAAATGTTATTTAATAGGTAGAAAATATTATAGAAAAGAAAGGTGTCTTTTGCACTGCTGTAGAGTTTTCCATAAAACAGGGCAAGGAAGTCAGGGAAGAATTTGATTAACAACTCTATGCTTGGCATTTTTGGTACTTCAATATAATTTATCACCTCTTAAGAAGTGGCTTGACCAGACTCTGCACAAGTTAATGCAGGGGAAGTATATGCTACTGTCACCTAGTAGAAAATGGCAAAATTAAATGGGAGCCAAAGGCTAAAAAGACAGCACAAAATGTTTAATAAAGACAATATTCAGCAAGCCATGTAGATACACCAGCTTCCCCCACACTGCAGAGTTTTTCAAAAGGACTGTGGCTCCTGAATTAAGGCACTGCTGAAGTGCAGGCAAGTTCAGTCAGGAATTACTGGGTGAGATTCAGTTTTGGAGGCTGCAGACATCCTCAAAAATCCATTCTCATCCCTTGTGGGTGAAAAACCACTTGATTGTGTCCTTTGATTTCAGCTGGGGCAGTGTCACTGCAGGGCAGAGCAGGTTGGACATCTTCCTCCCTCTCAGCAGGGAGGTGTCCCTGCCCCTGGATTTCTGACCACACAGGAGCACATTCAAACTTCTGCATAATAGTGGAGCAGGCTCTGGGGTTTTTCCTTGCTCTCTGTGGCCTCAGACACCTTTGTGCACTGACACAACCACATGGAATGGCAGTGGGATCCTCCAAGGAAAAGGCACAGCACGAAGCCTGCTCAAGAACAGCTTGTCTGGGTGATACAACTACTGGTTCCTGTGGTGACTGGGGAGCCAGCAGGCAGATTTTTGTAGCTATAGTTCTCCCCAGTGAAGAGTTCTTTACCTCCCACTGTGCTTCAAGCTACAGGGTTTAACTGATATTAGCCTTTTTCCAGCTGTTTGAAATCTAGTGAGTAGTGCTGCTTTTCTTCTCCCCTCTGCCACTGCTTGCCTCTCTGATGGGAATATTTTGGCTGTCTTCCCATCTGAAGATGTGTTTGGAAATTTGGATGAGTCCAGGGAGTGAATTGTCTCTTTCATTGTCTCTTTCTAGTGCAAACACCACTAGAGTTATTTGCCTTCATAGTTATTTCCACATCCACGTAATCATTGTAGAACACCAACCTGCCCTCAGCAGAGGTTCTAACTGTCCTGTGGCTGGTCCTCCTCAGCATGAGCTGTTGCTCGTGGTTTTCACATGGTGTTTTTGCTAGCAATGATTCCACAAGCATTCACAGAGGTTTGCTGTCCCTCCACATGCTGCCTGGGCACCAGGCAGAGGCTGCATGGCAGGGGCAGCACAGTGTGGTACACATAAATTGTGGTGCATGTTTCAGAGTACTGCTCAAGACCAAGGCAGTAAGATGTTCCTGTGAATCACAGAAACCATGATACAGGAGAAATATTTTTAATAAGTGATCTGACCATTTTTATAATTTATTTAAAACTAATAGTGTCCTAGGATCATTACAAAGAATGTAATATTTTTTAGTAATAGGCACTACGGCAGTTCTGTAGCAGTTTTACTGTCATTACTATCCACTTCACCACCACTTACATTTAGAGATATTAATTTGTTTGTGTGTATGTACATACACAGCGCTTGATATCAGTCCAGGATCAAGTTTCTTAGAGAAGGAGAAAATTTTGCATCTAAGATACTGCTAGCCACAAAAACACTTGGGGAGTAATGGGAAATGCAAATGCTGCACAGATGCTTGGAAGGGATCCAAACAAATGCTTTTAAAACCTACATCAAACCTTCCTCTTCTGTTGCTGCTGCTGTGTGGTATCATGTACAGCGATGTCAAATTACTTAGAAGGCTGAAATCTGTGCAACTCAGCACCTTTCCCATCAGTAAATTAGAGAATCAAAGTGGAATTAAACTATTAGAGGGGGTATTCACGGTGTGAAGAGGCATTAATATGCTTTTAAGGGACAAATTCAACCAGCAGTTGCTTTACCAGCTTGTAAAATTTGCAGTGTGAGCATGGCCACAGACCTCTCGCTGCTGAGGAAAATCACTTTCTCTGTACAAACTCTGGGAGCTTTATCAGTCTGTAAGTTTACTGGGGCTGTATTTGGGCTGCATTTCTCCATGAGACTGGGTCAGCTGTGTCTCATTTGGGTGAAAATATCCCCAGTCAGGGCAGGTGGTTGCAAAGAGGGATTTTATAAAACAGAGTTTTGTGGGTTGCCTTGCCTGAGAAGGCAGAATGTGTAGTGGGAAGGGTGAGGTTGGCAGCAGAGCTGTGCCTGGGGCATCAGCAGCCCCCTGAGTCAGCCCCTCATCCAAGCTGTCTGCTTACACCAGAAGAAGAGGAAAAAGTCAAGCATTGCTCTTCACTGACTTTCCAAAGTCACCCTAGGTCTTCTAAGGGCAGCAGCCCCCAAAATGAAACAAAACAACGTTTGTGTAGTAGAGACATTGCAATAGCAGGGGATTCCAAGCAGGAGGCATGAAATTGAGTTTCTTTATTTTATTTATTGAATCCAGATAAATTCTTTCTTTTTCTTTTTTTTTCCCCCAAAAAATTGGTGATGAATTAGCTAAAAGCAGCTTTCAACCTCTCTGAATTTGTGGGAGCCTAAAACTTTCCCAGGGGAATCCATCAAAAATCTCCCAGGGAACCTTAGAGTTGCATTGTCCTGGTGAATAATTAAAAAATGATCCTTTGGAGTGGCCAGAGAAATGTCTTGGAGAAAAGTCAACCAAACCCAGCAATTCCTGAAGAGCTCAGGAGGGGACACAAGGCTTCTCTTTCCAATGGGTCTTTGAGTGTCAAGATGATCACCATCATTTCCAAAAGAATCATGACAGAAACAGCCCCTTTCTAGGTCTGTGAGTTTTCAGTTTGAGTAAATCCCCCAGTCCCAACCACTACAATCTCATTTGCTCCTGCCAGCCCTGGCCAAGATTCTGGATGGGACACAAAATGGGCTGGATGTTATTTCATCCTGTCCCAGTAGCAGCAGCAAAGTCCTTATGAACAGCATCCAGCCAGCTTACCAAGGCTGAGCCAGTCCTTTGCTGAATCAATGGCAGAGGAATTTCTGAGTATTGTGAGCCACAGCTGTGCCTCTGGTGAGGACACTTGGCCACACCCGAGCAGTGTCCCCAGGAAGCAACGAACAGCTGGCTGGTATTTGTGTCAAATTGTTGATATGTAAGCAGGGAGCATGCTGTGCATTTAAATCACTTTCACACTAAATTTGGAACAGAAATCATTAAATATTTATTCTATGCCCAAAATACTGCTCAAGCGCCCTACTTACTGATATTACATACTAATTCACAGAGATTTTGCAGTACTGATAATGCATTTATTTTAAAATGGTGAGTCTGAGGTATTTGTCATGATTGGGATGTTTAATAAAAAGAGAGATTCATGGCCCCAGAGGAAGCCCATCTAGTCACTTCTGTAAATCAAAGTGTCTCATGTGAAAGAAAATTCAAGGATTCATAATTACCAAGAAAAAACACTAGCTGTAAGTTATTAGTGATATGTTGAAGACCAGTAAAATCAGATCTTCCAGAACAAAGATACTTAAAAGCCTAATAGAAATTCAGAGTTATTTACTTAGCAGTAGGAGTACTGTATATTCAGTGATGTAATCACACAGAGTATAATTGCTACAAATCAATTGCTCTTTTCCTTGAGTATGGGAGGTTCAGGTTTTCCTGAAATATGAGGACTGGTTGAAAAACTACCACAAAAAACTTAAAAATAACTAAATAGATGCCCCTTGAATTGTAGTGACCCTAGGGATGGCATTCAGGCACTGACTGGCAGCAGCAATCCAGCCCAGGTTTTGTAGGAGCCCTGTGCATGCTGGAATAGATCAGCTGCAATTATTTCCAGGCTCTGGGTGAGCAGAATAGGGTGTATTTGATAAATTGCCCATGGTCCTCCTATCTGCAATAAGACTCAGTCATTTTTAATTATAGACGCCTTGAAAGCTGGGAGCCAGTGCTGATTGGGCAGCAAAATATTGCTACAATCCTCTCAATAGGGTTTGGAAAAGGATTTCAGTGCTGAACCTGACACGGATGTGATGCTGCCAGTCTGGCCAGAAAGTGGAGATAAACAGCTCACTTGTGGATTTTGCTGAGTAGCTGCAGACATGGAGAGAGTCTGGTCTCTTTCAGGGCCTGCCAGGTCAGACTAATTTGTTGTTATTTATTTTCACACCTGGCATAATAAACCCTAGGAGGAGGCTGAAAAGACCAAGAGCAGTGTCAGGACCAAGTGCATCCTCGAGGGCAAGCAGGATCTGCCCAGGCCCATGGAGGAGAGCAGGGAGCACAGAGCAGGTAGTATGTTTCCTATTACTGTTAAATTTCCCCATCTCCTGCTTTGTGTTATGAAAGAAGGCAATCAACCTTTCCCCCTCTGTCCCTTCCCTGACATACCTCTTACAGTACACCCCGCCTTCTCTCCCTGCAGTGTTTGCTCTCGCAGTGCCCCTGAGCAGTGATAGGTGCCTGGAAGAAGCCCATCATGTGGATCATAATGAGCATCAAGCACAGGAGGCACCAAAGCCAATGTGCTGGCTGTCTCCTTCCCGAAGAAGGACTGTGGGAGGCAGAGGCTTGAGAGGCAGCAACATTGCCTGTGGAGGCCAGGGCTGCTTCAAACCCAGCCAACAGCATCCCCCACACAGCTGCAACTGTGGCATATCTAAATCCAGTTACAGGGTGGAATAAGTACTCCTACCTCAGCACACAGGGCTATTTCTGACTCCAGAACATGGATGCTGTGGGAAGTCTCATTTTCCTGCAGATGCTAGTCAGGTCTGGAGAGCAGAACCTGGCACCTGCAAAGGAGGGAGAAGAGAGAGAGAATGATGGCTCAACAGACTTTTTCAAGGGACTGAAAACCCTTCCCAAAGCATCTTCAAATACATTATCCAGAAATAGATCAGGAGGTTATCTTACTGCAAACTGCAGTTTTCCAGCAGTGCAGTAGAGAGGGTAACTCCATCTCTTCAATGCCCTGCCAGTCCCCAGTGGGCAGCTACCACTGCACAGGACACAGACAACTGTTCCCACTGTGAGAGACTGACCCTTAGCTGGCTGGAATTTTCCCTTTCAGGTGGAAACTTACTGAAGAAAGGAAACTTGCTCCAAATGCTCTCTGTGCAGGGCAAGGAGTGGGCTGAGCACTGATAAGAGAAATGCTGAACTGAAGCAGTGGCACCCCATCTGTTGCACCATCTGCAGCTGCAGTGGCTGGATGTCCCATGGTGTCTCCCTTCCCATCCCACACTTCCCTGATGCCAGGGATTAAGTAAGGCCAGCAGCTCTGGCTGGCCCCTGCTTCGCTCCTGACACAGCCCTGGTGCAGCCAGGATCCCAAAGTAAATATTAGCTGAGTGTGCATGAACAGGTGAAAAGAGCAACAGTTTAAGCTACTCTGTTTGGGAGACTGAGAAATCTATATAACGCTGTTACCAAGAAACAAGGATTGCTTCCTCTTCAGCTATTTTAGGAAACAGTGAAACAAATGGAACCTAGGACACACCAGGATTTCTATTTCCACTCCATAAATGAGTGTTATTACCAGGAGGCAGTGTTTTCCAGTGGCACTCTGTAGCCAGACTCTATTCATGCCTGAATCAAAGGACGTGCTGGTCGAACCTGCCCACTCACACTCTCCCATTATCCAGTTCTTTAAAGTGCCTTGCTGCAAGGTGCAAACTGTCTAGCCCCTCACAGCATGTGCCCAAGGATGTGACAGCAAGTCCTCAGGAGAAGGTACCATTTACTTGGCACTACCTGTTGCACAGCCTAAGACAGGCTGGCCCTCAGCAGCTCCTCTGCTTTCTTTTTCAGTTGCTGCTGAAATTTCTCGTCTTTATGAGCTGTAAGATATTTTTAAGTAGAGTCTTTGCCACCTACTTTTTCTCTTTTTTCCCTTTCATTTTCACCTGATACTCTACAGAACTCAGATTTGTATTGCAAATTTTTTTTTTTTCTAAAACAAGAGGTACAGCCAAGCAAAAACTTTTTTCATGTTTTGACGGCATATTACCAAAGGGCCAAATTTGCAGTAGGTAACTGCCAGAAGAACAAATGATCTCTGACGCTGTACTCTTAAAAACACCAAAAGTAGCAGCCAGCTGGCACCCTGTGATTTCTGAGGGGCTGGCACTGGGCAGCCTTGTCAAAACTCAGGAGCTGCTCTGCAGTCAGTCTCAAGTGAATCCTAGCTGGGGTCTCTGTACACCCCTCCAGAGGTGTTTTCTGATCTGTACCCAGCATACTCCACATATAAGGCATGTCATGTCAGGCTCATTAAAGCAGCACCATCTGAGCTGGAATAGGGATAGGAGCTAGTGGGTGCAGAGAGAAGCAGGAAGTGCCCCAGCACCAGAGTCTGCACTCTCACTTTGCTTCCAAATCTCATGTTCAGTGCAAGGGATTTGAAAATGACCTCATGTTTTGCCAGAGGAGGTTGAGTGGATATTAAGGAAAAATTTCTTCATTGAAAGCATGGTCAGGCATTTGAATAGGCTGCCCAAGGAAGTGGCTGAATCACTATCCCTGGAAGTGTTCAAAAGGTGTGTGGATGTGGCCCTTGGGCACATGATTCACTGATGAACGTGGAGTGTTGAGTTAATTCTTGGTCCTTTCTGCCCTAAAGATTCTATCATATTCCATGGCCACAGGGGATCTCAGAGGAGGCTAAACAGCACAAGAGATGGGCCTTACTCTCTCTTTCCTCTTCTAGACAATCCCTGCAACTCCCTGCCATCAGTGCACATAGATTTTACAAAGGCACTAATTGCTTCCAGCTTTCATAAATATTCTGGTTTAGGCCTTTAACCAGGATTAATAAAAAGAGTGTGGCTTTGTTTGGTTTTCATGCAAATAGGAGCCTCCCTGAGGGAGATATTCTGTTAAGCTCTCCCAAATGGCTGCTTTAAGTGGAGTTCACTCTTTCTGAGGGTTTCTCCCAAGCCTTGGGTCCTGCCTGCTTGCACAGGCAGTGCCACTGCACCCGGTGCCACGTACACAGGAAGTCTCTTCCCAAAGCCAAGGCCTCTGCTTCAGCTATGCTTTTCTTTACAGTAATTTCCACAAATCATTATCTACACTGATTTCCTCTGTCTAATGGAAAAAACTGGAGAGAGACACAATCGCTACAGTAACGATTTGTCTAATGTCAGCAGGTTCTTTCCTCTGACACTGTATAAAATGGAAAGAAATTTGTAACATTTCACAATTTCACAATTTTACTTTTACTGTTCTTCATCCAACTCTGTTTTCGATACATGAGGTCACTTGGAATCTCCTTTACTCAGCTGCAGTGGCTCCAGCCATGAGAGGTGGGAAGCATTTTGCCCTCGGCAGGGATTGGTGTGTGTGCATTTGCTGCTTCTTGTTTGTAGTGTAAACAGGCATGGAGGTGGAGTATTCCTACACGGTGAGTATTGCCCCTTACCGGAACTTGCAAGAGAGCTGGTAATGCAGGTACTTTGGATCTCATTTAGTAATTATTCTGGAAAGTGTTTTAGCAGATGCAATTAACTCATGATGCTGGGAACAAATATTTAGGGGCAGATTTTTAAAACCTCCTGGAGCCTGTTCCAAAGTGATAAGCTAGAAAGGACCACGGGTTTTGCAGCTGTGTTTCATCTTGAAAACGAACTTAGCCGTCCAACATTAGCCATCCTTTTAACCCAAAGAGCCTTTGTTTTAAGCATCCTGAGAAAATAGCAATAAAAACCAATATAACATCAAAAATTACTTAGCTAATGCTCCTATTTATCTACATTTACCTACTCATGATGGGTAATTACACAAGTACCCACCGTGAAATAATACCACTGGAAGTTAGCCACACATAATTTTCATGATCACTCTACCACTTCCCTTCCTGCACAATGCCTTCCAGACACTGCCTTGCAATAAGAAGCAAACAACTGCAAGTGAGAGAGGTTTTGAGGAAGCTTCATACATCTCTCTGGACAAATACGGCATTTGGAAAGAGAAAGCAAGAGGCCTGAGAATTTTTGACCTGGCTCTTTCCTTTACTCAGTAAAAAGCATGAATGTTGTAACTGTACATTCAAACACAGTCAATGTGAAAATGTGGATGTGTGAATTAAGGAAATAAATGTCGATCACATTGACTGTGGTGTGTCCCTGCTTCTCTGGACCAGCAAAACTTCCAGATGAACCATACCTCGATATTCAGTCAGGCCTTTCAAAACATAACCAGGTTCAAAGTTCTCTAGTGAGCCAAATCTCACCCACTAAAGGACAAATATAATTCTGAAGGCTCTTAAAAAAGAACATGTTTTTTTTTTTTTTTTGGTGGTTGTATGTATCTATCTTACACCAATTAATTTAAGGAATCTTTTCTGACAATCTGTCAGAAAAGTCAATTTGTCTTTATAGTCAGATACTCAATGTCTGTGATGTTCCTACCAGCAAAAGTTATTTCTGTCATCCCCAGCTGCTTTCTTCTAGTGAATCCACCTCTGCAGAGTTACCACAACAATCAGAGCAATCACCACAGAAAATCTTTCATAAAAAATGGTCCAATTTTCCTCTGATCATCATCTGACAGAGCTTTGTTGCTGTTTTGTCCAGGAGAGGGAAGACAGAGGGCTGCAGCTCCTGAACATCTGCCTCCTCAGCTACGAGAGAGAGCACCTGCAGCCTCATGTCACAGATTTTTTTTTCCATTCTCCTATACAATAAATTACATTTCTTTATTGAAAATCCCAAAGACTTCTGCTTTCTCCTCTATTGTCTGACCACCTATAGGTAATACCATCATAGGCACTGATGTAATTTATTCAATTTTTTCTGCACTGGTACAACTGGAATCAGGACAGGGTGGTTTTGTTTGTTTTGTTTTTTGGGGTTTTTTTCTGATGGATACTATAAATATGGCATCAAGAAAAAGAAAGAAATGCCAAACTAAAAGACAACTAAAAAAATACGAGAACTTTGCTGGGGAAGAGACTTTTGAGACATCCCATCACTCTTGTGGTAGTTATCCTTGCATTAGCAATGTTAGGGACCAAATGGCACTACCAGGTGCTGTATGACCTGTCCCCTAGCAGCACAACCACACACCTTGGGTGAGCAGGGTTATTTGCATTACAGCAATGGTACTTCTAGGTGTTTGTCTGGGAAAAATAAATAGGGAGGCATGAAATGAAATGATACTGAGAAAGGCTGAGAGGGGCTGACAAGTCTTCTCCTCACTTCACCTTGGACAGCTCCTTTCAATGGGAAGCACACAGAAAACCTTGTTTGGAGGAAATTTACAATTTTGCTCTTCCCCATGGAGAGTTTGTCATCCCCAGGTCTTGCCACATTGCTGGCAGGACACACACCATGGCAAGGTGATGTGCAGAATGCCACAGCTTTAGCAGATAAGGCTGATGGAAATGGGGAAAGCCATTTTTCACTCTATACAAGGGGAAAGCCATTTTTCACTCTCTACACCAATTTTTCCACCACTTCTCATAGCTTTTTGGAAATGTAGGACCCAGAAGTTTTTCCAGACTCATCTGCTACTCTGAGCTTTTAATTAGAAGTAGGCAAGAAGCTCAGAAAGCCCAGCTGTTGTGAAAACGCTGGAACACATAGTGAGCAGTGTCTATCTCCTCTCCCGCAAGCTATTCTCACAGCCCCATCACCATGAGCCAATGTTTATCTATTCTCCCTAAATATTTATTAGCATGAATTAACAGGTGACAGGTATTTTGACATTTAGAAAAGAAGCACTGCTAATTGAGTAGAAAAACAAAACCTTGAAAACACCCACCGACCACAAATACACAAATGCATGTAAATGAAGTCTCAATCAGATCTGAAAATCACCAAAAACTAAACCATTGAGCGCACAATATCTTCACTGACTCATCCCTCAGAGAGGCTCCTGAAGTTCTCAGCTTGCCCCAGGTAATCTTCAAAGCAGAACACCATGATATCATTACACATGTAATAATTAGTGACTTGGATGAAACCTTCACCAGCAATATCACTTTTCAATTAAGACTTTTAGCTGCACTGAGGCGCAAGAAGAGCTGCTTGGTGGAAAACAAATGCTGCGAGCCCCAGGTCTGTGGGGATTCGTGTGGCTCAGGATGCTGTGGGGACACAGCGTGGGGCTGTGGGGGCACAGCAGGGACATTGGTGTCTGTGGGGACATTGAGGACACAGCAGTGTCTGTGTGTGGTTGAAGAGGTTCAGAGAGGCAGTGGGTGCTGTGGGGACACCGCGGGCACAGCAGCGCCTGTGTGTGGCTGTGGGGACACTGAGGACACCGCGGTGCCTGTGTGTGGCTGTGGGGACACTGAGGACACCGCGGTGCCTGTGTGGGGCTGTGGGGACACTGAGGACACAGCAATGCCTGTGTGGAGATGTGGGGACACTGAGGACACAGCAGCGCCTCTGTGGGGCTGTGGGGACACTGAGGACACCGCGGTGCCTGTGTGGGGCTGTGCGGACACCGCAGCCACACGCTCCCGCCGGGCCGTCACCCCGCGCCTCTCGGACCCCCGCGGCCATGGCGGCGGCGAGGCCCCCACCGGGCATGCGCGGGGGCCCGCTCGCCGCTCGCTCCCCTCGCCCCGCGCGTGCAGCACCGCGGCCAGCGCCCGCGCGCACGGGGCGGGGCGGGGCGGCGCGGGGGCGCGCGCGGGCGCGGCGGCGCGCGGAGCCGGGCACGGGCACGGCCGCGCCGAGCGGAGCGGAGCGCAGCCCAGCGCCGTCCGGAGCTCGCCCGGCCGAGCCCAGCCGTCGCCGCCGCGATGTTGGACCCGTCGTCCAGCGAGGAGGAGTCGGAGGAGCTGGTGGAGGAGGAGAGCGGCAAGGAGCCGCTGGCGCCCGCCGCGGCGCGGCTCTCGCCCAGCCGCCCCGGCGAGGGCCCGGGCGGCGGCGGCGGCGGCGGTGCCGGCGGCGGTGGGAGCGCCGGGGGGCTGCAGCCCGGCGGGCGCGGCAGCAGCGCGGCGCGGCCCGCCAGCCCCAGCCCCTCGGTGGCCAGCGAGAAGGAGAAGGATGAGCTGGAGCGGCTGCAGCGCGAGGAGGAGGAGAGGAAGAAGAAGCTGCAGCTCTACGTCTTCGTCATGCGCTGCATCGCCTACCCCTTCAACGCCAAGCAGCCCACCGACATGGCCCGCCGGCAGCAGAAGGTACCGGCCGTGCTCTGCCCTGCCCTGCCCTGCCGGCCAGGCTCTGCCTCTCCTCTCCATCACCCACCCACCTTTGGCTGCTCCCTGCCTGCCCCTGCCATCCGCCCACCCGCCTGCCCCCTTGTCACCCACCCGCTGCTGAGTTTCCCCTGTGCACGCTCCTCTCGGTACCCCTGTGTCCGCAGCCCTGCCCGCTCCTCGCCTCTGCCGCTGCTCCCGGGCCTGCAGCTCCCCGGGCAGCCCAAGGGCACTCCCGGCACAGGGCACCTTGGGCCCGCGTGGTGCGCTTGGCTGGCAGCAGCCCTGCCTGGGGGCCCGGCGGAGCCCCCTGACCCCTTGTCACCCTCCGTGCTGCTCCCCGACACGGTCTCCCGCACAGAGCCGCCGCGGTGACACACATCGTTGCTTCCAGTTACGCAACGGCGGGATTCGGGAAGTTTGGGATGTTGGCCATGTAAAGGTTGTCGAAAGGAGAGAAATGGGTTATGTTGCTAGAAAACACCAGGCACGTGCTGTTGCCTCCTGCAAAGGGACTCCACAACTCCATGCTTACTGCAAAGTTTGCTTAACTGGGAGTGCTGGAGTTGCAGAGTCTCATTTCAACTTCTTGCGAGTGTTTGTGTTTGGCGAGCTCCCCAAGACCAGCTTCCCAGGAAATGCATCAGCAGAGGTTTGCCATGAAGTCTCTGCCACAGTCCTGACTCGTGCTCCCCCAGTGTGTCACCACAGCAGGGCCGTGTGCTGCTCCAGGCAGGAGCTTCACCTGGGCTCCCCATCTCCAGGAGCTGTCTCGGAGCTTGTTTCTCCTCTGAGGCACAAGCTCGTGGGCCAGGGCAGAAATTAAGTTTCTTCTGGATCTGGACACAGGCATCTTTCAGTCAAATGTAGCCAACTTTTTCCCTGTGGCAGCCAGAGTTCAGTCTGTGATGTAATGTAGCTCTCTGAAACAGCTGGCTGATTTTTTTGTCCCCATTTTCGGTTGAGTTTCTTAGACTGCAGTTTTAGCCTTGGTACTGTTCTGTGTTCACAAATGACCTTTACAATTCAGGCAGACTCCTGGATGTATTGATGCAAACGACATTCAGTTCTGCTACACCACAGGACTATTATTAGTCATTGCAACATACGGAGGTAGGAAAGTGTATCTGTACTGTATCATGTAGTTTAAAGGCAATATAGGACAATCTGTTGCTGGAAGCTTGAATGATCTGCTTTTGTTTGCTGAGCAAAGTACATAGCTGAAATTATAGCCAGGTTTGAGTTTCTTTTATCTGTTCTTTTTGCCTACAATGCTTTTCATCAGATTGTGAATTTACAAAGTCGTTTTGGCTTTTGTTTCCCGTGCAACTTCTTTGTGTTAGAGAAAGATGATGAAACTTACATTATTATTAGTTAGTTTCACTGAAATAAAACAAAGTCCTGCAACTGTTTCTCACATAAAAGTGAACTGAAGATGAAACTCACATTGTAGTTAGTTTCACTGAAATAAAACCAAGTCCTGTTTCTCACATAAAAGTGAACTGAAATTGACAAGTAGTTTGTTCAAAGGAGTATGAAGCATCTTAGCACTTCAGAGAAGAGTGGCTGGGAAGGACAGTTTGTAGTCCCTGAAATCAAAATAGTGCACTGTGAAAGGACAAGTGAAAGCAGAGGAAAACCTGGGGAATGAAGTGCAGGTGAAACAAAGAAATGAGGAGTAATGAGAAACATTACAAAATGGCAGTAATATTCAAGGCTATGTGGAAGTTCCACAGGATCTTGGAAGGAAATAATCCATTCTCTATGAAATGAAGAACATAGGGAAACATTTCTGGCTTATTAACATAGCTAAAATAGGTGTGTCTTGGGGGCTGACCCTCTCCCCTCAAACTTAGCAGTGAAATGGAATTGGGAAAGCTAAATTTACCATGATAACACATGTCAATTTGAATTTACCCTTTAAAAGGTGAATTAATTCTATTTTTTTGTTTTCTCCATATCCCTATATTCAGTTGTCATGCTGGGAGTAGATCCTTGCCTTTTTTTTTTTTTTTTTGCCATGACTCCAGTTGAAGTTAATTAAAGGACTACCAGACCCTGGAGTTTGTTGATGAACTTCATGCAATCCTCTGCTTTGCTTTCCTAACACATCCCTCTGGGAAAGTCCCTTCCTTCTGTGGCTGGAGGGAGACCAGAGGGATTTGATCCCTCCTGAGCACCTAGCTTCAGTTGCAGTGTATTGGTTGGGTCTTCAGTAATGATGAAAGTGTCAGGTGCTCAAGACTCACCAGAGTGGAACAAATGCATTTTGCTTCCTAGGGGAAAGGTGAAAGAAAACTGGATTTTGGTCCTGCTCTAGTGGGGGCTCTTGGATCTGTGTGCTCATCGGTAGAGAAGGGATAAACTGCTTCCTTTCCCATGTGCCATTTGCCTCTCCACCCTCACAGTCTGCAGTTTGCCAGGGAATTGTTTCCTCCTTGAAGAAACAGGGAGCAGAATATCCCCAAGTATTGGTTTTTGCAGTCTCCATGCTGGTGTGCAGGACCATGCTCCCTCCTTTCCCACTGGTGCTGGACAAAGAGGCTGCTGCTTGATCCAGTGCACATGCAGGGCCCTGGAGATGCCAGGGCCTGACCCTGCCCATCTGCCCACTGCAGTCACTGCCCACGTGTGCCACAGGGTGTCTGGGAGCCCCACTGGGGCCTTGCCCAGGCTAGAGGACCTGCCTTCATGCCAGGCTGCGCAGGCCCCACACCCATGCCAGGGAGGTGCTGCCACAGAGGTGTCTGGGCAGAGCTGTGCAGCAGTGAGTGCTGGGGACCTGTCCCCAGCTCTGCTCAGCAGGTTCTGCCCGGTGCTGGCAGGAGAAGGATGAGGTTTGGCTCACCTGGCTCACAGCTCTCCCCCGTGCAATGGGCAATGCTGTGACCTGAGCACAGCCCAGGCAGGTGACCATGGCTGTGCAGGTGGGGCAGTGAAGCTGTTGCCCTGCAGGGTGGTTTTCTGTCTGGGTTACCTGATAACAGCCAGCCCATCCCCACCACAGCTGAGATGGACTGTATTGCAGTCAGCCCCAGCTCCCAGAGCCCGGGCAGCTTCTAACAGCATCACCTTCATTGCAATTTTCTCAGATAAGAAAGTGTTGATTTTGTTGTGGCCGCAGCACTGAAGTTCTTGCCTGGGCTGTAGATCCCTGTGTGCCTCCCCTGAGGTGTGTAATCCTCCCTCCCTGATCCTGCAGTGCTGCTGTGTCAGAGCTGGCTGGTGCCCCAGGGCTGGGAACACGCCGGCACAGCGGGCACCAGCTGTGCAGCCACACACACACGTGTGGTGCTCCAGAGCTGGAAAATGCAGCCTGGTGTTCTGCAGCACCCATGAACCACCTTGGAATAAAGGGAACTGTGTAGTTAAGGTGCTCTTGCACCACAAAGGTAATTACCTGCTGTTTGATAAATTAGAATGTGTATGAGAGCAAAGAGAGGAGCGGTAACGTGTGAATGGATGGCGTAGCTGAGTACTTACTGCATGTGGGCATGACAGCACTGCTTGTTTACACCAGCAGTAAACTCTGTGTTTCAGATTTTCGGATGAACTTAAGCAGATGCCACACAGAACTGGTATTTTTCTGATCCTGACACCTCAGAAATTTCATCAATAGAGAAAAAACTGGTTTTTAGATAAGTGTGTTCAGGTCTACACCTCTGCTTTGGGTTTATTTTGATGTTTATGGGGTAAGGCTCCACTTGAGTAACTACACATCTGTGGTGTCTACCTGTAAGTTCTTCTATTTGCATCTCACCAGCAGTATTTCCTAAGATATTAGGAGATTAGATACCTGCCTGCGTTGTCTTTACTTCCCACTTAGGTTTCTTTTTTAAGCCACCACTGAATTCCAGGCACATTTAAGATGCAGACAATGGTCTGCAAGATACTTATCCCTGTAAGGCTTGGTGAAAATAGGGAGATTTTATTTTTATCTTCTACCCCAGATGGGAGGAAGGTGCAGTGTGTGGGCAGCCATTACTAGACACTGGGGAATCTGAGCAAGAGACCAACTGAATGTGGAGGAAAAACCTCCCATCAGAGCTTACAATATTGCTGGATATGGAAGGCTCTGGCCTCATGATGCAGCTCAGGAGGAAAGTGGCTTTGCCAGCTCCATGGCTCTCAGAACAACGTGTTTTATTACTGCAGATGGCACTGAGCTCGGTAATTGTGTGCCCAGGATGTGTGTGGTCTTTTCTCCAGATCATGCTGGTTTGTTGGAAGTAGAGTTGAGACGACCAGCCATGCTTGGTGCCTCTTCCCACTTGATCCCAGCTGTCTGAAGCCTTTGGGAAGACAGCTCAGCCAGCAGCTAGGGATGTTGGACAAGGTGTGTGTCTGTAGTGATGCAAACCAAGCATCCTTGGATGTGGCTAATACCTATTGCTAAATATCTCTGCAGCATGGCAGTCAAAAGGCACAGCACAGCCCTGGAATTGGTGTTTTCTCCTTCAAAACAGCATAAATTGAAAACACTTTGGAAAGGGGCAGCAGGAAGAACTTTTTAGGAGATAAAATGTGGAGAGCACATTGGGTCAGACATTGTTGCAGCAGTGGTTGCCATTGTCTGTTTTGCTTCCTGCAGAACAAGCGAGTAGGCAGGCAGGAGAGTAAATCAGTTCCCAGTGGGATAAATGCAGGATGAAAAAGTTCCAGATTTGTTGCAGATTACCAGGGCTACTCCTGGGAGAAGTGGCTCATGATTTGGGTCCCTGTGTAAGCCTGTGGGATGACGTCAGGTGCATTAGCAAAATTCTCGGTCAAAATCAGCAAAGCGCTTAAGCTCGTGCTTTGCTCGGTGATTGATTTAAGCACAGTGCTTAATGCAGAACAGGTGTGAGGGGTCAGAAACTGTTCAATTGGTTACAATGCATCTTGAAATACTGAATTCCTGCCATTTCAGCAGGCACACAGATGCTACAACAGTTAGGACATAGGGAAGCTAGTGCAGCTTTCCAAATAACCACATCTTCCTTGTCATGGGTTGGATTGTTACTCTCGTGCCACACTTACACAGGTTCTCTCGTAAAAGCACCAGCACATTGTTCTTCTGGGACAGACTGAACTCAGGTGGTGTTGGGGCTTGTTTTAGCAGTGTTCTGCTGGAGGAATTAGTTTTTGTGGTCAGATTCTGCTCTGCTGGTCCAAAGAAACCCTTGGAGATTTTTGGTTTTCTCAGCTCTGCAGGGCAGGAGAGGTAAAGACAATACTCTGCTTGTTTTCTGTCTGTCCCTCAGTTGCTGTCTAGTGCTGTTTAAGAAGTAGCTGCAAGGTCCACGCAGCTCTCAAGCATGAGCTGTACCTCATGCACAGCTCTGTAGTTGCAGCAAAGGTTGCAGGATAATTATTAGTGCTATGCCTATACAAACCTGGAAGACTAGTTAGGGGCTGGCTTCACCACTTAGGTGCCTCAATGTGTGCACAGGCCACTGCCAACATCAAATGAGGGCTGTGTGTGTGGCTGGGCTCTTGTCTGGGGCTGTGCCCAGCTCTGTGCCAACCCTGAAGTTAAGGTGAGCCTGCTTGCAGAGCATCATCATGGCAAGGAAGGTCTGGCACGTCTGAGATGCTGTGCTGCTTAGCAGTGTGGAGTGCAGAATGTGATTACTGTACTCAAGTTGTCTGGAATCTGCAGAAAACGGTTGTTTTCAGTTAAAACACTTATAATTTATTTTGCCAGTGCCTTATCTTAATTTAATTCTAGGAGATATTAAATATTTGTCATACTTTGGCTATTTATATACTTGCAGTTTATTGGATTGTGAAGTGGATAATTAAATAGGCTGTGAGCTTGGTCTTTGGCTGTTGTAAAACTTTGCAGTTCCTGATCCATAGCCTGACATTTCAATTATTGTGGGTGGCAACTCTTTGGCCAGAGATGCTACTAACTAAGAGTGGAGAAGACTTATCTGATCATGCAGCTCCAAGCCCTGCTACAGCCCATTGTTTCAAAAGGTGTAATTTATGGCCTTGCTTTGCATAGTCTAGACACTCTCCCTGAAGCACTTTGCCTCTTGCACAACTTGTAATTTTTTCTGCTGAATGGTGAGTCACTAGTTCTCCATTTACCTTTGTGGAAAGTGGTCGGCAAGTCATTTCCCTATGCAATTTTTGTTAGCTGGAGAAATATTTAATTTGTCTTTAGTTTATTTATCAGTAGCAGCACAGCCATCACAGCTCTGCTGCTAGCAGTGTATATATACAAACCCCAGAGCTAGTGCCAGTGCTGTAGTCCAGAGTGGTACAAGGTAAACATCCTATTTCTGTTTCATGATGTAAACTTGATCAGTATGTTAAGACCAATCAATACAGTATGATCAATAAAGCTGTTGCTTGGAGAGTGTTGATGTGAATCCAGCTAGTGGCTTCAGCAGTACCAGGGTTACACCCCCAAAATGATCTGTAGAAATCAGATATTTTAATGTGTCTTTGAGCATTAAGACTAATTAAAACAGTTGAGTTCCCTTAAAACAGTACCTTGGAGGTACTGACAAAATTACACAGAGCATCCCAGCCTGGCACTTGCTTAGGAAGAAGTTATTTGTGGGTACAGGATATTTGGATTGCTTGGTTTTCCTCTGAATTGTGTGGGCTTCATTTTTAAAACAGGACATAAAGTGCAGTCGCTGAGTGTTTGATGTTAACCTTTTGAAATTGTTGTTTGAAAAGGTGCTTTTAGTGATAATATTTGGTATTGTTTGTCTGTGAGTCAGGCTGATAAAGTCAGACATTTTCTAGAATTTAAACACCTGAGTCAAAGTGTCATGCAAATATTTATTCATCTTGGGGTAAGTCGTGCCGTGTTTGTAATTGTCATAGTTCAAAACCTGTCTGTCTACTTCACAGTAAGGTTGGGAGCTTGGACTTTTAGTAGTGTCAGGTATGTAGTGACCCTCATGGGTGTCTCCCCATATCTAAATGTTAATATTTGGTGAAGAAACTTGATGAAATCTAGATTTAGTCATGTTTTTTAGTGACAGAGATGTGGTGTTTATCTTTGGGGATTGGCAATGCCATGTGCACATCTTGAAGGAACCTCATTGACTTTGGTAGGACTTTGGGCTGATGCCACAATGCATTTGTGTAATACCCTGACAAACAGGGTCGATGGGCTGATGGTCCAGCACTGCCCTTTTGTGATCTCGTGTGCTAAATTAGGGTGACATTCACACAAGGGCAGGGTACTTTCATACTTTCTGAAATGAAGAATCTTCAAATCTACCTTTGTCTGTAGACCCTCTACAGACTACTTCCTGCTCCCTTTTTGGGGTGGGATTTAGATCCACACTTGATGATTTAGGTTTAGCATTTATGAACTGGATCTGATCCTGTACAAGCACGGAGCAGAGTGACCCTGTCTCTGCAAGTCTATCACTCACTGTATGTCTTCAGCCAGGTGAAGAATTTTGGAGGGAAATAATTCAATAAACTTTCTGGCAGTGGAAAAGAAGTACTTGTTTAGGGTGTTGTTGTTGCCTGAGGCACTTCTGCAGGAGAAAGAGGCCTCGTATCCAGAGCAGCTGCAGCACTGCAGTGTGCACAGGCTCAGTTCAGTCTCTTGGAGCAGGGATAAAAAAGGGTGGTTTGGCTCCCAATTGCCTGTCTTGCACAGGGGAGGACAATAATAGGGAGGAAATGCTGTTTTCCAGGCACACATCTTGAGGGGCTACTGATAGAAGATGCTATTTGTTAATAATTGTCCTCTTGAAACAGTCTCACAGGTTGCCTTGTAAAGAGCAGTGTCTGCTTTAGCATTTGAATTTGATTTCTAGCATTTGCATTTGATCCTGAGAACCCATTGAGCTGGAGAGGATGGCAGTGGGAGTTTGCAGATTCTGTAACTTCGTAGCAGCCACTGCTGTCTGTTGCAGTGTGCTTTCAATCAATGAGGTTTGCAGGGCTGGCTGACTCCTCTGGGATGCCATTCTCCCTTTCCTGGGGCATTTAAGTTACCAAGGCACATGATACTAAGTTGGCATTGCCCTGAGGTGCAGAAGGCTTCAATCCTGTTGAAGGGTTTTACAGCTTTGAGCACCCCAACATGTGACCACAACCCACAAGTTTTTCCCCACCTCCACATCACAGAGGAGCAGCCCTATGCTTTCCTCAGAGCCCCTCAGAGAGGGACAGTGACTTGCCTTTGCTGGTAGGGACATGGGTGTGTGCATGAAGGTCATTTCAGAGTCTGGAGTGTCACAGCCAACATACAGACACTGGTTGGCACTGGACAGGACAAGGTGCCTGGCTGGTGGCATCCTGCTGAGATAAAGGGACTTGGCTGTTAGAAGGGGAATAGACCAGTACACCTAAATACAGCTCCGTGGTCACTGATGTTGGTTCTACAAGAAGGCACCCACCCATCTGATTTCCAGCTGGTTCTTTGCTTGGAAATTAACTCTTATCCCAGTGAGTGATTTGGGGGCGCCCTGTCCAGCCAGTTGGCCAAGTGAACCTAAATACTGCAGAGACACTTTGGGAAGAAATTTCTGGGCTTGCTTTGGCCAGCCTTGATGTGTGGCTGGTACAAGAGGCTGTGGAAGGGAGAAGCTGCTCCATGAGCAGCCAGCCAGATGCAACCTGTGTTCCACTCAGTGCTCCTCGCTGGTGTCCCTGTTCCTGTCTGATGGGTGTGGGCTGGGAAGGAAGGAGCATTTAGGTGTTATGTTTTAGGCACAGAAAATATGGTATGATTTGGGAACAATTAGTTGCAGCCATCCAGAAGTTCTGTTGGACTGTTGCCGATGCTGTAGTTGTTGCAAGGAAATGGTTTCACTTTGCCCGATATGCTGTTGCAGGGGGTCAGCTCCTCCCACACCTCAGCAGCAGAGAATTTAGGCAGCTGGGAGGTGATGTGGGTATCACATAAGCAGAACATCAAGCAAAACATAATTTTCTTCTTAGATGCCAAATACCTTTTCCTAATTCAGCAAGGGGATACAAATGCTTTGCATGTTGCATGTGACGAGTTTGCTTTTACTGTCACCATCTTCCTTCCTTCCTTCCTTCCCAGCAGACTGCTCCCATTCTTCTTGCAAGCAGAGATGACAGACTCGTCTCTGCCTCGGGAGGAAGCTAATGGGGTGACGCAGCAGGAGCCAGCTGCCTTGCTACCTGCATGGTGACACTGCAAGGGGGAAGGAAGGCCACAGCCAGCACTTCTTCAGCCACGGGCCAGGCTGCAGGACCTGCGCACGCTGCACAAACCAGCACTGTGCCTCCCACCCTGGCTCCACCCTCTGCCAGTGAGACCTCTAGGCAGAAGCCATCTGCTGCTGTTATCTGGGGATGTTCTGAGCTGCATGGGGTTGGTTTTTGGTGCATAGCAAAGAGCTAGCTGGAGTTAGGACTGCAGAGATTTTGTGTGTGCTCAGTCATTCGTGAGGGCAGAGCAGCTCCCAAATTGATGCCAATACTCTGCGATGGGAAAGAACGGGGAGCTGGGAAGGGCATGAAGCCTGGCTGAGGGAGTTTGGATTTGGGAAATTTCAGCTTTGCTCCTTCCTTTTATCAGGTGTTTGGTGCTTTAGTCTGTGAACTTTCCTCCTCTGGAAGGGTACCTGTGAAGGAGCTGGGGCAGGAAGATGGGATTGCTGGCAGTTCTCAGGTGTAGCTGTGTTTTCCTTTTCCATCTCCCATTTGCTCTGCATCAGACATGCCCAGGGCTATGCAGAGATGATGGGGAATAATACTCTTCTAGCCTCTAGCTGTTTCAAGAGAGAGCTGGTATCCTGAAATGACTAGAGCTGATCATGCAGTGGTGGATTACGTTAGTCAAGGCTCTGCCTGGTATGATTTCTACCTCTTTATGGGCTCCTGGACTTCAGTGGTACCTTCTACACTGAACGATGTTGCTTGTAATTCTGCAAAGACTCTCATGGGTTTTATCTACTCCAAGGGCTACTTCTTTCCCAGAATCTCTCGTGACACATTCCTGCACAGCCTGAGCCACATGCCCAGCAGGGAGAGCTGCAGTTGTTGCACTTGTTCCAGCCTAACTGGTGTAGGGAGGGAAGGCTGGGCAGGAGTGGCATCAGAGAGCCTGATTTTTAAACTGTGAGCTGGCTGCTTGTACCAGTTACATGAGCCTGCATGGCTGAGCCACGGGCATCCCCTCGAGGGCTACACCAGCCTGGGGATGGGATTATGAGCAGAGCACAGTGGTGGAGCGTGCCTGAGGCACGGGTAGGGAACAGAAGCAACATGCCAGTGGCAGGATGCAGGATGGAGGAAGTGAATTTGACACTGGAATTACACTTTTAAACTTCTGATTTTGCTTGTTTTTAAGTGTTGTTACAAGTGCTTGTGCTTGTGCAAAGGTTATGAACTGAGCAAGATGGGGTCTCCATGGGCATTGTTAGATTTTTCCATCAATAGTGAAAGCCACTGAAGTGCCTGGACTCCTGTTCTGGCTGATATAAAATGGATGTTTCCTTCTAAGGCTGCATGGCATCCCTGCTGCTGAACTTTTATTTGGAGTTCCTCAAACTATGACCTCTGAAGCCTCTGTGGCAAAGCTCCTTCTTGGTACATGCTTCGTGCAGCAGGATGTGAGTGATAGAAATTCTTCCTGTAATATCATCTTTCTATAAACTCCCTTTTCTCAGCTTCTGTTTCATGCCAAAATATTCCTTTCTGCACAGAAGTCACCCCAAAAGTGAATCAGATCCTGCTGAGCAGGACAGTCTTCCCACCACCTATTTATAGTGCACGCAATTACCCTCCATGCATCTCGAAATTCTAATTGCCTTTTTATTGCTGTTTGTAGTGTGTTAAAGGTTTTTGAATGCTCATGCCTTGTGTTCTCATTAGCTCTATTTATTCCTCCTTTGGCTCCCTTCCTCAACCTCATCAAATTTAGCATCTTCATGCCTTCAGGGCTTTGGACAGCTCTGCCACTTCTGACTTCTCCCGTGTCCTTGCCTGTGTTGCTGCTCCAGATGCTTTGTGTTCCCCAGTCTCATTCTGACGTGCTCTTGGGACCTGTCTCCTGGAGGGGGCTCTGTGCCTGCTGTGACACCCTGCCAGTGATCCTTTGCTGGGCAGGGTGGCTCAGGGAAGGTGCCTCAGTGTCTCTGAGGCCGCTGTCCTGGATCAAACAGGGCTGTTTAACGTGTGAGGCTGCCCCAGCAGTTAGGGGCAAGTACATGATTTCCAAATGGGGAGCAATGGTCAAAAGACTGGGGAGCAGCTGGTAGTGGGGACTGGGAGTTGATAAGCCAGGTGAGAGGCAGGTGCTGTGGCCTGGGGTCCCCTGCATGGATTTGTTTTGTCAGGGTGGCTTCAGAGCTGTTGTGTCACCAGTGGTGCCCTTGTGACAAGGCCCTTCTCTAAAGCCACAGTCTCTTGGGCTCGGGGCACATACAACTGTAATCACTGAGATTGCTTTTTTTAGAGCTTCGTGTGTATTTTGTTTTCACCTGATGGGCTTGTGCAGCACCTGGCATCCTGGTGTGTCACTGGGAACAAGCAGTAGCCTGTGTTTGTCTCGTACAGTTTCTTGAGTGCAAAGTCCTTTATAATGTTGTTTGCTTTATGTTTTAGCCTTGTTGTGTGGCATTTCCATGGCTCAGATTAATTTAATTATCCCCCGGGGTGCTTGCTTGCTCACAGTTGTCCAGGACTTTATTGCCCTCCTCTTGTGTATTGAGGAGCCCACACAAATCTGAATCATCAGTAAATGTAATCACGGTGTTTGATGTTTGTTCTTCCAAGTCCGTGATATATACAATGAATGAAACTGGTCTTAATACCCATCTGTGCCTCCCCTTTCAGCACTTCTTATGTTCCAACATGCTTATTTGCTGTGTACAGCCCTGCCAGCATTTGTACTGACCAGAGGAATTAATGTTCTACGTAAAATTGTACCAAAAACCTTCTCACCCTATAGGTAATTTATACCAGAGCTTGCTATCAGCAGCTTTAGCATGTCTGCTAAGCACGGTGTCTGCTCAGGGAGGGCTGGGCTCAGTAGCCTGCAGTGCTCTGTGGGTTGGGGCTGAGGACAGTGAGTGCTCCATGCTGCCAGCCAGCATTCAGTGTCCCTGCCTGCGGCTGGTCTCAGCCTCCGACACGGTGGCACTTGTGACATGGGCTGTGCAGCGTTACTCTGGGCTGGCATCCTCATCTGTGGGTTCTGCCTGAGTGTGAGGGTTCATTAGCCAACAAGAGAATTACTGAACTGGAACTGCCTGGAGCTCCTTGGTCTCAGCAGGAGTTTGCTGTTTCAGGTTCCTCGTGAAAGGTGAAAGCAAAGGCAGAGCTTGGCAGTTTGGGCACTGACTGGGGACTTGAGTCTGAGCCAGGTTACAGGCTCAGCTCTCTGCTCACTTCTTCACAGACTCACACAATTATCCAGATCTTTCTCAAGGTGGTGAAAATATTACTTCTTCCTCCATAGAGCAGTGGAAGACAGAGCTTGTGAGATGCTGAGTGAATTGCTCAGTGCAGGATGCAGGTCTGGGGAAGCACTGGTGCTCGGTGAGAGTGGCTGTGCTGTAGCTCAGACACACTCAGACACTGAGCACCAGGGGCTGCCCCTTCTGTGACTTGCTGTGTCCTCCAAGCAGCTTTTGCAGCTGCTCCCTCTTAAAATAAGACAGTTAATAGTCTTGCATAATTCATGCTTACAAGTTGTACACATTTGATGATAGAAGGAGCCGATTTCATTTACACACATGGGGCTTCATATAGATATTAACAGCTCTGTGCACAACAGCCATGCACACTTTCCTGCTGTTTGGTTTGGGCAGGTGGACAGCAGGCTGCCTGCCATTTCCATAGGCAGGGCAGTGCCTGGCTTGCCTGCAGCCTGCTCCTCTGACATTTCCTGAGCTTGTCATGCGTGCTGCCCTCCTTCAGGAGGGAGAATTGCAGTGCAATGCAGAAGCAGGACAGGAAAATATTCATGCTTATTGCTCTCAAACTGCTGTATGAAAGGGAGACAGTCTGGAGTCCTGAGCCTAGTTTTGCATTGCTGGGAGTCTGTGGAGCGAGGCTCTGCTCCAGATGGGCTCTCTGGGGTTGCATATGGATGTGCTCTTGCTGTCCTTGCTTGGGGCGCTCTCGGTGCACAACGCGGCTTCAGATGTTTGTGCTCAGGCTTCAGGGACAACCAACTGTGACTAGCAGGACATGGGCATTTCAACTCGTGTAGCAGCTCAGCTGCCCTCTATAAAAGCCCACACATTCAGGAGAAGAGTAAGACCTCTGCTTCTTTCCTCTCAGCCAAAGGCATAAGAGCCAGTGGCCAGCCAGGAGCAGCTGCCTTGCTCTTTGGTTGCTGCAGGTTTGGAGTTACAGCTGCTCCAGCAGTGTGGCAAATCATCTCCATTTATCTTTGTGCCTCAGTGATGTCAGACGGTCTCTTTACATTGCATATATACTCAGACTAAGCAAATCACAGTAGTTTTCCTATTAAAATTTAATGATGAAATATGACACTTATAAGTGATTTCTTTTATTTTTTTTCTTTAGCCAGCTGTTTCATTTGCTGTATAACCCTCATTCTAGTGGTAATAATCTTTCCTTGCAGTGAGTCAGGGGAATGGATGTGCCTTTTGAATTTGTTTTTTTTTACCTAGACAGATTCTTTGTGGTAATTTGTTGGGTTTTTTGTTTTGGTTTTGTTTTTGGGGTTTTTTTACAGCTCTGATTACTTGCTTTGCAATGCTGTGACCTATATTCAAGGTGAAACTTGTGATAAATATTTGCTTTGGGGAGAGAGGAACAGCCATGCTTTTGAGAAGATTAAGGCCTGTCAGGCAGAAATCCTCATTTCAATTAGACATCAAAATGCAAATCATCCAGACTTCAAAGTATGTCAAGGTGAGAGCAGAAAGGACTTTAATACATTCTGAAATTAAGTTGAAATCCTTGAGCACTTTAATTGTTCTTGGTTAGTTACGCTGTCTAGGAATGGTCTGGGGGTAAGTCAAGATATATTTATTCCCAGGATTTCAGGGTCTGGAGGAGGGATTTGCTCACCTGGATGCTTGGGAGATTTTGCTGTGTTTGAAAGGGTGAATTACAGAGCCTGGGCAGTGGGAAGACTGAAGTATTTTTTCCATTTCTGCTTGAAGAGATTAGCTATGGTTTTATGAGATGTAAATGAAATTCCTACTCTTCATTCTCTTTTTCTTGTATTCTGACTTCTCAAGCAAACATTAATGAAAAAATTGGAGGTAAGAATCAGCAAAAAAGCCAACTTGTCTCTGTTGAAACCATGGGTACAAGGTCATGGCTGTTTATGTAACAAATCTCAGGACTCAAAAAATGTCCTTGGTGTTGTCTTGTGTAATTTTTCAGAGGTGTTTATGGGGTCACAATTCTACTTTGCACCAAAAATTTTAGCCATACACTGTAACTGTACATTGCGCACCTCTTTGTATCCAGTTTGAATGTATCACACTTTGTAGATATGACACAGAAGCTTAATGACAAAATAGCAAAAATGCAAATTATACATCTTATTAAAAAAAATTATGTTAGCATGTAGACTCTGAACTAGAAAACCTTCTGTAGACAGAAAAACTCTCTAACTGTCTGTGTTCTTGAGAGCTGGACCTTGTGTGAAGAGCATTTGCAGCCACCTCACATCACCCCCTTCCCAAGGGAGCCAAGCAGCCAGTGAGTCCCTGTGGCTGGCAGATCTCCCTGGGCCCCGTGGGCTGGGGCTCCTTTTGCAAGGCAGACCTGGGCATTGCCCTTGGGAGTTGCTGGGCCTTGGTAACTCAGCAGAGGTGGAAAAGGGCTACAAACGGGGAGACAGAGGCAAAGAAACAACCTGCAGGCTGCTGCTGAATCACGATTTATGCTGTTTCTGTACCTGCTGACTTGATGCATGGAAATGGGGTACCTCTATTTTTAGTTCTTACCTTGTGCATTCATGCACATGCACGCTGAAATTATGCTTTTTGTGATGGGAGCAGTTTCTTGCCTACACAGGGAAAGTGTTTCACAGTTGTGGCACATTAATGATTCCCAGTTTCTTCCCTTCTTAAAATTAACTGCACAAAGAGACAGTGAGGGAGAGCTGCTGGCTCTCTGTAGTAGTACAGGATGCCCTGAGTGCCTTGAAGCTGCTGCTGCAATCAATGCCATCCAGACATGGTCCTGCCCCACTGCCCTTCTGGCAGCAGAATTACAGCTGCCAAATTTTATTCCATACCCTGCTGGCTTCCTTTACCCTCTCCTTTAGAGCTTATTTGATACCTAAATAGGATTTATCAACTATTGCAGCAGGACCACAGTGTTTTGGTTTGTTGCTGTCAGTTTTTAATCTGTGATTTATTTTGCCCCTGTTGATGCTAGTGGAGCAATATTCAGCTCTGTCAGCAGAGGAAAAGGTCCCAAGATGAAACCAGCACATTTGTTTTGGCAGGAGTTGTGTGTTGGCTGTTACCTGCTGCTGCATTAATTGTGCTGTGAAAACAGGCACTGCTTTTGAAGTAATTTAGATATAAATTACCTATGTGAGCTGGGACGTTGAGGTGAGGGAAAGCAGTGGCTCGTTGGTACTAAAAAATGACTGTTTTCATTGGGGACAAGATCTGGTTTATTTTGTTTCTGCTGCAGGAAGCCAGTGGTTACTGGTGGAACATTCCAGTGAAAACAAAGCTTTCTCATTCTGCTGTGTTGGGATTGACAGTGGCATTTTGGGAAGAAAAGAAATAAAAAGTACTCTGCTTTTAAATGGCTCTGTCATTCAGGTAGCAGCAGCTTTGTGACACTGTCTGTCCTCAGCTGCTGCGACTTCAGAAGCTGAGATTCCCCAGAGCTGATGAGATTATTTGGCTCTCTGATGTTCTTTAGAAAATGCATTATTCCTTCCCTGGTATCCTCCTGGTGCACAAGGTGCTGGTTCCTGCCACCAGAAAACCTAGGAATGAGTGCTGCTGCTGCTATAATGAGCAAATTCATGCATACAGTGACAGCAAACTGGTCCAAGTACTGTGTCCCATGTAAGACATGTGACAAAAGGCTTGTGAGGATTCTGCCTTAAATTCCTGTGTCCAAAACCTTAATGTTGTACTTGGCAACCATGAGGTTCTTCCAGCTGCCCTCTTTGGTTTGCTCTCAGGAGAAGGTAGCAGGGGAATAGCTGCTGCTGTGGAATACTGGATGAAGTTTGGCATCAGCTGGGTGAGGACTGTGCCTTTGATCTGAAGGTCTCTGTAGCTTTGGTTTCTGGAATGTCTGGATGCTAAACTGTCATCTCCCAGCAGGTCTCTTAAACCACTTGCAGCAGACCCTGTGGCAGCCTTGCTTTCCTTAGCAAGCTTATTCAGAGTCTCAGTATCCAGAAATTAGTGTTGCCTCCAAATTCACATCCATTTCTTAAATTACCTTTTACTGCACTGTGAGAGTTTGGTCAGGCCAGCAAGAATGACTTAGTGATTCTGGTCCTCACTGTGGCCCAGTGATGCCTGATGTCTGTTGGGTCCTTTGCTGCCCTTCATCCTTACAGAGCCTTGGCACCCACACCCAGGAGAGAATGGTGTCCTTGTGAAGCCCTTGCTGGTCCAGTTTCTGTCCTTGTTTCAGGGATATCAGGAATGAAGCAGTCACTTGCATCACTGCAGAGTAATTTCCTGCCTCTGGAGCCATGCATAGAGCTGCAGCATGTTCACTCCTCGCTGCACACACAGCCCCAGCTTTTCCTGGTGTGAAAAGCCTGCTGAATTGTTTTAAAATGTCACAGCAGGAAAGAGCTTTATTTCTTGTATTCCATCATTTATGTCAGCCCAGCTTGTGAGCTGTTTGCCAAAAGCACGTGCACGGGTGTAAATGCATTGGCTTTACATGGACCTGTTTTCTGCATGTTTGTGGCTGCCCTGCTGAGGAGCATCACCAGCCAGTGCTGGTAAACTCCTGTGGCAAAAGAGGAAAGGGAAGAGGAGAGCTGAGGAGAGGTGGGAGGAAGGTGTTCCTCTTGAAGTAGAAACACCATTTACTTCTCCTTCACCTCCCTACAAAGAGACAAGGAGGGCCTTTGCACTGTGCAAGGACACTTCCCCCAGTAGATGGGAAAAAGGTAGAACAAGGGCTACCCAAGAGTGGCTGTTTAGAGACAGATCCATGGTACCTCTTGGGTTTAGAGGGAGAAACACTGAAGGTTTGGGCATTTTTTTCTGGACCTCAAACTGGACTGCAAATATTTTCTCCCCAAAGATGTTTAAAGCTAAGCCTCACGAGGCTGAAATGGTGTGCAAGCAGCCCCAGCTCTCCCTGAGGCTTCAATTTTCAGGATTATTCAGAGATTTGCAAATTAGAAAGGTGCTGAAACCAGTTGCCTTGAGCTTCAGTGGAAAAGCATTTGATGGTATGTGGCATCTTGCAGATGAGTTCCCAGGCACCATCCCCTGTTGGTGGTACTTTTCCATCCCTGATGCTGTCTGTGGCCAGAGCTCTCTGCTTGGCTTATAGCCACACTCGTTAAGGCACAGAGAAACCAAGGCAGGAGGAAGAGGCTGAGCACAACCTGGTGCTCCCAAATCCATGCTGGCTGCCAGCTCTTTCTTCACTGTGCCCAGGGAGATGCCAGTGACTGTGCCAGGGATGCTGGGTGTGGGGTATGGGATGTCTCTAAAGGCACCTGAGCAGACAGCTTGGAGGTCAATACCTCGTTAGAGCAAAGCCATGTGCCTGCCTTGCCTCTCTGCTCTCTAATTGCTGCCTCGGTGCTTCCTATCTGCATCCAGTAAGCAAGCTGCTGCATAGTTAATTACTGCTCTGGTCTGAGTGCTGTATTATAGTCCATTCTGTCAATACTAATTGTTTTATAGAAATATGAAGTACCTCTTCCCCTTTCCTCCAAGGACTTTGAGATGCAATGTGGGCTTTAATGATATCATTCTCCCTGCTGTCCACTGTGAGCAGGAAAGTATCTCCCATTTTCAGTGGGCACTTAGGGCTATGTGTTGGAGAGGCACGAGCACTCTGCTTTTGGGGTCTGTTCCTGTGCCTTTCCAAAAAAGCTCTTTCCTTGCCCTGGTACCTTTGGTGCTGTGTATTTATAACTAATCAATAGCAACCCAAGATCAGAGCTATAATTATCAATTGTCCTGATGAATTCAGGCAATGCTTCACTACATTGTTCCCTTCCTGGTTGGGTTTTTTTCTTCTTGCTTTTCAGCCTTTGGTTTAATAAACCGGTGCAAAAGAATAAGTAACTTAAGCAGAGGTTATAGGTGGGCATCTACTGAGAGTGCACACAGTAGTGGGTAAGGATAGAACATAAGGAAAATTCCCCCTTTCAAGCATGAAAATTGGCAGCTCTTGGCATTCACTTGTATCTTCAAATACTTGCACTGAACCAGGTGGTCAAGATGGGCAACCACTGGTGATGGCTCTTTGCAGCAGGATTAATAATTTTAAATGTATTTTTATTATTGCCCTGGAGTAAACACCAAATAAACCCACATTCATTCATAATTAAGGAAAAGTAAATTTAAATGTGCCCCACAGTGTTGAGCTCCAGATATGTTTGTAGTGACTAATGTTTTGGGGCTGTGCTTTGGTTCTCTTTACCTCACTGGAGGTTTTGTTGTTAGCTTTTAATCATTAGCAGCATGGCACAGAGCAGGATGAATTCCCAGGTGAGCACCTGTGATCTGTGCTCTCTGTCATGCAGAGATGAAACAGGAGAGCAGGGAAGAGCTCTCAGCCTGGCTGTGGGAAAGGCCCTTCCACTGGGATGCTCCAGACCTGATCCTGACTGCTTTCTGTACCTACAACTTCCTGCAGAAGCCTCAAAAATGAGATTATGGGTGTGCCTGAGGGTGCTGGTGCGATTTTAACAGAGATGGGGAGGATTTGTTGGCAGAAGGATGGATGGCAGAGTCCTGTTCCCAGTGGGGTGTGGAGGATGAGAAGTGTTTTAGCCCTTCACTCCACGGCACCTTCTGCTCAGCACGTGCCTCTGTGTGGCTCAAGGTGCACATCCTGGTGCTCAGATCAGGGCTGCATCTGCTGTCAGCTGGTTACACCAACAAAAGGAGGATGGCTGGATGCAAGGCTTGATGGTATTCCTCTGTCTTCCCAGGGGATTCACAGAGCAGACCATACTTAATTAGACTTGCTTTTATACTTAATTAGAGTCGCTTTCAGAAAACAGCACAACTTCTGGTGCTATCAGCGCTTTTCAATGGCAAACATGGGAGGGCAGGCAGCATGGAGGAATTGCAGACCCACAGGGCCAGAAATACTCAGACTGAGAGGCAGGACTGCTGATCCATGAGCTGAATGGTGCAGAATGACTGCTGGCTACTCCCACAGACATGGCACAGTGCTGGACTGCTGGACATGCTCAGTGCATCCTTGTCAGGCTGAGGAATCCTTGTTGAAGGTCTGAAACTGCTGTACCCAGGCTGAGATTACATGGCTGTCAGTGCAAGCTGTGAACTGGGAGGTGACACAGCTTTTTCTTTAGAGGAGAGGTTTTTTGCATATTGTGTGGGATTTATAAACAAAACTTACTCAAATACAGGCTGAATCTTTCCTGTAATCTATTAAAATAGAGAGGGACAGGAGGCAACAATTAGCCTTTTAGACTTAATCTCTGTCTTCTTCATCATCTGTATTGAGCTCTGAGGGTGTTTGTGACCAGAGATTTGTTGTTTGGCTTGGAGTTCCTGTACAAGGACTTTCCGTCTCAGCTGAGCACTCTCAGTGCTTTCTCTGCTGTTGTTCTCCACAAGCATTCAGTGAAGTTTGATGTGCTGCTGATGTCATCTGCAGGACGTTCTGTTCTGTGGTTTTAAAATGCATCCCAATTTCAAACCTGCTCCGTTGGGCTTAAGAAAGCCTGTGCTGGTGCCCTTGCTGTCACATCACCCAGGCTTGTGGAAGCCTGCATGTTAACTGGCCTCTGAAAACAGTTTCCTGCTCCTCAGCAACAAATGTGATTATGGTTACACTGGGGAATGGAAGCATGAGAAGCCACATTGTTGCATTAAAGGTCAAGTTGAGTTGATTTTTAATCCTTTGACAGCAGCAGCCTCCTCTCTTTTGCACATGTGACTTCATGTGTGTCTGCCAAGGCATAGACAGGAGCTTAGAGATTGAGGAGCAGGTAGGCCAGGCTTTGCTTTTATACTTAATTTTCTGGGGAAAAGAGGCAGTAACATCTTGGCTCTTAGTTGTTTTTTTAAGAGGAGAGGGCACCTTGCTGTGTGAGACCAGCACCTGGAAACCACAGGCTCCACTGGAGTGGGGCCAGTCTCCAGGCTGTGCCTGCCTGGGGCCTGTGGCATGAGGATGTATATTTTGGGAGGGTGTGGGATCCCATGTTCCAGGGGGAGTGAGCTCCCACATAGGTACCCAGGGATATGCAGCAGCTAGGGATGTCACTGATGATGTTTGTCACCTTAATATTCGTCTCCTGTGTTTGCAAATCTTGGCGTGAGCTGCAGATTCTTCTGTTAGTATTTTGGGGCAATTTCCTTCAGTTCCTGATTAAAATGCATGTGTTTTTCCTAATTTAAAAACATCATCTGTATCAAAAAGCTAATGATCACAATACCTGGCTTCCTTTTCCCCAACAAAGATGACAGCAGTGATATAAATCATTCTGTTGCTGATTGTAAAATTGCTACCTTCAGGCACGTCTTTATTTGAGGGTTGGATTTTTTGGCTGCCACAATTTACAAGAGAAAGACAGTTAGAAATTTTCTCCTTTTAATATGTAGTTTTCACAACTCTCAAGTCTCCTTATCATGTCAAACTGCTTTGGCTGCCAGGCTGGAAAAAGCAGATTAAAGTGCCTTTTTTTTTTTTTCCAAGCATGCAGCTGTGCATATAAGTATATGGTGTCTTTCCTGACGTAAGATAAAGTCATAAAGATTTCCTGGTGGGCTTTTGCATTGCTCTGCTATTGTGGTTCTTGCTGCAGTGACAGTGAATATTCTTTCCTTGGGACATTTTTCTTGTCTAATTTGAGCCTCAGTTATCTTCCTCTAGTTCCTGGCGGGGTTGTTGTGGGACCACAAACCTTCCTAGCACTGAGGTGCATCAGCTCCAACATGTGCAGAGTCCTGCTGAGAATTTGGATTTCAGTTGCTAGTTTTTGAAGTGAAACCTTAAAGGGATTTTAATGCAGCATCATATGGAAACACCAAGATTTGTTTGTTTTATTGCTGTGTTAGTTTGTGGGGTTTTTTTTATTTTAGGTGTTTTTTTTTTTCCTCCCGCCTCTGTGGAGAGATGTAAATGCTTGTCTAGAGAAGTCAGGAGCTGCAGAGACTGTCTGAAATGCCACCACCATTTGACCACCTCCCAGATGGCCGAGCTCTGTGCTTGGTGGATGACGACAGCAAACCCTGTGAAGGGTAGTGCTTGTATTTAATTCTGCATTACAATCCCTTTAATCTAGGATTATATCCAGTTGTTTTCTTCATGCAGGGTGTATGCTGTCAGATAAAAGCAGTAGCATCTGGGAGGAGAAAAATTGCTTCAAACAGGGGCTGGAAACCTTGAGCATCAGCAGGTGCTTTTATCAGAAGCATAAACCTGACAAAAACTGCCCAGGCAGGTGCAGGGGCTGACAGGACCCTCCAGCTCTGATAGATTAAGACCCTGGGAAGGCAACTGGTTGCAAATGAAACAGTAATTGCTTTCCCCTCACTGAATGAAATCTTCTCTGAGGCGATTACACAGATTAAAGCTTCCCACTGCAATGTACCAGAATAAATATAGCCTGTGCCTCTTGCGGGGGCTGCTGCAGAGCAGCATTGGCTGCAGGATGCCTCTTGTGAGGTATGGCAGGGCAGCTGGAGTGAAGGGGAGAAATCCTCTAAAATAGGGCTGGAAGGACCTAGGCTATCCGAACAACTTCCTCTCTTAAATCTGGATTGAGCATGCCCAGGTTGTTCCTGGTGGCACTTGTCCAGCTGGTCCCACTGTGGATGTGGGGACCTGAGTTCCTGGGTCAGCTCCTCCTGTGCATCTGCATCCTTACTGGGACAGAGCTTTTTCTCCAGTATCCAGAGTGGTTCCCTTGCTGTAACACATACTTTTAATTTCCTGTTGTGAATGTGAGTGGAATGAGGGTTTTTTGTGGATTTTTTTTTTGTTTTGTTTTTTTTTGTTTTGTTTTGTTTTGGTTTTTTTTTCAGCAGATATGTCCATACTTTGAGGAGTCTTGTCCTCAAAGCCTTCCTGAGGGAGCTCTTTGTTTCTTACAGCCTTGCCCTGGGTTCGCATTTGTTGCTTTGCTCCTGCTCACCTTCTCAGGGGTTCCCTGGGTGATCAGTGCCACTCAGGTGCCCTTTCCCTGCACTGTGTGAGTACTTAGTGCACCCCAAGCCATACCCTGTGTATGTAAAGTTAAGCCATTATCCTAAATAACAGATGCATTTTACCAATCTGATAATTGGTGGTAGGTGCCACTTTGACCAGAGTGCAAGGGAGAATTTGCCATGCTTACACAAAATCGTTTTCCTTGTTTGTCACAGCATGATTTAACTACCTGGTGCTGCTAGTGGTGTTTGATTAAGTTGCATGCTACATAATTTCAAGTACAGTGTGTGTGTGTGTGGTAGTTGCATAACACAAATTAAATTCTGAAATACAGGAGTTGTATATGTGAAAGTCGTAGAGATCTTTTCCACTCTAATTAGCTTCTTTCCAGAAGAAAAGAAAAAAAGCATCAAAAAATGCAGTTCACTTCAGTGTGTAGTAGAAGATGAAGCCCTGTGTGGGCTGGAGCGGTGCCACATGATGGATCATCATTTTGGGTTGTACAGAGCTGTGTCTCTGCCCTGCAGCAGTGTGCTCCTGTGAAGAGGCTGGATTTTCCTGAGGCATTTGGCAAACCTGGGGGCAGAAAGTGCACAGGGTATGGTGGGAGGGGTTGCTGCCTCTCTCCTCTGTGCCCAGCTTGTCCAGACCCTCTTGGCACAAGCTTGGGCTCCCCTTCCAGAGCTCAGCATCAGTCCCTGCCCAAGGGACACAGACTTGTGTCCTTGGCACAGCCCTGTGAAGGGGACTGCTCCTGGCTTACCATCTGAAATTATTTGAGTTACGAGTACCTTGGGGCTAGGCCTGGTAGGATTTTCTGTTATTTTCATTTTGTACCAAATGGTGCATGGAGACCACGAGACTCAGGTTATCAGCACAAAAACAGGCCCTGGAGCTGAGTTGTGTGAATGGCACAAGGCAGGTACCTGGGTAGCCCAGGCTTCTGCAGAGGCATTTGCAGCCAAAGGGGTTTGAGTGAGCTGTGAGCAAAGCACTCAGGAGTGCTTTGAGTTGTGACAGTGATTGTGGCACCACCACTCCTATCAAATGAATCAGCAGGAAAGAGGCCTTTCTTTGGCCCAGGGCTAATTAGTTTAATTAAAGGTCTGTTGCTCTTGCAGAATTTTGATGTAGTCAGCTAAGCTGGTTGCTTAAATGATGTAATGTTGTTATGCCTATTTTTCCTCGAGTCTAAATTTCTGTGGCATAAGTAACAGGATGAAATGATCTGTTGCTGTCTGGAGAGCTGATGAGAAATGAGTGGTGGAGGTGGTGGGTAGGCACTTAGAACTGGCAGGGGATCTGCTGTGAGACCTGATGGTTTTGCTGCAAATGGTAGGTGCCAAGGCTGTGCCAGCGACTCACCTCGTGTGGCACACTGGGGAGATGGCCACCATCAGCTCAGCACCTGCTTATTAAACTGTTTGGAAGAAAATAACCCTGACATCTAGTTTATGCATTCTCAGGGGATTGTGATTTGTATCTGGCTTTTTCTCTAATTAATAAAAATCTATTTTCATATCTTGGGGATGAATTTTCTCTAGGCCTTTGCTTATCCAAAAAAATCTTCAATGACTTGAAGTGATGGTTGTAATGATGCTCTTTTCTCTCGGTCTGAACTGCTGGACTCTAATAGGGACCAAAACAACATCTTTACATTTTAAGCCCCCATTCTTCCATAAAAACCCACGATAAACCATGGCCCACCTTTTGTTTTTTGTTATATCATCTTCTAATCCCAAGCCCTGGTTTTTCCTAACTGATACTTTCTCGTGAATTCTCTTATGTTTCCACTGGGGACAGAAATGTTTTTCTGTGCCCCATCCCAAGGAGCTTGGTGGTTGTTGGCAGCAGCTGTTCATGGAGTAGCTGCAAGAAATGCTGCAGTGGCCACCTGGTTCCCTCAAGCTTTCTGCTGAGGACTGTGACCGACTGCCACGTGGACACTGGGGTGGGGTTTGGCTTGTGCCACTGTGCCCTGGCCATTTGTGCTGCTCCAGCTCCAGTGCCCCATCTCAGCTGAGATCCAGCCCTTCTTTGGACCCTGAGCCCTGGCTCTTTTCTCATGCTCACAGCCGTGATCATTTGCCTGCTACAGCTGCTGGGACTGACTTAATGCAGTTCTGCACTCATCAAAGGCACTCATCAAGACTGGAGGCTTTTTGGCTTCTTGGCTGCTTCTGTCAGTAGTTCCTATTAACACTAATGGAAATCACACTCTGGCATCAGCAGCACAGCACCCCCTGTGCTGCGCTCTGCTGTCTGACAGGAGTGAAATTGTGGGGGTAATTCCTTCTGCATCACGCAGAGATTTTACTGCAAGGGGTCTTGCTGTCACTTCATAAGTACTGTGCCAGCTTAATGTTCTGTTGTTTTCTTTCTTGGGAAGAGCCTGTAAGGCTGAGGAGTGTGGTGGGGGTTGATGCTGGTTCTCAGGAACCAAGAATAAGGGAAGAAAAGTCTTTTGAATTCCAGCCTTTGACACAGTGCTTCAGAGGCTTTCCCTGTGGCCCTCTGTAGCTACAGGGTATGTTGCTTCCTCTTCAGCAGCAGCCCCCTGAGCAGGAAATGCAGATTCTGTCACCCCCCAAATGTCAGCCCATAGGCAAAGAGGCTTTATGCACAGCTTAGCAGAGGGCTCAGCTACCAGCCCCATTCAGAAATCTCCTTGGTCTCCCACACAGGCTGAGGGGTGCCTTGCTCTTTCTGACTCATGTTGTGCAGACTCTCGGTGGCTCAAGATAAGCATCTTTATTCTATCATGTTCTTGCTGTTAGCCTGCAATGTGGCAAAAGCTTCTGTCTTTCTTTGTTGTTTTTTTTCCCCCTGATGTTATCTTCAGTTTCTTTGCTTTTCCATTGTACCAGGAAGAACTGGGATTTGTTTTGCATGTTTAAAGCACATTTCTGTTAAAAAATGTCTAAGGAATTAATCACAAAGCTCAAAAACAGTACATGGTTTGTAAAGAAGTAGTCACAGTTCAAAAGATTAAAGGAAACAAAAATTTCTATTTGCCACCTAAATCTAAGGGTAGCTTTAGTGTATCCTGGGAGATAGCATCAGAGAGAAAAGTGGAATTGCAAAGGCAGACATCAACCAGAAGGAATGGCTTGTGCCCAGCAGTTCTGCATTCAGGTTTGGGGAACTTTGCTCCTGATAAACACTTGGGCTTTTAGTCACTGAAGGCAAAAGTATCTTCTCCAGGGCTGGAGCTGATGGGCAGGAGTGCTGAAGTTCTCAAGTGACTTCTGTTGCAGCTTTCCTGGCATTTTTTTTCCCAATATTTCCTGGTGAGAAAGATTTTATTGCTGATTTTGTTTGCTACAACATGCATAATATCTGACTTTCCAAGCCCACAGCCAGGATTTCAGCTGGATCCTGGCAGCTTTCTCTGCTGCATGGATCAAGCCAAGTGCTGAAACCTGGCTGGAAATGAGTTGGAGGTGGAACAAAGTTTCCCATCAGTTTGCCCTTCTCTTGTTAGTGTGGGCAGGATACTTGCCCACTCAAGAAACCATTATGTGTAAAACTCTGAAGTTTGGAAGCTGCAGACAAGGAGGGGCTGGATGGCAAAGTATCATTGGCATCGCTGGAGAAAGCCCTGCCAGTGTGGAATGAAGGGGAACAGGCTTGTTTGTGCTGCTTTTGGCATTTCCCCTTCATGCACGCCCCAGCCTGGCCCAGCTTTCTGGACAAAACCTGCTTGGTCACAGCTCAGCCTGGTCCCTCTTCTTCCTGAGTTTTTGGGGCCAGAGGAGCTGCAGGAGCCAGTGCAGCTGGTACCTGGCATCACCCGCCTCGACCTGCATCCCCCGTGGGCTCCCTGCCCATCTTCCAGCGTGCCTACTCCCTCATCCAGCTGCCAGGGAAGCTTGCTGCTCATATTCCAGAGGGCTGGGAAAGCATTTGTCTCTGAGACAACTGTCAGTCAGGGCTGCCTGTTCTGGAGCAGGCTGTGTGGGCCCCCTCTGCAGTGTGTGTCATGCCAAGGGAGAAGCCATCGCTGGCTGTACTGCTTCTGGCCCAGCAATCAGCACCAGGAGTGAAACTCCAAGCTCCTTTCATTCAAATATTTTGGGGCATTTTCAGGTAAGTGACTGCATTCCCACATCCTGAGTTCTGCAGCTTTTATTTAAGCAATATTTAAGATTAGTGTTTTTCTTTCCAATTTCTGCGGGTACCAGTTATCTCTAATTCTTCAGCGTAGGCTGAGGCTTCTAATAGGAATGTTTGAGTTAAAAAAAAAAAGGCAATCCATGCTGTAGGCTGAGGTGAGGTGGGATTGTCTGTGCATGTACAGCATAATGTGAGATCTCTTTTATGGGATCAGAGTAACATGGCTCAGCTGCCACCAAGCTCTGGGATGTGCCACCTGCACAGACCTGTTTCCAGGACATCGCTCACTCCTCACACTTATTGGGAGGAGGAAAATGAGAGTATTGATTCAATGCATTGTGCTCATTTGGGGAGCTTATTTTACCCTTTTTTTGTGGTTTTGACTGTTATGGTTTTAATGATCTCTTGCAGGGCTCCTAGAAGCAGAAGGGAAGCTCCAGGATAGAGAATGCTGTAGGCAAATGCTAGCACAGCTGTCTTTTATGAAGAATAATTTCATTTTGTCTTTTCCTCTTTCTGTATGCCCACGTGTTTTTCTGCTCCTACAAGCACTCCTCTGAAATTATATGCTTCAGTTCTGCAGTAGCTTTGCTGCTTTTTTTTGGGGGGGTGGTTCAACTTGTACTCTTAATGTGTAGACAAATTCATTACCTCATGTAGCAACAGGCAATTCTTCCCTCCTGCTCTTTGGGACTGTGTTCTGCTCCCTTTGTGCACAGCCTGCTCTTCTCCCTTTCTCCCTCCTCCTGGATTTCTTAGGCACTGTAAGGTAGTGTAAGACACATAGGAAATCTTTTCTCTAGGATTTTGAGCTTGGACAACATATTCTGGGGGTGTGCTGAAGAGGATATTTACTCCATCTGTTACATCCCCTTCTGCTGCAGGTCACTGTTCTTGTAGCACCAGCTTACAATTCTTCTGCACAACCCACAGCAAATGAGGAGCAGAGACAGCTCATCTGATGGGAAGAGGATAGCAGGGGGCTCTGACCCTCCCAGCAGAAATGCACAGAGCTCATCATTCACTCAAAGCCTTTAAAATTATTCTGCCTCAAGCCCAAAGCAGAAAAATCTTTCTTCTTTTGGAGACAGTCTGCAATATACTACACTTCACAGGAATCCTTAAAACAGCTTTCCTGGCTTAAATGAGAGAGTTTTTAATGTGTAGGCATGTGTTTTTGGAGAGGATTTTTATATAGGGCCATATGCAACTGCTTTGTTGAAAATTGCCAGACTTTAGAGAGTTAATGTACTGAGGCTTTACAGTAGTGGTACCAAACTTGGTCTTTTGGGTTTGTTAGGAAAGCTGGATGTTTCAAACTACTATCTCTAACCTTTGGCCAAAAAATAAAGCCCCAGAGGCCATCAGAGGCATAAAATAAGGCTTTTTTTAGGTGGTTTGGTTTTTTTATTTGATTTTTTTTTTTTTACATCCACTTTACCAGTACTGTGTACCCAGGCTGATGGGAAGGTTTTTGGACAAGACCAGATCTCTCTGCATTTGCTCCCTGTGCCCTGGAGCCAACAGGAAAGATTTGTGCAGTTGGGTGCTGCTGCTGGGAGTGGGTGGTTGGTGCTGGGTCACAGAAAGCAGCTTTGGGGGTTGTCCTTTAGCTCTAATTAAACTTGGCAGGAGGTAAAAGGCAAAAGACAGCCAGCATGCTGGCCAGAGGCACCAGGGGCAGAGGGCTGCTCGCTCAGGGAGCCAGGATGTCCCTCTTGCCTCAGCCAGGTGCCCCCAGGGATGATTCAGTCGTGGTTGTTGCATCTCTCATCCCACTGGTGGGGTTTGTGTGGGGAAGGTCCCAGTGCTGAGCTGTGCTCAGCTCAGGTGCCTCACCCCTGTCCTTCCACTGCTTCCCCAGGAGATCCCCAAGGCTTGGACTGATCACTGCACACTCCAGAGCCTGTCAGCCAGCAAATGGCCTTTCCCTTATCTTGAAAACCATGGTTGAACTTCATGCCTAATTTCATGCAAGCAGCTAATTGTCCCTCTGCAGATGCCAGGGTGGGCCCCACCCACACTGCACACAGGCTGTGTGTGCCATGACTGCCCTAGCTGGGTTTCATTTATGCTTGCAGCCTAAAGCTGAGAAAAGGTCACTGCTTTCTCCAGCTTTCCCTGTCAAGTGAATGTGCTCCAAGCCTGGAAATCTGAGCACTTGCTTGCACCAAGCCACCCCTGGGGCTGTGTCCCCATGGGGCTTTCATCCCATCTCTGTGATGCCTCAGATAATTTGCAAGATTTGCCCCTTTGTTTTCAGCCTCCTGACAGAAACTGGGTCCAAAGACCAGGGCTGTGGGAAACTAATTGGATAATTTTAACAGTGCCTTTATTTAAATAATAGTAAATCACCCCAGTGGAATGATGATATTGCAGATGAATTTCCCAGATGCCTTTGAAGGAGCAGACAGACATTCTCAGCTATTCCAGGTACATACCAGCCATCCTGTGAAGGTATATTCCCATGTCTCTGCCTGGTGGTGGGCATGGAAAGTTGAAATGCTGTTTTCTTGCAGTAGTTTGTTGCCAGAACAAACTACCTTTTACAAAACTTTCTCCTCCAGCTCCAAACAACATGGCCTTGTAAAATCTGATATTACTCACTTTAGCAGGAAATGTGAGGTGGAGGAGGACGTGCACTACAGTTTCACACCTTTTCTCTTGTTTTTCTATCTAGAAGCAAATTCTGTTCTGGCTTGACTGATTGATTGAGCCTTTTTCAAGTGCTGTCTGAAGGAGACAGCTTCTCTTTTACTGGATCAGAGATGTATTTGGCTCTTACACAGATTTTCTTAAAATCTGGAGTGTTTTCTTTCTTTTTGTTTGTTTCTTGGAACTCATGGCAGATGCACAGAATAAGGGAAAATTTCAAACACGACAAGTTGTATTTAGCCAGAGTCATGGTGTGTAGTAGGTCACGTCTCTTAGTGGGCTCTTTGGAAAAGAAATATTGCTCAGACCTGCATCTGCTTCCTCTTCTGCTCCAGCAGCACAATTTCATGTTGATTCAGACAGAAGCCCTCTGGTTTGGGGGCTGGTGGTTTCCTCAGCTCTTGGCAGGGGCAGCCTGGGCATATGGGGTGCCCACAGCAGGGCTCACCATTTCAGCCTTGCCTGCCTGGGAGCTCCTCTTCATTTCTTGCCATCTTGTTCATTCCCATCAAAGACATTCCCTCCCCTGCTAACTCTGCCAGGCTGAAACCAGCATTTTCACAGAGGCTGGGACACACCAGGAGTCCTTGATTCTTCATTCATTTGTCTGCCACTTCTGCTCAGTAAGAACTGTTTTTAAAATAGCTTGTGACATGGAGGAGAGGCAGAGTTTAATGATGAAAATGATGCAAAAATAACGCCAGTGATGGTAGATGTGCTTTTTTTAACCTTAAAAAAGAATAGAGAGAAGCCTGGGTTTCTTATTTGGACATGTGAAGTGTCAGTAGGAGATCTTTAGCTCTGATTGTTTAATATTTTTAAGTCAGCATGAACCGCTGTATAGATTAACCAGGAAAGATTACTGTCTTTTGCAGTCTGTAAGATCTGCCTGGAATAGGAACACAGAGATAGAAATAGTACAAATAGTGATTTAAAAGTGTCTCTAAAAGTAGCTTGCTTTTCTTCTTGTATAGGCACCATCCTAGTCTGTGAGAGGCTCTTTCATGCATGTAGCCACTTCTGGAGAGAAACAAAGTGCTATTACTCTCCTTCACAAATGGGAAATGCACAGAGGGAACAGACAAATGGGCTTGTTGGACAGCAAGGACTTGCCTGAATCCCAGAACTCCCAGCACAGACCATCTTTTGTTTCCACTGCATCCCTCACCCCTGTTTGTGGATCAGTTAGTTCATGGATATGTGACTGTCCTTAGATTGCTCCTGGGATCTCCAAACCCACAATATACTGGGCCATTCCTAGCCCCTAGGCCAAGAATGGAGACACTTGGGTGGTGTCAGCAGCAGTAAGGGTTACTGATCTGCAGAGTGCTGAACTGTCCCAATAACCCTGGCCCAGGTGGTGAAAAGAGGTTCTGTGCTGTTAGTTACTCCTCAGGAGGAGCTGGCAGTGTTCCTGGTCAAAGGGGCTCTGGCCACATTGATCAGCAGTGTAAAACCACCACTTCTGTACAATTCTTTCTTTTATGCACCCAGGAATTTTTTGTGAATTGATCCCTTGTAGCACTTGTAAGAGATTTTGCACATTTTTTATTATCAAATAAATACAATATCAGCTATCTATTGCAGATGATTGAATGAGAGGTTTTGCATGGTTGTGATGGTGACAGAGCAGGAGGCTTAGGGCTTTGTAGCCATTGGGAAATAGATGTGTATTATCCATACCCCAAACTGTCTTCTTTACTTCCTTTCTGTCAGGCTCTGAACACTGAAGTTCTGGAATTCGTCCTCAGAACATTCTGAAATAAATATGAATTCTGGTAGGATCATAGCCCAGCCTTTTCCTGACTTTTCTAAGGGTCTGGACATGGGTGTCTCATGGAGAAGGACCTGTGATGTTCTCCAGCTTCCCACCTCCCTCCTCCACTGCAGCACACCAAGGTCTTGAAGCATGAAAGGATGGGAGGTAATGTCTCAGAAGCTGTGTCACATTAACACTCACAGGCTTCCATAGACCAGCTGTTGTTTTCCATCCAACAGAAAAAAAGGAGTGAAAATGTTACTTTCCAAGACTGCCTGTGGTGCTCCAGAGGAGAGGGAAGATCTTCCTTCTATCCTTTTTCCTGGGTTAAGCATTTTTTGAGGTCTCAGAGCAGCAATGCACTGTATGTACCACATGTACTGTGCTAGTGGAGTGAAAGGGCAAAGCCAAGCCATGTCTGTTGCATTTACAGAGGGTTTCTACAGCAGTCAGAACAAACATGTCTCACAGTGCCCCTCTGGCCAGGCCCTTGCTAGCAGGGCTTGCGGAGCAGGCTGTGTAAGTGGTTGTGTTAGTGGCTCTGGGGACTTGAAGTTAATCAGACAGGGACTGGGACTGGGGGGGGAATAAGGAAGGTATTTGAGCCAGAGAGAGGAGGAGGAGGAGATAATCCAGTCTGGAAGTAAAGGGATTTTTGGGCACCCAAAGCAGCATCAAGTGTTGGGGAGCTTTTCTTGTCCCTTTGCCCATTCTACACAGCCTCCATTCTATCTGTCTCCTGGATTTATTTCCTAGCTGTATTTCTGCTAGTATTTTTATGGGTTTGTTTTTTCTGTTTTATTAACAGAGCAGCTGCACTTTTACCACAGGCAGCATGACGCTGGGCTTTCTGCTGAAAGCTGCCACATCACGATGATGTGTTTTACCCAGCAGACCTCACCAGGCAAGGTTCCCGGCACAGCAGAAGTCACCAGGGAGGTTTCTCAGAGCAGCAATCACCCCTCAGCCCATCCTCAGTCACTGGCCTAGTATTTCATCCTTGCTATTTCTTGCTTCTGTTTTGTGATGGCTTCTCTATTCTTCCAAGATCAAAGTGGTATTTTTATTAGCAGTAAAAAAAAATAGGGGCCTGTATCTGTTTGATCATATTCAGAAAGATACTCAGCAGGGCTAGCTTACTCAGTTGGATCTGTCACAAACTCACTCTGCTAATGGCTTGCTTAGGTAAAATAAGATCAAAGGTGGAAAAAGTTCCAAGTTTTCTGTGCTCTTGTCAGGTGGCTCCATCTTGGGGTTACTTGCCAGCACATCAGCTGCAGAGGAGGGACCAGCCAGAAGGAGACACACAGGAGAAAGAAACTTGCAGGCAGGAGCAGAATTTCCTGATTGGAACCACAGCTGAGCCACCTGGTCTAGTGGGAGGTGTGCCTGCCCATGACAGAGGGGGTGGAACTGAATGATCTTTGAGGTCCTTCCAACCCAAACAATTCTGTGATGTTAATGGAACAGGGGACCCTTTGCAGGGGAGAGATGCAAGGTGGGGACAGATGCAAGGGTGATGTGTTAATGTTGGATGGATACCCCTGGTACAAACAAAGATAGCAAGTGAAGCAGGCTGTGGCAAGGTAACTTTTGGTGTACCTGCATGTAGGCTTGCTCTGTGGTGGCAGGTTGAAAAAGGAAGGTGTAGCTTGGAAAGCACAAGGGGAAACTCATCATGACAAGGCCCAGTCCTAAATGCTTGGTTTGCTTTCCTTTTTTAGCATTGTGCACTGCAGTGTTTCAGAAAGTAAGAGCAGCCATAACAGCAGTTTAGGTCTTTCATGTATGTCAAAGGAGTGTGCCTAGCTGGCAGAGTGAATCATAGAAAAGAAATATACTCAGGGTTTGAGAGGATAAAAAACACATCCATGTATTTCAGAGAGCAACTCGGAGCCTGTGCTTTGTCTCTCCAATAAATCTGCTACTGGGTGTAGTCTGGGACAGTGGAAAGAGGAGATCTGCACTGTTTGATCTAGAGCCTCTGTGTCTGCAGCTGGCTCAACCAAAGGGATTGATGTTTTGCCTTCCCATCCTTATGCAGCAATACTTGAGCCTCTTTACAGGAGAAATGTTCCAGCAAGTGCCAAAATCATTTAACACTCACTGCTTGTGCTGCAAAGCTGCTGGAGTTTGTGTGTAATAACAGAGGTAGTGAGAGGTCCTGGCAGGGATTGGAGCTGGTGCTGAGGGGAGCCATGGCAGAGTGGTTGATCTGTGGCTGGGCAGAGGAAGGGGCTTTCTTCCTCTGCAGGCTGCTCTAGTGGGTTTTCTGTCCCCTTTGGTCACATTGCTGAAGCAGATATTTACCCTTAGGTCAGGAAATACTGTTCTTGTGTTCTTGGGCTGCTTGCATGAGAGGCTGGTTCAGTCTCTGACCTCCAAATTGGTGCTGTGCTGGTGTGTAAGGACCTAGGAGCTGTTTGCATTGTTTGTGCTCAAACCCAGCCTGATCTCTGAGCACAGGGCAGGTGGGCAGGTAGGAGTGTTTCTTCCAAAGGATCCCCATTGTTCTCACCTGTGAGAATTTATAAAATCTGATATGACCCATCCCAAACATCACAGGTGGGCTGAGCAGACAGGGCATGAGCTGCTGCAGGCAGGAAGAGTTGTTTATGCACTTCACTGCCCACATGTGCAAACCCAGGCATGGTCATGGTACAGTCATTTTCTCTGCAACAAATCAGCTGGACACCTCTTCTGAGAGAGGAGTAGGTGACACTGGGGTGGCTTGCCAGGACCATGCTCGATTGCTGCTCACAAAGGATAAATGTGGCTGGAGAGTGGGTGGCCAGTGTGCATTCATCAGGGCCTGTAAAGCATGGACCAAGGGAGAGGCAACAAATCAAGCACCCGCAAAGAGGGAATTGTACAGGCAGCAGGAAAACAGTGAGTATGTGCACAAGGATCTGCATATGGTCAGACTGTAAGGGTATCCCTGGAAAGATGCATCCTGGTTATCAGGAACCAAAGCACAAGAAGCTCTTTCTGGTAACAAGCACTAAATTTCTCTGAAACAACCAGAAAAGGCACTGTTAGGTGGCTGGGAGCAGTTTCCTGAGACTGCTAATTAATGCTGGTTGTGTATGTGAGCAGTGAAAAGCCAGCAGTGTTCAGCTGTTTGCAGAGCAGCCACATCTGCTCAGGAGAGTTTGCAATTAAAACCCCAAATGCTGGGGCTGTGAGTCACCCCACCTGTGGCCCTCTCTTGTAGCAGGGAAATCAGCATCAGCAGAGGGACAACCTGATACATTTTCATAGTGCAAAATAACCTGATTTTTTTTTCTAGTCTCATGCCCATTGCTGGGACCTCTGTCCTCTCTCCCGAGACCAGTGCTTTGCTGCTCTGGCCTCCTCCCCACACCTTCCCTCCCACATTGTTGTGGTTGTAACTGGTTTTCTGGCTGTGAAAGCAGCAATGATGAGAGATGCTCACTTGGTTGGTTTAGATTTTTCTTAAATCACCTGGTGCTGAGGAGTAATGAAATATTTATTACATGTTACAAAACCAAACCCAGAGCAACAACATAGTGAGCTGTTAAATATTCCTCCTTTCTTCCCTGCAGTGGTCCCTGAGCAGCAGGTGCCCTAAGAAGGAAATGCTCAGTGCTGTTTGTGGTTGACTGCTGGCTGGGCTTTCTGCACAAAAGGCAGAGGTGCTCCCCCTGGGAATTACCTGCAGTCCTCAGCTGAAACAATTCCTTTGGGACAGGGGTGATGCTGATGGGCTGAGCCATTAGGGACCAGTGTGCAGTGCTGTGATGCATCCTCGTGTCCTGCCTGCAGGAAAGACCCTTCAGGGGGATGTGCAGTGAGCAAGGGCTCTGTGAGGCATCAGTGCTCTGAAACATTCAGTCCTTGATCAGAGGTGTTCACGTGTGGCAGTGAAGGGGGTCACTTCTCAACTGCAGAGTGCCTTTCACTTGGAAACATTCTCCTACAGAGCCCAAGTCTGATTGATTTCAGCAGCCATCACAATGATGGACGGGGCTTTATTAGCAGGTTTGAGTATCTGTACAGTGTGAATGTGCTGCTTGCTACTTACTGACAGATTCAGCAATCTGCAACCTAGGATGGCCCTTCCTTCCAAATCTTCTGTTGGTTATGGTACTACTGTAGTATAATCTAAGTTGCAGGAGAGTTCTAGAGGTCTCTGGCCCAATTTTCCTGTTCGAAGCAGGGCTCCCTCCCAAACCAGATAATTTTCATGCAGTCAGGCTGTGGAAATTTGCAAGGCTCAAGATGCTGCAGCCTCTCTGGGCCCACTTTGGTGTTGTACTCATTCCTGCATGCTCAGACTCAGCAAAGCATTCTGGAGAGAGGATGGCTTAGTGAGGCACATTGCTGTGTACAACTTTGTTCAGGGAAGTTTTCTGTGGCAAACATCTCCTCTTTGCAGTGCTTGTGCTTCCCTGGTGTAGGTGAAGGAGGCTGTAGACGATGAGCAGAGATTGTGCCAACTGTTCACTGGCTGGAACACTTTGGAGAAAGTGCCATGGCTCCCTGCATTCAGGTTTGCACTTGGCTCTGAGTCAGACAGAGTATGTGCAAAAATAATACAGCCAGAAAGCTGCTGGTGGATGTTTGTCCCAAAGATGCTGATGTGCTGTTTGCTGGGATCTGCATCAAGCAAATTCATTTGGTTGCCTCTGTGATTTGCTTGTGGCAGGTGAGTCTTTTGTCAGGTTGTGAGCTCCCTAAATTGTGCTGAGCATCTGGTTTTTCTTAACAAATTAGACCAAGAAGGTAGGAATCATGTGGGTCTCATGTCTAGTCCCTGGTGAGCTCCTATCATGTAGTCTGTTATGGGAAAGACATCTGCCAAGCTTCTTATAAAAAGCCATGCAATCCACAAGGGATGCCAGCCCAAAAGCTCCATGGGTGCTGTGCCTGGTACCTGTGCCAGCAGTTCACTGCCTCAGTTGATTTCAGTTTTTAATATGCCTGCATGTATCTGGCAATTTAAATTCTTCCAGACAGGTAAAGGTCTGGGAAACTGCATAAGCACATCACAGTATTAACTTGGGAGAGCTCTCTTGTGTCCAGAGTGCTGTGTTCTGTGATCCCTCTGGAACAGAGAAATGACTGTTTGGTTTTTAATGGTTCACATGTGGGAAGCAGTTGTAGGGAACATCAGAGAGATTTGGAAAAGTGAGGGAAGGTAAACAGAATAAACCTCTTCAATCCACCAGTTCTCCTGCTTACTCCCAGCTCTCCTGTGTGATGACACTTGGATTTGTTTGCATGGGAGGCAGTGAGGCTGTGCCCCCAACATCCACACCTCTGCTGGGCTTGCAGGCTAACAGGGTTTCACCTCCTGCCACAGCTGGTGTGAAGGCTGTGATGTTGTACTGATGTCCTTCCAAGTGGAAGTAATTCTGCTGTTCTCTGCTACTTGTGAGCACCCTGTGGAAGGTAACTGAGTGACCTTACTGGATCTGCAGAAGCTGTTGGCTTGCTTTATGTGGATTTCTAGCTTATCACTGGTGCCTCTAATTACAGGAGATAAAATAACACCCCTGCCTTTAAAGCACTTAAGCTTGCAGTTGAGTGTTCAGGGCACGTGCTCTTTTAAGCCTGTGGCTGAGTTAGTGGCATCACTTGGCAGAGCTTCAAGGCTCTGGAGAGTGATTCTGGTGCTGAGATTGCCCCCTGCCCTGCTCCAGCCTTTGCTGGGAGGTGCAGCCTCCCAGCTGCCCCAGAAGTGCTTCTGGGGTTTGGCAGCAATGCCTGTGGGCCTGATGGGGAAGGAAAGGGGGAAAAATAGGAGGTGAAGCGTGTTGGGCACTTTTGGTTGACCTGCAGGTCTGGTCTCCTCTGCTCCCTTGTGGCGTGGCTTTCTGCATCAGGTGTTTGCTGCTGTGCTGCAGAAGCTGAGTTTAATATGAAAACAGTTAAATTGTGTCTCAGACTGACTTCTTCCTTGATAATATCCCTAACAGTGGCACAGCCATGGATCAATACCCAGGGCTGTCTCCTGCTCTGGTGGGGGTGTCAGACCGAGGGTGCTGTTAGCTGAGGACAGGACTGTGCTGCAGCCAGGTGTGATCAGAGAGGATCTCCTTTTCCCTGGATGGGGAAGATGCTGGCATAGAGCTTGGCTGAGGAGGAGGCAACTGACACTCTCGTAGAGACAAATCTGATGATTCATTTCCACAGCCCCCAGGAGCTTGCGTGTGAGCTGCGTATTGGGAATTTCTAGGAATTTCAAGGAGCATCATTCCTTCTGAAGGTAGCCCATTCAGTACTGAGGAAGGAGGATAAAATACTGCTGCTAGATGTCATAATACGAATTGAACAAGCAAGGACTTTTGGAGGTTGTCCTAAGAAATAATCTGAACACAAAAATGTAATAAATATACCATGCATGTTGTTAAAATCCCAAATGAAAAGCCTCTTGGCTGAGAGTATCTGTGCTCTTAGTATGTCTTTCTGTGTGCCTCAGCACCCTGATTTCAAGGTTACCTGTAGTTTTTTCTGTTTCTTTCCTTGTTTTTTAATAGCATCTGTTGCCCTGTAATTTCCTTCTGACATTCACAATGCTTGCTAATACAAAATTGTCAATGCATTTAATTAACATCTTGCCTTTTGCTTCTTTGAGATAATTAAATGATTAGTAAAAACAGACCTAGCACCTTCCCACAGGTGTCTTCGATCACTGCATTGTTTTTGGCTCCTCTTATCATTGACCCAGTTTTCAATTCTATCAGCTCAGATAAGTTTGGAACCTGTTTTACATCTGATGTTGTGCGTGTTGCCCAAGCCCTCCTGATGTCTAGGGTGCTATCGGCAAATACCCCAAAGGAGTTTAGGTGCCTTACATGGCAGATAGGATCTAATTTTTGGTCCTAAGAGTCTGCCATCCTAAAAGCTACAAGATTTTGGCAGTGCTTTTCCTCTGGGCTCACAGCCCAAGGCTGAGGTGGGTCAGGTTAAGGGATGGTCCTTACTGCAGCCCTGTGATGCTGGGTTTTGTTGCATGTGTCAGACCCTGTGAAGTCTGGGCTGGTGTTTTGGGGGTGGGAGTGACCCACCTTTGCAGCACCCACACGGTGGTGAAGGCTGTTCCACATTTTCTAATGCAAAGCATAGCAAGTCTCACTTTGTCACTTTGATGAACACTTCTCCATTAGCAGTAAAATAATCCCAGATTATCACATCAAATTGCTATTGCTCACTAACCCCCCTCAGCGTGGTGCTGAGGCATTAATTACCAGTGTTCCTGATGTTCACTACTGCAGTCCCCAACCACCCCACACAGCACATCGTGATTGTAGCTCCACTGATATTTATCACTGCATTTTCCAAGTGGTCCCTCTCCTGCTTTTTATCACTAGTGGTGTTTACCAGGTGTCATTTTGCTCTACTTGTTTGAATCTCTGCAGGTTTTTTTCATACTTTAGTCAAAGCCATTTAGACACTTAGAGCCATTAATTTTATCATTCTCTTCCATTCTAATGGGGTGGTTTCTTCCACTGGCATACAAATGAGGATAAAAGATACTTCTCTAGACTTTTTTGGTCAATAATAAACACCTGTCCTAATTCTTACTGCTCTCGTTTCCCTTTAAGTTTGAAGTTGCAATATACACGTATTGCTTCCTTCCTTCTGTCAAAATTAATTCTTATCCTTGAATGTGAGGTAGCCTCATGGTAAACCAACCCCAGCTACATTTCAATCCCTGCAGTTTTTCAGCATGAGTGTTGTCTACATCTTCAGATGTTAAGCAGGCATTGCTGATACATGACTTATGTGCCTGCTGTGACTTTGTCTGCATTGTAAGCTGAAGAGGTGGGTTTTCAGCTATGTCTGGGTTTAAACTGACAGATAAATTGGAAAAATAATGGCATGTTATCTTATAAGGCTGGAATAAACCCTTGTAAACTTTCTATGGATGTCACTGTAACAGAATTAGAATTGTCTTGTAAGTTATACCAGCTGTATGCTGGACAGGGAGTGTTTTGAGCAGCAAAAAGACAGCAGAGAATGTCCTTGCTAGGAAATGGAGAACAGGTTTGCTCTCATAGGATTTCAACATTAGATTCTTTCACCACTGGTTTTGACAGATGTTTTGTATGTGAAAACCCAAAAGAAAAGAGCAAAATGAGAAAAAAAAAAAAGAAAAATAAAAGAAAACAAAACCTAAAACCAACAAGCCTAGCTTGCAAGGCTTTCAATTTGGTATGAAACCTCAGCTTCTAAAGGGGAGGAGAGGCTGAGTGGAAAGGGGTTGCACCAAAACAGATTCTTCCAAGCAATCACACAGCAGCTTGTTTTTGAATTTAGTATACCTGAAGCAGTAAAAGTCTTGTGTGCATTTTGAGGTGGCACAGTTGTTTAGAAATTATGTTTAGGGTGAATTCAGGTGCTTGCCTAAATGAACTCGCCAGGCTGCAGAGTACATGTGTGTGTACCCATGTGTGGCTGGTTCCTCAGCTATTGCTGCTGTCCCCAAAGGACGGCAGAAATGCACATTATAACCACTCCAATAAGATACTGCAGATCAGTTACTGGGTTTTCCCCCTTGTACATAAACCTTTTTTGACAAATTTTCTTCTTTTGGCATGTTTTACAGATAAGTAAGCAGCAGCTCCAGACAATCAAGGATCGTTTCCAGGCCTTTCTCAATGGAGAAACCCAGATTGTGGCAGATGAAGCATTTATAAATGCTGTCCAGAGCTACTATGAGGTAAGGAGAGACAATGCAATGCTCTTATGAATCCTTGTCCCTATTCACAGATGGGGTTGAATTCTGAATTAATGGTTTGTCCATTATCACACAGTATGAAGCAAAGGCAAATGCAAAGTGCCTTCTGTCAGATGTCTGGTACATCACAATGTTTGGGAGGTTCAGGGCTTTAATGTAAACCGTGGAACAACCATAGCAACCCCTATGCCATGGTGTTTCCTTATAGCCTGGTTATGGGGAAGACTGCCCTTCCTTCGAGCTGAAAAATAATTTCCTGACACTTTTGAACAATGTATTCTAAAACAGGGAACGTGGCAAAACCAGTAAAAGCAATGTCATGTGCTCCATGTGAAAAATACCAAGAGAAATCTGGGCAGCACATTCAGTTCTTGCAGAACTTTTGCATTGTGTCCAATTGACTTTGGGATTTTCAGCATGAGTCTTGTCTTTTCTCTTTGGCCTGGCAAGTGCTGCAAAGCAAAGGGGGAGTGAGGAGGATGTGCATCTGCAAAACTAGATGATACCAGAGAACATGAAACATTGTTCTTAATTGTGCAAAAGAATAATTATGCATATCTGTCTTTTTGCACCACTTTGTATGCAGCCCATAATGCTGCCTTTTAAATCTCTGCTTAGAAGGAAAGAGTTTCTGGTTTTGAAGGAAATCAGTGCTTGTCATTTCTATGAGGAGTGTTGTTTATTTTTTTTTGCTAGCCTTTCTGCAAACCACTTCTCTTTCTCCCTAGAGCTGTTCTGTCACAGAAGGTGAAGATTTTGAATTGCCTACATAAGATATTTCTCTAGAAGTGCAATCTAAGAGGGGATCAAAATCAGATCCTAAAACTGAGGAGCATTTTAACTCTATAGGACATGAAGCAGCTGCTTCTGTGTAAGGAAAGCACAAATTATCTCTGGATTAACTCTGTTAAACCAGTCTAGTAGTTCCTGCTACATCATTCTCTGTACAGGAAGGAAGCCAAGAGTCATTTACATCTTCTATCAGAAAAGAAACTGCCAAGGGATCATCACAGCTTCACTGAACATGTGCTCTCAAAGAAAGTTTTCAAGATGGAGTGAGCTGTGTTTTAGGATGCAAGAGCAGCATAATCTGTTCAGATAAGGTTATTGGGCAGGAAAAGGAAACTACTTAAAACCAGGCAAAATACATCCCTCTTTCAGTGCTGGGTCTGGCTGAGTGTTGTCAGCTCCAGAAGTCCTGTGCTGTATAAATGCCCCAAGTTACCAAACTGAAAAAGAGCAGTAGATTAGCACTAGATATACACAAGCCCATGCTCTCGAGTGGACCCTCCACTAGCTCTGTCCTGCTTAAAACAGGCCACATAAAGTGTAATGCATCGCTCTGTGTCCTTTAGCACGATTTTCTTCTTTTTAGCTGTTGGTCTCCTTTAATTGACAGCCGTGTGCTTTCAGCTTCTGTGCAGCTGAAGCTTGCCTCTGTGGCTCTTCCTCAGCGCCAGCTGCAGTGGCACAAGGCAAAGCCTTGCCACAGAAAGCCTCTGCCCCTCAGTGCCTGAGCAGTGTTCCCTGCTGACAGTGTTCTCCCTTCCTTCTCTGCAGAGACGTGCCCCCTTGGTTGATCCATTGTGCAAATCGCAACAGATCCTGCTTATCTCAGCTCCTGCAAATCTCAGTTTTATTCAATTAACTGTCCTTCTGCTGGGTGCTATCTAGAAATCAGCATTTACTGATTTGTAAATCTGCAAGATGGCTTGGAAAACACACAGCTGAAACTGGTAATCTCTGTGCAGGACATGGCTGATGTTTCTAAAAGGCCCACTTATTAATGGTGCAGGATAAGTTCATTACCTGGGAATGATTGGTTTTTTGCAGAGAAATAAAGATAAGGGTGACATTGTAGGTCAGAAATGCATTTGCTGTTGCCCTGAATGTGTTTGCATGGCCACATTTTGCTGTTAATTCTGGCTGTCAGGGTAAGCATGTGGTTGTCAGTCTTAGGCTAGTTCACAGGCTGCTATCAGATTAAAGAATTGAGTGATCTGCTGCTGCTCTGCAAAGCCGCGCTGTGCCTGCAGGAATGCTGCAGACCCGTGTGCACAGACAGGCCCAGCACACTCCAACACACTGCAGGGGAGCTTTGCTCAGGTCCTTTGACTTATAATGAGTAAAGCTTTGTCTGTCACCAGCACATTTTGCAGCAGTCACTTCAGTGCATGTGATAGAAGTGCTTCATTAGCCCCATTTCCACTCTGCTGTGAGCAGACAGACACCCTGGCGTGGTGAGCTTATCTGTGGGTGCGGCAGGGGATGCCTGACCCAGCTCCTGGAGGTCAGTTCCCTTCTGCAAGATTTGGTGTGTGCACCCATGCTAAGATTTTGCTCTAGGCAATTCTTGGCTCCTGGCAACCCTACTAAGCAGTCCTACAGCCAGGCAATTCACCTAGTGTTTTCTAAAGAAAACAGGACAGAACACCTTTTTTTTATCTTTTTATTTTAATCTTCCTATTTCATGATTTCTGCTGCTTTGTGTCTGACTGGTGCTCCCCTGTGCCTGCCTCCCTAGCAGTGCAGCCTTCCTTTCTTCTGCTGGCTGCTGCTCCATACCCAGGGATTAAAAATCAGGGCTGAGGGAATATGGGGAGCCAGATCCCACTGCTCAGGATGCTGGAGGTGAGGACCATGAACAACAACAGCCTGGTAGGTATGATAAGTCATTAGCACAGGTTCAGGCCTGGGCACCTGGCATGGATGAGGTGACATGGGAGCCCAGGATGTTGCAGTGGGTCACTGTGACCTCCCACCATTTCCTGCAGTCAGCGTGCTGATAATTTCCTTGGCTGCAGCAGGAACTTGGCTCTTGGTAGCTCTCACCCATTACTTGAAAGCACCTGCACGCACCTGGGGCATTATCCCTCATATTTAATCTCCATGAGGAAATGAAGCACATGCTGCTGTTGTTTCAGCATGGACTGAAGAGGTTTCTGGTGGCATTCTGCCTGTCTTGTCTGCAGGGAGTGAGTGCTCCCATGGTGATATTGGAAGGAAATGGCTCAGCTCTTCCTCAGCATCATTTTTGGTCTGGTCCTTGGACAAAACCCACTACTACTGCCAACAGATGCCTGTGCCATCAAGCATCTGGGAACATGGAGTACTGTGCTGCTGAATGGTATATAAAAAATAAATCTATCACGTCCTTAGGTCATCCTCAGGCTCTTTAATTATTGAGAACTGACAGATACACCCCTGTGAGGGCACAGCTTCTTCCCAAGCTGCTGTGTTCATCAGTTCTCAGCATTATTAATAAAACAGCAGTTTTCTTACTGGGTATTGTTTGCTCTTCTGTGTTCAGGGCTTGGGAGAGGAGAGCCAACACAATATCTCTCTGACTCTCTAACCCTTCAGCTCTGTGTTGCTCTCAGGACATCTGTGGTCAGTGGGAGTCTGTCGTGTTTTGACCCTTTTGCTGCTCTTGCAGTGGGAAGAACATATTTATGAAATGTCTTCTCCCTCCCTTTCTCCTGCTGTCAGTGCCCTGCATCTCTGCAAAGGTTCAAGCCATGCTGAACCACCTTGCATTTCCCATTTCTGTGTCAGCAGGGCAGACAGCAAGGACTGGTGCAGCAGAGTTAGGGTGTAAACCTGGTCCTTGAAGAGGTTTTTCAGGGGCTTGGCTACCAGAATAAATCCAGTGCAATACTGTTGGCTTCAGTAGGATGACTCTGCTCCCTCTAACAGGGCAGAACTTGGTTAGGTGAATGTTGTGCAAAAACTTCCTTATTAAAACATCAGATGGAACAAAATAAAATCCTGCTTTCCCAAAGGGGATTTGTGTATCTGGTGAGGTGTGGCCATAACATCACATCAAGTCCTAATTGCATCAAAATATTTAATTATAGTGAAGGCAAAGCAGAAGCTCCACCTGATTTCATTACACTTCCCAAAATACAGCTGAAACCTCTGGCATCATGTGCCAGTCGAGTGAGGAGTTGGAGAATGTCCTGGCAGTCAAAAAGCAGCTTCCCAGCAATGAAACCACCTTTTGTGGTGCTTAAGGAGGATTTTCTCGAGTGAAACCATTTGCAATCTTTGCAATTCTTTGCAGGTGTTCCTGAAGAGCGACCGCGTTGCCAGGATGGTGCAGAGCGGAGGGTGCTCGGCAAACGACTCCCGGGAGGTCTTCAAAAAGCACATCGAGAAGAGAGTGCGCAGCCTGCCAGAAATCGATGGCCTCAGCAAGGAGACAGTGCTGAGCTCTTGGATGGCAAAGTTTGATGCTATTTACCGTGGGGAGGAGGATCCCCGGAAGCAACAGGCCAGGATGACAGCCAGTGCTGCCTCGGAGCTCATTCTCAGCAAGGAGCAGCTCTATGAGATGTTCCAGAACATTTTGGGGATCAAGAAATTTGAGCATCAGCTTCTGTACAATGCATGTCAGGTAAGGTGGGAATGGAAGAGGGTTTTTTCGGGAAGGCTTGCCAGTGGGAGATACTGCTATTATGAACTGGAAGCTTTGTGTCTGACCAGACTCTTTTGGAGGGAACTTCTACCAGGAAAGCTGGTGGGACTTCTGCCCGGCCAGTGTTGTTCTGGCTGTCTAAGTGGGCCTCCTTCTCTTGCTCATTTTCTTGCTCAATTCCATAGGATTGCTGAGACAGGAAAATTTTATTCCTCAGCTGTGTATCTGGGTGAGCAGGTCTCTGAGGTGGTTAAGTGGGCTGTTTGCCTGTGGCTTGTTTGCCCTTCCTGTGTCACATCACCAGTCTAAATGACAGAGGTTCTTACAGCCTGATATCAGCAGCTGGATCCCAGGAGTCCCTGGGGTGGGTGGCTTATGCAGACTTGCCCACTGAGGTTATACAGGTTCTCCTTAAGTAGAGGGACCTCTGTGATCCCTGCATGGCTATAGTGGAAGGAAAGAGCATCCCAAATCCCCATGACCTCAGGGTATCTCTGCTTGCACTTGAAAACCTTTCCCATTCATTTCTTTCTACCCCAGAAGGGCCAATTCTCCAGAGCTGCATAGCCAGGACTCTGCAGTGCTGCTTGTGTTTCCAGCAGCTCTTGCTGAGGGCTGTCAGTGGCTATCCAGACTGCTGGTGACCCAGATTACAGTCCCCTGCTATTGGATATAAATATCACAGGCGGGATAAAGGATGCCAGAGTCACGGAGAGAGTAAGGTGTGGAAAGTTTTTGGAGGAGGAGCAGACCACAGTCTTCTCCCTGTAATACCAGGCTTCATCTTCTTATTGAAATGAATACATTTGAGACCAATTCTGTCTGTCTTCTGTCTAGACATTTCCAATTCTTTTTAAGACACAGAGAATTATGTTTGATCTGTTTTTACCCCTGTAAAGAGCCTTAGTTATCTTGCATTTGTTCTTCTTCATCTCAAACCTTAATGACAGAGTGGGGAGAGGATAATAAATGTCCCTGACTAATATGTCTTCATAGCAGAAACTGCAGTGGCCCTCATAAATTTTGTTTACACAGATTTTGTGCCTCCATCCTCTGTTGGAAGAATTCTATAAAATCAAAACCATGTTTTCAGTGATGTGTCAAGAACTGAGTCAGTTTTGCTGTGTTTTGGTTTATTTTTAAACTTAAACCAACTCCAGCCCTGTGTCTGTCTGACCTGTGCTTTGCTAAGGACTGGGGTGGCCTTGCGTGAGCATGTGTGTGATCCTTCCCTCCTGGTTTGTGCTTCCCACTGAGGCAGAAAACAGTGTTTGATCACAGCTGCCCTGCTCTGTGATCTCTGCTCGTTAGACTCTTTCAGGCTGACACTATGAACCCAGAGGCTGCTCCCTGCAAATTGCCCTGTTGCATCAAGCAGTCTTTTTCCTGCATGAGTCTGGGTTTTAATCCTGGAGGATTTCATTCTGGGCCTTTTCTAATACTTGGAGGCAGTAAACCTGTAATTTAAGCTTTTACAGGAAGACATAATTTCTGATGAAAGCTAGAATTAGCATGGAAGTTACTCTGGTTTTAATACCTGGATAGTGAGGATTAGCTATGCAGAAGGGAAAGCCCTTTGTGCAGTGCACGCCTGAGAAAGCTGCAAGGTCAGCAGAGCCGGAGCAGCTGGGTGTTTTCCTGGGATGCAGTGGAGTGGTTAAGGTGCCGTGGTGCTGTGGGGTGGGACCCTGCCCCTCGGGGAATGGGTCACTGCTGCTCCTTCTCCCTCTGCAGAGCAGCCAGGCAAACTGCAGGCTTTGCTCTGGGAACCCTTTTTTTGGTGCTACCTGTGGTCGTGTCATCCAGGGTATACCAGTGGGGTCTTTGGAGCTCTCTGGCCAGCAGCAGATGCTTTGTACTTCTCTCTTGCCATGAAGCACAGAAATTGCTGTTGACCATTACTCTTTCTGCAGGGACTCATCCACTGCTTGCAGCCAGTCTGTTGGGGGTAGTTATGAGCTTCTCAGTGGTAATTTGGTATGGCATAAACTACACTTTTTTTGACCCGTGCTTGTCTGCCATGCTTGGAAGGCATTGAGAAAAGCAGCTTTTTCCCTGGCAGGCTGTCTGAATGCTGTCACTCTCTCCAGAGAGGCAGCACTGTGCTGTTCATGCAGTTTATCAGTCAGTCACCTGTGATTAGAAAAGCAAAGCCCATTGTCTTCTGTGGAGGGGCTGGCTGGTCTGGGTTCTCCCTTGCCTTGGTGTGCAGGGTGAAGTTGCCCAGAGGCTGTGCAAGGATGCAAGGGGTGACAAAGGGTGGCTTTGCCTAGTTGTCCTCTGAAAGCCTGAGCAGGAATGGTGCTGAGAGCCCCAAACTCTGCTGGTACTTCTGTGTCTGAAAGTAGCTGCTTTTTTCTATGCAGCCTCTTGTTACATCACACTAATTGCATAATGATTGCATCACTGGGACTGCATTTCCATTCACTTCTGAGATAATATTTTGTTTGTGCAGAAGGAGGATGATTTCTAAAGAGATTTTTTTAATACAGTAGCCCCAGGGGGCATGAGATAAGTGTATTCTTAATGTGATAGCAGTGATTTAGCAGGATCTGAGATAGCAGTTATTGATAGCAAGGTATTAATGCAGTTGGAAAGGCTTTTAGGAAACAAAGATGGGAAGTGGTGTTGTAGCAGCATAGTTGTGAAGATTACAGTGTTGTTAAGCACAAACTCTGACTAGAACATTTTAAATAATACAGGAGTCTTGTGCTTTTTGCATAACACATGCCACGTGGCTTGGTGTTTCTGCTCCACTGGAGTCAGCATGGGAATTGAGCATCTCTGGCTCCAGCAGCGAGCTCCTCTGCTGTGTGAGAGGTGTGGTGGAGGGAGAAATGTGTTTCAGTCTGCTCTTTTTGGTCCAGAACCTGTTGGCAAGACTTAAATTTAGCTATTCTGCTTTGTAACTAACCTGTGGCTGTGGAAGAGTACTAGAGGAGCTGTTTTCTATACATGTTGGGCAATTCCAGACTTGGGTTCTTGCTGCAGTTGGCGTTTCCTAGGGTACTCTATTTCATGCTGACCTTCATGATGGCTGAACTCAGAGCATCTCTGAAATCAGGCTGTGGTGTTCTCCCTGCCTTGTTCTTTCCCAGCCGTAGGGCAGTGATTTACTTTTCTGTCTCAAGCTGTGTTTGGAAGTCATTTTTAGCTACAGTGAGAAGAGCTGGTACAGTGCTGTTCAGTTAATCCTGCAGCAGGAGCAGATGTTCAGATCGTGTCTGTGATGAGCTGTGCAAGTCCATCCTCCTGCTTCAGAGGAAGAGTGGGCTCTCCCTGCAGAACTGCCTGAACTCTCAGGATTCACAGTCAGACTTTCTCTTCTTTCCCAGGCCTGAAGTGTCCCATACACTGTGGCAGAATAACCTGTCCTAAGCATAATTCCCTTAGATGTAAGGTTTGAAAGCAAATAACTAAGTATAGGCATGTCCATCCTCCTGAGTGATGCTAATACATGGTTGTGGTTTTTCAGCATCTATTTCTGTCCATCCATGTAGAAGGCAAAACATCAGAGAAGTGTACATGTGTGGGTGGGCTGCAACACACACCAGGTGTCATTGCTGTCTGGTGGCTATTTCATGTAAAGGCATAAAGACATCTCACCAGTGCAATTGGAATTGTTTCATAAGTTTTGGGGCCCTGTGATTTTAACTAGGAAACATTTCAACCCAAATTTTCTCAAACGGAGCTGGCTTAAAACTAGAATTCACTGTTTTGACATTTATTTTCGCAGCTGAATTAGGACACTATGTCCAAAGGCTGACATTTCTCACATAGCAGAAAGTTCCCCTGCCAAAATAAACTAACTCAAGTGTTTGATTTTAGCTCAAGTCAGTATTAGAAATGATTTGCTGAGGTGGTGTCCTGCCTTCTGCCCCCCTCTCATCTCTGCAGTTCGTGTGGTTCTACCCAACTTGGTTTCTTCACTTGCTCTGATGTGTTGAGCCCCTCACGTGCCTGTCAGATGCCCAACATGTGTCAATCATGTGCCTGGCACACGGTCACACGGGCATCGTGTACCCAGTGTGTGCCAAACACGTGGCATGGGCTGACTTTGCTGACTTAGCTGAAAGTTGGAGACATCTCTTGAAAAAATATTTCCTAAATCCATTCTGTTTGCAGAGAAGCTGTAGTGGTACTTGGAAACTGCAGCCCAAGTAGGGGCAGAAATTCATGTGAGGCACTGTGACAGCTCAGACAGTGAGATGAAGGCTAAGGTCACCTCAGAATAAATGTTTGATTTGTGTGTATCCTCCCCAGACCAAATATTTGATTTCGCTTGTTGTGATGAGGAATTCCCAGCCATGCCTTGCAATGAGTCCAGGATTGTTGTGCAGAACGTGGAGTTACCTGTCTGTGCACACCTCTGTCCCTTCAGTTCAGGGCCTCAGGGGTTTAGGATCAGATCCCTCCCTCCTGTTCCCTGTTTAAGGAACACAAAGCAATTCCTTTTTATTCTAGCTTCATCTTGAAGCTCAATGTCTGTGAAATATGCATTTGCACTTCTGAGCACTTAAGCACTAACTGTGTCTGTAAGGACCCCTCTGAAAGGATGGGAAGTTTGCTTGGACCCCAGAGCCCCCTACAAACAGCCTGTCCTGGGGATGGTGGTGCTGAGCTGAGACTGCTGTGGGGCAAGAACCAATGAGCCTCCATGGGCTCCTCTCTCCAAGGCTGGGTGTCTGTGCCATGGACAACCAGCAGCTTTGGCCAGCACTGCTCTCCTCATGTCATCAGCCATACCCTGTGGCTTTTCCCCCCCTCTTTCACTGTTTAAAAGTCTTTTTGATTGCTCCACCTATTTTCACTCTGTAAGCATCATCTCCACCCCGCCTTCTCCTCCCCACTAAAACAAAACCACGACTAATAAAAATGGGTTAAAGTGGTTTAGAGATGATAAAAAGCCTCAAACCCCATAAAGCATCATGGTCTGTTTTCAGTAATTCTGTATTTATTTCCATGGAAACAGAAATGGCAGCCTGGAGCCTTCTGCAGGGTTGTAATTACTCCTGCAGCAGCAGCAGCAGCAGCTGCAGTTTCCTGTCAGGCCCCAGCACCTCCCAGAGCCTGCCGTGATTTAGTGCCCAGTGGGAAATTGAAAAAGGAAAAGTGAATGAAATCTTCCCTGTCGTAACAACACAACGTAGACACACACGTGGTCCTTTGGGGAGGAGGGGAACTGCCCTTCCCCATCAGCTCAACGTGCAATGTTTTAAAGAATGATTTTGGCACAGGGGCAGAGAAACTGAGAGGGACAGTGCAATGTCAGGGGTGAGGGTGGTGCCTGGCTCTGGGGCACCCTTGGTTGCCAGGATCATCCTTTGGGAGGGGTTTGCTGATGGAGGTTAGCCAGGAGCACCAGAGAGGTGCCATGATTGTCCCTGCTGGTGCAGAAACAGGGACCCCATGTGTGATGCATCGTTTGGTATCTGTAATTTGAAGCAAGAGGGGTGGGTGAGATAGGACATCTGTTAGCTCCAGCATCCAGTGAGACCTCAGCCAGTTGGAGGGACATGACAGGGCAGTGAGCAGGGTGGCCCTGCCAGCCCAGCAGTGTGCCACAGTGCCTTTTGGGGAGGACAATGCAGAGATCACTGCCAGGGTGGGACCCCAGCTGTCATCATCCAGTGTCTGATTTGCACAGACATGTGTGGACCTACGTGTGCACCCATTAGCTGTAGGATCAGCCTATGTTATGTGCTGTTATGGATTTAGAGAGCAATCTTGGCCCCTGTAATTAAATTTAAAGCAAATTAGCTCTTCTATTAAACAAAATAAATCTGATGTAGCCTAATGCTGTATTCTCCAGCTATGGCTGATCAATCGCTCCTGCAAAGAGCAGGCAAATGCTGCTGAGCAGATGGTCTTGGCTGAGGCATGGTCAATTAAACTAATTAAAGATGCTTTCATTTAATCAGAGGGTGTTTTAACCCTGTTAGCTGCCAGTTGGGGATGTGTTTTCGTGTACTAGGAACTTCCAGTTCTGGCCCTTCTATGGACTTCTGGTTTCAGTCCCTTTACAGAAACCAGGCCGAAGTGTGCATCCAAAGAGCATATATCTAGCAGAGAAATTATAATGTCATGCAACAATAGTGAAGACTTGCAGAGAATTCAGTTGTTCCCTTCTAACACTAACCAGAGATGTTTATTAGCTTGAAGAGCTCTTCTGCAGTGAATCCTTCCCACCCTACCTCCTGCCTGCCTTCCCCCAGCTTTACGGGTGTGGCTGCCTCTCCACAGCCCAGACAAATGTCACTTGTTCCACCAAAACAAGCAGTGGCGTGTCATGGTGTATTATTCAGGGCACAAAAAATTATTTCAGCATCCAGGTTTCAGCATCAGGTTCTGGAGTGGAGGAGTAGCCTCTTATTTCAGCTCTCTTCTACCATGCAAAACATCTACCATGCAAGGTGTTTTTGTGGTGCAGCATCAGCTGAATGATCTTTGTTGTCTGTGTGGACTGATTATTTTTTTCAGTTTAAGGCTTAAATTACCATCAGAATATCTCTTGCATTTATTTTTGTTTCAATTGACCCATGAATATTTTTCATCATCTGCATTCATGCTGCAACGGAATGCATAAAAAATAACCATGGTTACCTTATGAAACATCAATCATATTGATGACTTGACTTTTCCAACCTACCTTAGCCCTTTTATTTAAGGACTGCTCTTTCTCTTCTTTCATTGAAAATATAGTTATTGGCATGTCTTCTCTGCTGCTTAGCCAGATTTTTGGGTTTTTTTCCCCCACATCAGGAGCATAATTTCAAATCAATATTTATTAATGCAATTTTGTTTCCCTACCAAAGTGGACAAGAAGTTGCTGATTTAGAAAAAAACACTTCGCATTGAAAAACCCAATGATCCCATGGAGTACATTGCCACTGTGCAGGGTATCCAGCCTCCAAACACCTGGTGGGTCTGCCTGAGGAGGAGCCAAGCCAAATGGTGTCCATTGCAGGGGAGAAGGAGTGATAGCTAAATGTGCTACATAAAAATTAAATGTTTATTACTAATCTCTCCCTTAAAAATCAAAAAGCCAAACCAACATAAAATGAACGTGATGGGCCAGAGTTCAATTTCTGAGTTGGCTTCCATGGGGTCTGGTTCCAAGGTTTCCAGAGGTGGGACTTGGCTCTCAAAATGCTGTCTTTATTTTGAGCAATCTCTCTTGCTTCCCTAACTTTGAATTCAGTGCAAGCCACTGTACATAAAGACCAGTTTCTCAACGTGGAGAAACATTGTGGACTGTGTCTTGTTAGGAAAGGAAAATGTCACTTTTCCTGTGTCTTTCCCTCAACCAGAGATGATGAGCAGAAGACATGACAAAGAAATGCCCCCACTGGCCCCTTTTGGAGAACGTAATCTTCTTTTTTCTCTGAGCAGCATTTGTTCCCTGCAGTACATGTTCCTGTCAATCAGCCCAGGAGGCCTTGGGAGACAGAAGGGATGTTATCCAGACCTCTCTCTCTTGAAGCAAGGAACTGCTAGCTGCAAAAGAACCCATATGTGATGCTTATCTTAAGGAAGGCTGAAATACTTAATAAGACATAACTGGTGCATGACCCTGCACTATGTTAATGCCTCTCTCTTCCTCTTCCTTTTAACTGGAAATACAATGGAGCCGCTAGAATTTAATTTTGCACATAGGTCTTTTAAATCTAATTTGAATTCCACATGAAAACCTCAATGCTTTGCAGCACTTCAATCCTTGCTCATGCATTTTATCAGTGATTACCTTCCTGGGGAACTTATAATGTCTATCTCAGGAGCAACATGGAAAGATACAGTCATACTTGCAAATGGTAGGGGTTATATGTGGTCATGCTGGCTTGTGCCAGAGCTCCAGGGTCTTCATTTCAGCATGCAATGTCTTGTCAGAGAGCCTGGACTAGTTCCCACTGAGCTGTGCTAGCCTAAGGTTACACACTATTCTTCTGGTTTTCTTTTTATCATGTTATATAGAGAGATCATTCTTCTGACATACATCATCCACTAAGGGAATATTTTGAAAGTTCTACATTAATATTTTACTAGGTTTTCTCTAATCTTATTTCTGTAAGATGTGGTTTCCTCAAGGCTGTTTCTTTGCAGTCAATATTGTGTTCAGATTTCCAGAAAAGGGAGTTATTTAAAAAAAAAAATATTCACCAGTCCTTTCCTTCACTCCATACATTTCATTGTTCAGGCCACCAGTGTTCCATGAAACTTGAAAAATGCTTCTTGTCACAGCTTGGGATGGGATAGTGTAATTTTAATTCAGAAGAAACTTTGGGAGTTGAATGGATCAGGCCATAGAAAGTACTTCATGAATATAAAATACAGCTGGGTTAATCTTCCAGTTTTCATCTAAAAAGTACCAAATTAAAAAGAGAATAGGTATATTTCTTAGCAGAAATGAGATGCCAAGAATTTTCTTCAAAAGGATATCAAAGTAGGCACATATTTGTTCCCACTGAGCTGACTGTAAATTGGGAAATGATCAACAAAGTAGATTTCATGCATTTCAAAGGCTCAGCCTCAATATCCCTAACTTACATAACCTACTCCTTACCTCAATTTCAGTGCTGAGTTTTCATATTCAATACACTACATTTTTTCTGGAACATCTGATTCTACTCATGTTTGTGAGGAATTAGAGTGCAAGTTCAATAGGGAATTAGATGCAACACAAATTCAAATACAATTTCTCATGTGTTTAAAAGGCCTATAGTAGCCTAAAATCATGTAAAAACTGTGTTAGCCTCCATAGCACAGATTTTGTTGTATAATGCAGGCAAGTAGTGATGTTTCCTAACAGCAGTGATCTGTGCATGTGTTTTTCAAGTGTTGTACCCAGCCTTTGATCCATTTTTTTTTTGTCTCTGACAGAGAACAGTAAGAAGTTGCGGAGGTGATAGCACAATATTATTTGTCATGACGTCTTTGTAGAAACACTGATAGCTGTGACAGGGAAGTGAGTGGAGTCTCCAAGAGCTCTGTATGCCAGCCCTGAGTGCTGGTGGCCCAGGAGAGCACGGTGTGGGGTGGAGATTGGAGTCTGAACCCTCTTGTGCCCCAACCACAGCCAGGTTCCCTGTGGGCTTTAGTGGAACCAGGCTTGCCTGCTTGGTGTGTTCAGGCTTGAGCCTTAAGCATTCCTCAGATGTGCACAGGAGGAGACAGCTAAAATTGCAGGCATTTCCCACAATAAATGAGAGCAAAGAACAAATACATAATTTTGCTGTCCTCTTCTGAATGTGCTGTGTGGCGAATGATGTTTGCAGTTAAAAGGTGCTGGGGAGGAAGCAGGCACAGTGACAGACGGTGGCCACAGGTCAGGCACCCTGATGTTGTTGAGTTTTGGTTAAGTTCCTGCTCATTCTCATGGGTGCAGCTCATTTCTGCATCCTGCCTGACTGCTGCCTGTGTGTGCAGCTCTCCTGGCAGCAGCACCAAAACTGCACATCTCCAGCCTCATTAGTCCACAGGAAGGGAAACTGGCCAAGGTCTACATTGATGGTATTTTGCTCCAGCTGTCAACATAAAAATGTAAAATGTGGAGCCCAGAAATCAAAATAATAAGTTGCCAGCAAAGGTGGGAGATCTTAGAAAATAGCACAAATTGCAGTGGGATGCTGGAGGAAGTGTAAGGCTTTATTCCTTAGCAGAAGGAGCATCAGTGATGAGTTCTCTTTTTCCCAGGCTGAGGACCACGAGTTGTTGTCTTTTGTGGAGAGTTTTGCTAAATATAACTATCTTCTTTTGTGACCTAGTTAAGTCCAAACTTGACAGGGAGAGAGCCTTTTGGGTGTTTTAAGTTATAAAATTCTAATAGCGGAGTAATTAAATGGTCTCCTGTTTCTTCTCAACACCGGTCATTTATCATGCTGATATTTCTGCCAGTTTGTTGGAGAGCTGATGTTGTGCAACACTGGTGGAAAGAGCTGCAGGCTTGTGTTTGGCTGCCATTGCCAGGAGTCTCGTGCTCCGCGTGCGGATCCGAGACCAGAACTGACAAAATAGCTGCAAAACAGAGATGATGTCCATGGCGAAATTATTGACACAATAATTTTATTAACTCCCTTGATGCCCGTTAGGTCTGATGAGAACACCATTTGCCAAGTGTAGCATTTTATTTTGCATTTTAAAATCACATTAAAACCCAGTGCTCTTCAGTTCTGATGCAGGGTGTAATGTCAGCAACAGTTCCTCATCATGGTACTCACCATCCCCTCATAGCTTGAAGTCTTATTCCCTTCCCATGCATATCCAAATTCTTACTGTCTACACAGGCAGATAGTGATAAGACAAGAGGGGGCAATTTTAAAGTAAAAGAGGAGAGCATTAGCTTAGGTATTAGGAAGAAATTCTTCATTCTGGGGGTGGTGACACACTGGCACAAGTTGCCCAGTGTTTTGCTCGAGGCAAAACTTCAGATTACTGAAGTTTACAAGGTCAAGTTGAATGGGGTTTAGGGCAATCTGGTCTAGTGAAAGGTGTCCCTGCCCTTGGCAGAAAGGGTTGGAAAAAGATGGTCGGTATGTTCCCTTTCAAGCCAAACCATTTTATTATTCTGTATTTCTATGAAAAATGTAAAATTTCAAGTAGTCATTTTCCAACTCTCTCTCCATTGACCTTTCTGCTTGTAGATTTTCTCTTTATTTGCCCTTTTTCTCCATAACAGTGGATTTTGGCTGAGAATAGTTGTGCTCAGATGGTTAGGTATCAGTTGAGTGTAAATTAGCTGAAGGAGCTGTGGCTGCCACTGTCAAAATGATTCCAAAATATCTTTGTGTGGGAGAGTGGTGGTCAGGTCAGAAAAGAGAAGCGTTGTTTGGGTCTGCTTGAGGGGAATGGAGTTAGAGGGGATAATGCCAGTTAGATTAAGAGAAAGCAATGCACTCTTAATATTGGCTTATATCAGAGATATTTCATGTTACAGTGGCCCTCATGGGTGTGCAGCAGCAGCAGCATTTGGAAAAGGGTCTGTTCCCCATGAACATCTGCAGGATTTGAGATGAGGAACACAGGTTTCTTGGAGGCTGGTACAACAGCTTTCCTCTGGGATGTCCCTGCTGACAGAATGGTCCTTAGCAAAGCAGGAGGAGAAAACTGGACATGGTTTTGTTGCTGGTTTGGCTCATTGATGAGCTGCTGTTCTCCTCAGGGGTACCAGCTGCAGTCCTGCTGCTCCCCCAGCCCTGCCTGCTCAGTGCTGGGAGGTGACTCTGCTCCTTTCACGTGCAGCCCTTTGCCCAGCTGTGTAATTCCTGATCCCTTTATTAACAGTCAACACAGGCAATTATTCAGGGTCATTGATTGGCCATTTTGTCCTGGCAACTGCAAAAGAGCTGAGGATGTCTGGCAGGCAGTAGAAGTTTTATTTCTGTCAATTAAAATAGCCAAATATATGTTCAATGAGATAATTTGGATCATTACACTTTCCTATCATAATGCCAGTTGCAGTTTCATCCATTGTATGGATAAAAGCAAAAGCAGCATCAACGAAAAAAAATTATCTATTTATTTCCTAAATATATGAGTAGAAACACTGGCATTGTAACATCAGAGTATGAGCCTGATCTGAGCTTTGTCATTAATGATCTTGGGAAAACCTGATGTGCTTCAAAATAAGAGTGGTTTTCTGGATGATTACAATCAAAATGCATTTTGTTTAACCAGATCAGTGGTTACCACCATCATGTGAAGCACCATTTGAACCACTGCAAGCCAGGAGCTCCCCCTGGTACCTCTATCTTATGTTTTGTCTCATCTGCAGTCAGGGTAGCAATGGAGCAGGGGATTATGGAGGGAAGGCAGTGCAGTGTGCAAGGGCAGGAGGCACATCTGTCTCCCTAAGGCATCCTGCCATACCAGCATGCCACAGCAGATGAGAATCTCTCTCTCCACTGTGATACTCGATGCTAGGTATCAGCCAAAAGTAAATCTCTCCTGTTCAAAGATGAAGAGTTCATAAGAATCCTTAATAACAAAACTCTCCCTGTGCAGAGGCTGCTGGGAAGGGATGTGCCAGGGTGCTGGGGAGCAGAGGAAAAGAAAAATGGGTCAAATAAAGTTCTGCTGAAAAAGGAGTAAATGCTCATTGTCAGCATGAAATTGGATGTCCCTGTAGACTCTACTGGACATGAATTGGCCCATGCCAGTGTAGTAACAGCAAGTCGTGGTCTCAGAAAAATTCACCAAGCAAACCAGAGTTCAGCCATGAGCATTTCCTTTGGAAAGTGTCATTTTGGCTGTCTGCTGCAATGATTCCTGCCTTAAGATGAAGCAAAACTCATCGCTCTGGTTTGGTGGCAGTGACCTGTGTGGAAAGCTTTTCCAGCTGCTCTGGGATGCTCTGGAAAACACTGGGGAGGATGTGTGGACACAGCTGAACTGCATATGGGGCCAGTCCCACCTTGCTACAGCAGTTTGCCTGCCCTGTTTTCCAGCTGTGAAACCACTGTGATGCCCTTGCTTTTCTCAGGATGCAAGCCTGTAACCTTCAAGAGAACCTCTACCAATATTTAGAGAAAAACCGGCTCTTTTTTTTTAATCCATACTCCCCCTATTTTCTTTTTTTTTTTTTTTTCCTTCTTCTTTCTTCTTCAAAAGAGGCCCTGGGGAGGACTTAAAGGTAAAACAAGCAATAAGGAAGTACAAGCTGTCATAAATAGCGTTAAAAGCAGAGTCAGACTTGAAGTAAGGTAACAAAGTACCTGAGAAAGTGGTGACAGAGTTGTGAAAGGTTTTCAAAGTTTGTGTCTGATTGATGCCTTGTAGGCATCAGCTAAGGATTTTCAGGACATTGGTGGGCAAGGAGACCAGGATGCAGCCACAGCCTCAGTGGGTGTGCTGAGGTGTCCAGTCAGGGTGCCAAGCCTTTGGCATGTGTGAAGGTACCCCAGGAAACATTGTGAGAAACTGTTGTCTTTCTCTAGGGCACAAAAAAAACTTCTCCTATATCCCACTCTGGAATCTGTGCTATAAAAATATGTTGGAAGGGTCTTGAGTGTTATGTGAAGGGATAAGGAAGAACTAAAAGTTGGACTCACCTGGGGAAATGGTCCAGGTAATTTGTTTGCAGATGTATTGGAGCAATGTTTAACTGTCCGTGTACAGGAGCAGTAAAACTGGGATCAAAGCAGTCACTCTTGGCTGCCACTGATAGTCAGGGTTGGGAGAGCTGGGCAAAGGTTGTGACAGTCTTTCTCTCACCTGAAGGATAAACTGGATCTTTTTCTATTATATATCCTTATGTTCAAATGGAAGCTCAGGCCTTAACATAGCAATTGTATGCTGAATTTTTACTAGGGATATACAAGGATTGCACAGGAAGGGGTAAGAGGCTAATTTTAGGCTGGGAATCCATCCCTTGACTGGGCAGGTTTTGAACACCATGAGTGTTATTGCTGAAAATAGAATCAGTTATTTAACTGAACTTTGTCTAGGCTGGTTATTTCATTTTAGTCTGCAATGGAAGTTGTGGTGGGCTCTGAAAAAGAGTCTTGCAGCCAGGCAGATTGGAGCTGTTCCCTGGCCACCTGCAGCCAAAAGCCTTTGCTGTGGAGCTGCCCGTGTTAGGAAGCAGGGCTGGCATGCATGGAGCACTTGGTGCTGCATGGCAGTGAGGATGAGGTGATGGCAGATGAGGGGACACTGCTTTGCCAGATGAAGTTTGTTACAAATTCCCATCTGCTCAGAAGCAGAAGCTATAAGGTTTGTGCTTGTACAAGTAATTATTTGTTATACATTTTTAAACATGAAATCTAGTCCAAACGGCAAATATTTTTAGCGTGTGTCATTGTGCAGTTAAGAAGGCTGCCAGCAGCATAAACCAGAATAACTCTGCGTGGTGGTGGGGCTGAGATGGGATTTTCTGCTTTGCCCATTTTCTCCTCCCCACTCTTGGGTACTCGTTCTCTCAGCTGGGCTCCTGCTTGCATGAGCCAGCACCTTGCAGAGGCAGCTGCTTTGTCACCCCCTCCATTCATTTTACCTGTGATGGAAAGCACATCTGGCACAGCTGGGAAGTGTGTGGCTTGGTGTGAAAATGCTCTGGAAGAAATGGGACAGGATTGCTGCTTTTTCTCCCAGTGGAATATGGAAGAGGCAGTCTTACATCTCTTAATTTCCAGCAAATGCACTCTGTGCAGTGAGCCTGCACATGGTTTATAATGTAGGCACATTTGGGCTGAATGAAGCATTTTTTTCAGGTTTTTAAGGAACTGGTTGAATTGTTTCAGCAATGTTTTACCCTCCACTCTAAAATTCCACTTAAAAAGAGTGGGACAATGGATTTAAGATGGATCTGAGCATTTTAGAAACAGGAGAGCTTAGGTTTTTAAGGTTGCATAAAAATGTAGGGAGTGTGAAACCTGTGTGAAGATGAATGCTTTTTGACAGGGTGGAATCTGTTGTGGATTTTGCTCAGCCTGTGAGCCAAGTGATTTTGTTATTCCCTCAGCTCTCATGCAAGGTCACAGCATAAATCTCAGTTGATTCCTTTGCACCTGCAAAGCAGCTCAGACCAGAGCATTTCCTAGCTTTGCTGGTTCCCAGCAAGAGCTCCCTTGTTTTCATCCACCTGCCTGAACAGTTTTCTCAGCATTTGGGCCATCAGTCCTGTCAGAGCCTGCTTTTCCCTGTTGTTTTTCCCTATACTCCTCTGTAAAAGAGGAGGATGCAGAGGGTATGCAGCAGGGACAGCAGTCTGACCCCATGGGCTGCACACATGCATCATTTTTTTTTTCTAGTGCCCTGAGCACTGCTCTCCTGACCTTGATTTCCATTGATCTTTGATCAATAATAAGAAAGAGAGGGGAAGGCTTTCAGCTGTAGGTTCCATATGTGTCTATTCCCATGGATTTATTGCTGGTAACATCTGGTGGTACCTTAAATTGAAGTAAGAGTGTCGTTCTAGCAGTGCAATTTTGACCAGGTTACAGAGCAGAGTGAAAAAAAAAGCTGAATTCCATGAGAACGCTTTAAGCATGGCTTTTCTCTTTAATCTCTTTATTGATTTTTTTTTCCTAATTTCTAAAAAGAGCTGCAGCAGCTGGCTGAGATGAGCAGGTACTGGTGCTGCAGACCTGCAGTCGTGGCTGTGCTCTGTCTCACATCTGAATTGCAGCTGTAGATTTTGCACTACTCTCTTACATGTCTTTTCTACATATAAAGGGCATTGTCCTTGGAAAGCTTAAAGGGAAGATTGAGGGTAGACTCAGATGAAACAGGATCAGAGAGCAGGCTATCACCTTATTTTCTCAGAATGCTGCCACACAGAAAGCACTGAGGGACTTCAACAATAGCAGGGACTGTAATGCCATACTCTGAGTGTCCAGTACATTTTCCCTAACTCTCTCAGCAAAAGCCTCGTGCCCTGCTAGCAATTTCAAAGGAAAGAGGTCGTGCCTTGCCGAATGTAGTTTGAAATAAGCCACATTTCCTCAGAAAGCAGGAGATGACAGTGTTTCTGGCAGAGGAGCTGCCTGGAAGAGTCATTGTGCAGCTACACTGGGGCCTGACCCACCATCCAGCACATGTCCCATCCTTGAATCCACAATCTTTTGTTCATGGAGGTCTGCTGCAGAGGGCTGTGCCACCTTCACTGGCATCCATCCCAGCTCTCTCCTTCAGGATGCCCACAGGGTTCAAGGGTGGTGGGTCCCTCTTCTCCAGCTGTGCTGTATCCTGGCATGTGCTAAGGGCTGAGGCAGTCCTGCCTGGGTTGGGATGGTTGTGCTGGGCAATTAGTGTTTTACTTGGCTTTAAATACAAAGAATAATTAGCAAAGCAGTGTGAAAAAGAGCTCTCCACCCACTGGGGATGGAAAAGCTCTGTCTGGAGGCTCTACCCCTACTGAGCTCTAGGGAAAGGTAATTGAGAGGCCGTGGGTGAAGCCCAGAGTGGGACTGGGCAAGGCTGGTGCTGGTGCTGTCATGAACACAGTGCACAACCATCAGGACAGCACTGCTCTGTTTGTGCCAGGTCCCCCCATCCCCAGGGTGTCGGGATCCTTGTCACACACAGCCCCTGGGAGCACGGGGGTGCAGGCACTGCTCCAAAACACTCCCCAGCCTGGCTGCTGTGTTCTCATGGTGACCATGGCTCAGGCGTGGGAGGGGCAGGGACAGCCTTGGCTGGGGGACTAGGGTGGACAGACGGACACCTGGGGGTGGGGGACAGATGGACACCTCGTCCCTCTGCTCCAGCTGGAGCAGGTTGTAGGCAAACAACTCTCCTGCACACGCTGGGACAGCAGAGCAGCTTGAAAGCTTCAGATAATAATATTTCACATGGAGAAGGCTGTTAATGACAGGGGATGTGATTGACTGCCTTTTTCTGCTGCTGCTGTATTAGCTGTACTTAAATCATCTTACATTAACTGCAGTTCTATTTAATGTTCTCTGTCTACACAGCTGAATTTTTAGATTGTTAATTTTCAATTGCAAATTGTTTAATTATGTCTGAACTTTTCATAAATATTTGGAATGTGAGTTAATATTTTCTATTACATGTGATACATGGTCTGGAAAAAATTAATTGTTCTTGGTGCTGTGCACTGGGTCTGGCAGTGTCCTCAAAGCCTCAATGCTCTCTTATCTGCAGTTTCTTGCCTTCACAGCTGATGTGTCAGAAATTGAGGTCTGTAGCTGGTGCTGTGTGTGTGTTATGGTCAGGAAAGCCATTTAGGATTCATTTGGCTCCCTGACAAGAAGAAAAGGAAATGTTTGTTGTCTGCAGTGTGGTAACGTGGTGAAGACTGGAGGCTCATGACATTACATGTGTACATTATTGCTGTGGTCTCAGAGCCTGCTCTGAACATCAGTTTGAGATCTGGAAGGCAATGGTTCTAAGACTAGGAGGAATTTTTAGGGTCTTCAAACCCCAGGGCCCCAAAAGCTCATCCCTGTTTGCCCATCCTCCTCTACCCAGGCAGGGCTGCATGCAGGACCATGATTTGAGTTGGTTTAAGTAAAGCCAGTGCAAGCCTGGCCTGGGAGCAGCAGTGCCATGCTGTGTGCAGAGGGAGCTGGGCTGTCCAACCTGGCAGGAGCTGCTGCTGCCAGGCTGAAACAACTTATTCTGTAATTGTTATAGTGTCTGTACACAGAAATTATTTATCATACATTTAATACAGACAAATAACAGCACTTTCTCTGTTGTGTGGATGGTTTGCTGGGCTGACTGTCCCCGCCAGTAAGGGACAAGGATGGTGCACCCCATGGGAGGACTTGCCCCACCTGCTAAGCTCTCCCCAAACATGGTACCTTGTGCTGCATTCCTCCTCCTCCTCTCAACTTACAGACTCACTGCTTTTAAAAGCATCATATTTTTGCTCCCTGTGTTTGTTTCTTCATAGCTATGTCTCTTGCTGCTTTTCTGTGTCTCCTTCAATTCTTTTCACATCCTTGATCCTTAATGCAGGTGCCAGAGCATCTCGCAAGGGTATTATGTGAGGTTAGATCCCACATGACAGCTCTCAGCTCCACATGGCCCTTCTCAGAGATGCCAGACATCCATTTTGTGCCACTGGCTCTTCAGGGGCAGAATGGGTCCTCTTGGCAGTAAGAGAGGTGGTGGATGTTCCCAATTAGTGAAGCTAGGATTCCAATCCGTATTTCTTTTTTCAGATTTTTTTTCATGTTGTTGAACACTATTATTTTAAAAAGAGGTGGCTTTTCTGAAATGCAGTGACAGATTAGATTGGATTAATATGGCTAAGGATTGATACTGCTTCTGTTCAAAATCAGGAGATTCTCTCTGAGGTACACTTCTCTGAAACCTTGGAATGAATCAGAGCACAGATGTTTGGGCACTGCTCTAAGAAAAGCAAGGAATTGACCTTTTAATTAACATAATATAGTAATTTAGCAGAGCAATACTGATTGCTTATTAATCATTTATATTTGTTGTTATGTATTGATCAAAGGGACTTAGAGATGTGATGTTTCTGCTCTGGATTTTGATAAGCTGATACCAATTAGTGAGCAGCATATTAGGTGCAAGTCAGAAGGACTAAAATAGCTGCATCTGCAGTGGAAGGCAGTTCCCTTGCAGTTCTCTGTTGCTGTAGGAAGGGGGTCTGATGGGGACCTACACAGAGACTTCTGGAGAAATGTGATCCTACTCACAGGTGAGACCAGCAGCTTCAGCTCCCACCTCCACCATAGGATGCCATCCACTGAGAACATGTAGCAACCTCTTTATGTGCTGGAAATTTGCTGCCTAGAGGTTTAATTCTCCTGACTGCTTTCTTCCTGACCTCATGGGAGAGTTTACTGCATCAAACCGGTGTGAAAGACATCAGCCTGTTCAGGAGGTTGGTCTCTTTAGATCTCTGGCTGTGATAAATCTAAACTTCACAAATACAAAAATGAACTGTATTGAGCATGACTGCAATCTTTGCTGTCCTAGTCCTTGAAAAGTGGGAGCCATAAACTTCTCTTTACATTCCTTCTCGTTTTTTTTTTTTTTTCCTGCTGATTTAGCATATAATAGAACCAAAACGTTGCTGTTTCATGGCCAGTTTCTGCTTTGCCAGTTTTTTGCTCAGAGCTTTCTGCAGAAAAACAATTATTACATAGACACCATTGGAGATGTTCCCACATCTTATTCTGTCACATTTAATCCTGCTGAGTGTCAGGGTACTGCAGCTTTGCTGGACTAGGTCCTCATGCAAGTTGCTTTAGTTCCAAAAGCCAAAGCCTGTTTTGAATTAAGTGATGAATGTGTCTACCATTAAGCTTTTAATCAAAGATGAGGATTTGAGGATATGTAGATCCTTCTTCCATGATGGATTGGGATGAATTAATTACAGCTGATTCTAGCTGTAAAACTTATTTGGAACCTAATAGTAGTTTGTTGCCATATTTAGGAAATTCAGGTGATTCTGTTTGCATTAACTGATGTGAAATTCAGTATATAATAAGGAAACACAGGCAAGCTAAATGTACCTCAGGCAGCACTGACCAGCCAGTGCTCCACTTTCATGGTGCCACAGCTCAGGGTGTGCTGCCCGCACGTCTCCAAGCATCCTTATGCAATGCCATAAGAAGATGGCATTAAGGCATGCTCAGAGGTCAGAGCCTCTGGACAGCTTTAGTTTTCAATCCCTTTCAGTGTCGTACACCTTGCACGGATGATCTCGCAGAGGGATTTGCAGGGTTCAAAAGTTCTCTGGCCACAGATGGAAAGGGCGTGCCTTCCGAGTGGATGTGCTCTGCCATCCCTTTTCTTAACAGCTTGCAAAACATTTGCAAAGGCAGGCAGCACTTTTCTCTTCCCCTTCCTGTTTTGCTGAATCTGTTTTCTCATTTACCTTGATTTATCATTGCACATAAATCTGGGGGTATCTTTGCACAACCTGCTGGAAAGATGCGTGCTGGGTTTGCTTGTCTCAGCTTTCCTCAGCCCCACGGTGCAGCCTTGCAAAGCTGTGCAGAGCTGTGCTGGTAGGCAGGCTGGGAGCTGAGGGCATAGAGAGACATCATCTTTTCCTGCACAGGATCCATGCCTGGCACCTGCCTGCCCTTGCCATGGCACCAGCTTGTGCTGGGTGATCCATCAGCACTCTCAGATGAGCAGTGAATACCATGCTCTGGTGGAAAATCATCTCAGTTCATGGCATAAAGAGCTGTCTAAGACATCACTCAGACCATGGTGAATCCAAGGCTGGACCTCTTGACCTCACCTGATGAAGCAGGTGTGGTCCCAGCATCCACAGGCTGAGGTAAGGGGTGAGAGCCTGCACAGCCCTGGTGGCTGCTGAGGCACAGAGATGTACTGCAGCACTCTGAGACTCACACTGAGGTGGGGAGAGGCTGCTCTTCTTCCCAGGGAATGTTTTCACCAACAAATCTAGTTTGTGGAGCATGAAATAAGATTTCTCTTTAAGAGAGAATCATCAGCCCTTCCTGAATTATCCAAGTCCTTTCTATTGTTTTAAATCTGTCTCCCAGGACTCCCTGAGTGCTCTCATGCAGAAGGCATTCATTAGATAACCCAGGGGTTTGCTGGGATAGCAGGAGCCAGCACCTATCCACAGCAAACAGCAACTGTGCAGCTCTTACTGAATTATGGAAATGACTGAATCCCTGCAGTGTAGTTTGTTTTACTACACATGAGCAAAATAAGGTAATTTTCTCCCCAGGCCAGGGAGTTTGTCAGATTTTGGGGTGCTGGAACCCTGGGATTATGTGAGGAGCTAGGGCTGATGGGAGAGGAAAAGAAAATTTTGGTGAGGTAATAGGCACAGATTCCTTGAATGAAGGGGAACTTTACAGTGTGCTAGGAAGATTCTGTGTGACTGAACCAGAAAAACTGATTTGAGGGACTCTGATTGGCCAGAGGAGAGGAGAGGTAGCCTTACACATCCTTGCTGTGCAGTAGCACCAGAAGATCAGTCCCCTGGGATGTTGGGGGATCCTATGTCACTGCCATCCTAAAGGCTGGTGAAGAAGATGTGTTCTGCAGGTCCCTCCAGGTCTTTCAAAATCCTCTCTGGAACTGCAGGAGTGAGAGCTGTTGAATCCATAGCTGGGCTATGCAGATGCTGCCGTGGTTGCTGATGCAGGGAGCCTGGCATGGGGAAGCTGTCCCTGCTCCTGTTTCAGATGCCAGGGCAGCCAGCAGTCTGTGGGCTGCAGTTTGCTGCTCAGAGGGTGAGCACATTGCCCAGGACATTAGAGAATTACCCTTCTGAGGCAGCCTAGGATCATTTGTGTTCCCAGTTTTAAGGGAAGTCAGAATCCCAGCTGTGGCTGAAGAGGGAATGTTCAGATCCTCTTCCACTTTCCACTTCAGACCTGTGGGAAGAGGTCGGGTCCTTGAGCACCAGACTGCTGCCATCCCACTGCCCTTGGCTGCTTGTGGAGAGGAATATTCACCATTAGTGGGGAAAGGATGCTGCAGAGCAGTCTGTGACATTGACATGGAGCATATGTGTGCCACATGGTGCCACTGTCTCCTGCTCATTGCACTTAATCTCCTAAAACAGCAGCTTTGTGGTAAGAAACCAAGGGCATCCCTGCCATGAGTCACTTTGGAGGCCATGTCTCTTTCAGCTGGAGCACTCCATGATGCTCTTGCCACATGTTGTGAGTACTCCTGGACTGACACACTCATTATTAATTGATGTGGCTTATGAATTTTTCAGTGTTTTCTCACACTGTGCATCACAAAATGAAACCACCTTTTATGAGACAAAGATCTCTCCTAAAGCCCTACATCAAAGCCACAAAATTGTCACCCATATTGTGATCTTGTTCAGCCTTCACCGTGAGCATGTTTGCTTTGAAATACTTAATCAACCATTTGCTGAGCTACAGAGCTCCCAGCATGTTAAAGGATGAGTGCCTTGAAACTTTCTCTTTGAGGCATTTGGTACCTATAACCATGCACAGCATATGCATTTGGCTGCACTAATTATTCTGGGAGAAATTAAGCCAGGCTTAGAAAGAACATGAGTGGGTCGTGACTTTTGTCTTAGTCCTCCAGCCATGGAAAATAATTCAAAAAGTGGCATTTTCAGAGCCCCCAGCTGCATGGTGGTGTACTGGATATAGGGATAGAGAAAATTAATGTTTGGGATCACTGATAGTGCCCCCAGCCAGGACAGTCCCTGCTCAGCAGCAGCCCACCTGATCACCTATTCCTGGGTGCCAATTCTGCTGGGAAGGAAAACCAGCACAGGCTGAGGATTTCATAGAGACCTGAACTGAATGCTTTCCTTTCCAGCAGAATAAAAGCCGGGTGTGTTTCTGCTCCCAGTGCAGCAGAAAGCAGGTTGCTGCAGTTCAGCATTTGTGCTGCCAAAGCATTTAAAATGTGTTTTTCCAGAACCCCCTTGCAAAAGGCTGGTCCTCTGCAGGAGCATGTGTCATGGGAGGGCCACGGGATCCACCCCCACATTGTAACCTTTCACACGGGAGGGGACATGCCCTGGGACAGGCCCCAGGTACTCGTCAGGAGCAGGGATGTTGTGACATCTGCTGCCTTTGCTGGGAAGCAGGAGTCAGCATTAGCCGTGGCTGGCAGGGAGGGATTAAACTGTTAAATGGTCCCAGTGGTTTCTGGCTGGAGCTGGTGGCAGTTACACCAATGATACCTGTCACATCCACAGTGTAAGTGCCAGGCATTGAAGGTTGTATCTGTGTGCTGCATCCTGTCATTACAAACCCTCTCAGCTTCCAGTGCTGGTATTTCATTACAAACCCTTGTAGTTTACAACTCCGTTAGTCCCAGCAGAGCTGAGCTCAGAGCGTGGGTTTAGCTCCTGTGCCGTGTTTCTCTCCCTGTGTCTGCTGGGACTGTGCCCCATCAATCCGTGTTTGGTGGAGCAGCCAGATCCACTGTGCTCTTACCAACAGCCAAGGGTTGTGTACAGCATGTCACTTGTGCCACCAGCATTGTCCCCAGGCTGGGAGGGTTCGTCCCATCTGCAGCCCTCTCACTGTGGTTGATGGCAAGAGAGCTGTGCCCTGCTCAGTCCCCAGGCAGGTGGGTGGATCTGAGACGTGAATCTGAACCAAAGTGCTTTGTGCACAAAGCAGGAAAGAGGAGGCCAGCCTGGGCTGCTCCAGCGGCTCTTTCAGAGCCATGGCAGCAGTTGTGAATGGTTTGGCTTTAAGCTGTGATAAACCGAAGCTGGAGTTTTCAATATAAACACTTCAAATAAAACACTTGGACTCCAAAAGCATGGGGGTTTATAATCCCCTAACACCCTTCATGTCCTTGCACTGCCTTTGGCATTTCCTGGTATAAGTAGAAGTGGGCCTGGGCTCTTGGCTTTAAAAACTATAAGGCTCAGGCTGGGTGATATCTGTACAATTTCTGATGCAGTAAACACTTCAGATGTGGGTTTGGTAGGTGCCTGCGCATCTTGTTGAAGATCTTACAGACTAATTAGGCTGGTTGGTTTGTGTCTGCTTCTGCCTTTCAAAAATGTAGAGGGATTATCTCCCATCCGTTCAGGATAACAGGAAGAAATTCTCTCAGTGAGTTTGCTTCAGGGGGATGGAAGCAAAGGATTGCTTCTGCAGGCCAGCAACTGGTTCTTACTGGCAATCAAAACTGTCAGACTCTCATGAGGAATGTTTTAAACCCATTTCTCTTATTTACTAGTGTCCACTAAAATTATTCCTTATTAAGAGTTTAAATATAAAAAAACCTTGTCTTCTTGCAAGGTCATCCTCTTGCAATTGAACCCTCAGCAGGGGTTCAAGTAGGCACCTGCCCTGCAGTGCCTGCAGTGATAGGCTGGCTGCAGTGCTGGTCAGTTTTGGGTCCACTTGAAACCTAATCTACATATAGTTTTTAATTTTTATTCTTTTGCATTAGAAACTCTTCCACCAATGTAGATAATCTCTGCAGGGCAGGCAGAGAGAACTAATGTGGTTGTGGGTAGACGTATAAAAACATCTAATTTACCAGCAGGCAGTTGGGTAATGATCAGTTGAGAATTACGAATTATGTAAATCATGTATTTGTGGCATGCTGCTGAAGAAAAGCCCAGTGCATATGACAAATCATGTATATACTGAAATCTATAATACTTTTCACATTTAATTGACTGGGGCAACTTTATGATTTATATCTTTGCTTTATTCGCAGCACACCCATAACATAGTCATAATGCAGAACGAAACTAATTCATTTCTCTTTGACTTTTTAAATCATTTATGTATTTGGCTGTCAAGTACTTGAATATAAAGTGGGCATGCATGTGGCAGATAATAAATAGCTGATTCTCTAGTTAAGAAATTGAGTTTTAATGATATTAAGGTCTGTGTTGCCTTACTTGGCCTTGCTTAGATGGTATGCCTCACATTGGAACCTTTTCTTATTTCACAAGCAAAGTATATTTTATGGGTACCAGCATTACTCTCTTAATGGCTCTATATAGTGTTATGGCTGTGTAAAATGTACTCTGCTTGCTCTGATGGCAGCAGGAGCCTTTCCCAGGCACAGGAGTCCTTCCCAGGCTGAGCTGTTGGGCTGCTGCTCTTAGTCACAAGAGATCTGCTGAAGATGCCAGGAGGACAGGCAGGGGCTGTCTCATTAGTACCATTCTGTAGACAACAAGAAGAAAATGTTATTTTGGCTACTACGGACTAGGATTTCTTTCCCAAAGATCAGTTTTTGTCATGGAGCTATCATGCAGAGCTATTGAAAATACAGCCTGGAAAGATTTTTTTTATTTCTTTTAAGTACCAGGTTACTTGGCTTGGCGTCACTACTTAGTCTTGGGAAGCACAGCCCTGGAAAGCAATACCTTACCCACTCAAGCACAGCCACAGAGACTGCCTAGGCTGCTTGTTGGCTCCTAAGACAAATAATCTTCTGCAGTCAGATCTTTCCTGGACACCTGTAGCATCACTGGAAAACATCTGCACAATCAAGATAGTGCAGAAAGCGTGAGGCAGTTTGTTGGCTCATTATCATACTGCAAAATCAACCCTCCTCCACAGCAGCATCCTCAATTCCTAAATTTAGCTCCTGAGTTATTTTGGGTAGTGTGTGATTAACCTCAATTACTGTAGCTCAGATAGCATTCAAATAATGCTCCCTCTTTCAGAATTGCTAAGAAATGAAAATCTGTGTCTGTACATTTCCTACCCTTAACAAAGCAGCTCCAAGAGGTGCTTCCAGAGGTGCAGGATAGTTGTGTGGTGCATTTATTTGTGGAGAAACTAAAAGGGGCAGCTGATCCTGAAAGGCGCTGGTAATCCATGGCTCTGTACTGGTGCTGGGATCAGGAATATAAAGATGAACCACACCAGCAGGTTATGTTGTGCAGCTGGTGTGAATGAAGCTGTTGAAGCTTCAATGGATTTGGATCACTGTCAGGACACTTTGTAGTTTTCCCGAATTAAATCCATAACAAAGGCTTTCAAAAGCTAATCAAAAATATTCTTTCTATCAATCTTAGCCATTGTTGGCCCTCTGGAAAATCAGTGGTGAAGCAGCATGCAGAAATAACACCTGCACCTGGGGTGGGTCTGTGTGAGCATTTGTGGCAAGGGGAGGTGCAGGCAGACAGAGATGCCATGGAGAGCAATGGGTCAGGGGCAACGTGGTGTTCCAGCTGATCCAGTGAGCACCAACAGATGAGCTCAGCATTCATCAGGCTGAGAATCAGAGCTTTTGTCATCACTGTAGCTGTAACTTTCCAGACTACACTACACCAGACCGCCTCAGGGTGAGGATGCTCAGCCCCAGGAGGCAGCAGGGCAGGCATCAGAAACTGTCTTGGATTGGTGAACTTTGTGTTTGTCCTTTGTGGGAGCTTCTGTTCCAGAATGTAGCCCCTCACCACTCGCTCTGTCTATCAGCAATGTAGCACAGGTGGTCAGCCTGAAGAGCTGAACTGCTCCTAAAGGTGTTGCATTGGTTAATTTTTCACCTTGATTTGCCTTTTGTTTTCATACAGCTGGACAACCCTGATGAGCAAGCAGCACAGATCAGACGCGAGTTAGATGGACGTCTCCAAATGGCAGAACAAATTGCCAAGGTAAAAACAAAGGTCTACTGTTATTAATAACCTCTTCATTTAGGAGTGTACAAGGAGCTTGATGCAGCCCCCAGGTCCTGTCATTCTCTTACAAGCTTCTTCTGACAATAATTACTGGTTAAAAGTGTTCAGATTATTAGCTGCAAACAAACAAGATGAAGCTGTTCTGATGTGCTTTTCTTGGAATGTCCTGATGAGCTGGGAGAGTTTAGGTTCCTGAAAAATCCCTTGTGAATCCTCAGAGGTGTCACATTTCTATGCTAGACAATAAGGTGGATAGTCGTGTGTAAAAAAGGAGCCAGGAATCATCCTAATGGGATTTGTGGTTTTTTGCTGGGCTGATAGGAGCCACAGTTCCCTGCCTGTAGGTAAATGCTGCCTCAATAAAGGTCGTTCAGATGTATTGTCCCAAAGAAGTTCACTCTGTGCATGAGAGCAGTCGGGCCATCACTGCCCCCTGCAGACATTGCTGCTGTTTGGAGCAGTAGGCATGAGACCTCCAAACAGCTTTGATAACCAAGCACTCAACTCATCTCCCTAGAGACCCTTCTGTAAGGAACCATCTCCCTGGGAGCAAATCACACCCCCACACAGTGGCCTCCAGTGGACCACAGATGATGGAGAGGATCCTGTTGACATCAGTATGGCAGAGTTTTATCCCTGCCTCTAATCAGATGCTCTGAGTCACTGATAAAGCCCTAATGGGGCTGAAGTCATTTGGAATGATCTATCTGGCTGTTCTTGATAATCAAGAAACCATTACTACAAGGCAAAAAAAAATCTAATCACAGAGACAAGCTCAGTCTAGGGACCTGCCTTTCAGCAGCAGTCATCCCAGCACTGAGCTGGGCCCAAATTAGGATTTTTTATAAGAAAGGTGATATCAGAGCTGTTTGCAACCACACTGATATGCCTGGATGTGAAAAGCAGAGCATATTGATTTATAGTAAGGCATTAACAATGGTGCTGGTGGGGCCTGCACAGCTCCTCCTCACTAACACCTCTGTTGAACATCTGCTGCTGTTTCATCTTTGAGGACATAGGCTCTGGTTTTCTGCACTTTACTGATAAAATTATTGAGATGGCCAAGGACCACATGTCCAATCAATGGTGCAGCAAAACAGCAAACTCACTGGAGGTCTTTTGTTCAGCATTTGGCCCTTTGCCATTTCATTCTTGTCAAGAAAACCTACAGTATTTATTTGCAATAAAATGTGAGCCTCTGCACTGAGCGCGGCTGCTCTGGTTCTGCGATAGGTAACCAGACCCTGAGAAAAAGATTGCCTGGTTTTGTTGTTTCATTTTCTCTTTCTGGTATGTAGAACAACAATATGCATGATTCAGTAGCAGCCAGCAGAAGCTGCAGCATCATTAATTATTTTTGCAAATGAGAATTTGCCATTTTCATTCTGCCCCAAGGATGCTGAAAACAAACCATGACACTGCTGGTCATCTGAGAGGGATTCAGGGGAAACTCCTCAACATAACCTGGCATATTTCTGTGCAGGATTCAACCTTCAAAATACAGCAGTGCAGCTTGGAGGATGGTTTAGAGTAAAAGGGACTTGCTTGGGTTTCAGTTGGCAGCTAGGGATATTCAATCTCCATCATGGTACTGCAGCAGACTTTCTCTTCAGAATGTCAGGTCCCGCTAGCATCTGCCTGCAAGAAACCTTGTTCTTTCAGATCTGTGAATACCATATTTTGGAGGCATCCAAATGACCTTTTGAATCTTCTTCTGTAGCCTCCTTTCTGGGCAAGGCTGCTTTCCCTGTAACACAGGGCAGGTTCACAATTCATCTCAGTGAAAGGATAGCATTTCCATTTTTATCTCCAATTTGCAGCTTTTAATACAGATTTGCTGCACAGGGAGGCTTACAGTGCTTGTGAAACCAGGACTGAGGTGTCTATCTTGGAGATTCCATGCTCGAGGCAAATTAATACCTTGTTGTTAAATTAAGAAATTCACACTAGGACATTTGCACTTCAGAGGCAGCAAAGGCTGAGGAGTCTTACGGGACCAGTGGCTCTGCAAGGCTTCATCTGAGCTGTTGTGTGACCTTGAACAAGTCCCTGTTGTGCCAGCTTTCCTGCCTCTGCATACCAGGACACAGCTCTGGGTCTTTTTGCCTTTCCCCTGTGCCCAGCTCAGTGCAGCACTAGGGCAGTGCTAGGCAGGTCCCCCACTGAGCCTGACTCCATCAAAGCACATCAGCCCAGCCCTGGAGCAGCTTGAGGATCACACTCTGTGGCAAGCAGATGTTTTAAAGCTGAATCTGGACAGGCTTTTCAGTCTGTCTGTTGTACTTTTCCAGCAGCTAAATAGAGCAGCATTACAGCTGAGAGCTTAGTGATGCCAAGGCAGACGTATATTTTTCTCTGCAGTGGCAAGTGCTCTGCTGTCCTGTGGTGCCTTTTCCCCTCCCAGTCACCTGGCTTCAAGGACAAGGAGGAGCACGTGTAGGAGCAACTAAATGAGACCTGGTGGTGACACTGGAGTGACATGTCTGTCTGGGGCTGGACCCACTCTGCTCCAGCCTGCTGGACAGGTCATTCCTCATATCCTAACTCTGCCTGTCTCCATGCTTGTGCCTCTCTCCCTATTCCTGATCCTTTCTCTGCTCCCAGTACATGGGGAGGTGATTAATGACCTTTCTTGCTGTTGTCTGCATCTCTTGATAGTTTCTTACTCCTGAATTCCCTCAGCTTTATCTCCAGTCTGGTGGGTGACTTGAGACCACATCTGCATCTCTGCATTTCCAACATCAGCTAAATAGTCCTAGTTAAACTGTTATGCATCACTTCAAACTACATTTTTAGCCCTAATACGAGAAGCTGCTGGTGGCTCACAGTGAAATGTCTCAGTCCTTGCTGCACTGCTGAAGAGGTTTGTGAGGACAGTGCCAAAATTACAGTCCCTGGAGAGATGGATGACAGCAGGCTAAAAAAGCAATAATATCTGAACATCATTGCTGCAGCAGTAGTTCTCAAAATCTACGATACAGTTACATTTTTTTTTCCTAGGGTTGACTTGCTAGTTATATAATGCACAGACAATACAGGAGGCTGATTAGGTAATTTATTTCACTGTAGGTCTAATTTTTATGGGGGAATTACTTCCCAAGATTGAGGCTGGAAATACATGACTATACTTCAGCTGCTTGTGTGAGTGCTGCTGTGAGCTCTTCTTGTAGTGGGTAAGATCTTAAGGACTGATGCAAAAACTAGTGCAGAGGAGAACTCTTTCAGCAGCCTGATGACAGACTTCTAGAAGAAACCTGACCTTGTTTTCTTTTTTAGCATACATTTTACAAATGGCATTTTACAATGTTGTTGTTGCCACCAAGATTGTTTGCACATCAGCCTTGTGTTCCCTGGCTGCAGATGCTGCCTCACTGTCTTACACCTTGCTCAGTGTCTTGTAACCCACGGAGAGACATTTGAATCCTGAGCAGATTGAGGCCATGGGAGGAGTTGTCAGAAGATGTAAGGCTCAGGCTGGTGATGGGCAGCAGTTCAAAGCTGAGAACACACATTGGGGAACATCATAATTTGCTCTCACTGTCACCCTTGGTTTTAGAGTTTAAATTTCCCGTTGACAGCAAGCAGCACTGGAAAGTCTCACAGTGAAAAGTTGTCTTCCTTGGGGGAGGCTCAGCCCCTGGCAAGTAGTGGAAAGGATGTTTTACCCCTTCTTCCAGTTAGGACCAAACATTCCTGCCCACACGTGGCTGGTGTTCCCTCTTTGGGCTCCTTTCACACCTAGAAACCTGATTAAGCAACCACTCAGAAGTGTTTTAAAAAGAGCTAGCACAATTGGAAGACTGGAAAACAAATTTCTTACTGTCAGCATCCTCTGAATCAGCAAGTTGCTGTTGGTCACAAAGTTCAGTTGAGATCTGGCCTGGAGTGTTTGTAATTGAGGAAAATGCTATCCATAGGAAAAAGCCCATTTGCAGATAGAAGTCAGTGAAAAACAAGTGCATGCAAGATACAGGAAAATTGGACAAGTACCAAATAGTAATTCTGTGAGAAACTAGCAATAATGTTTCTACATTACTCAGGGGGAAGCTGTAATTTGTCATCTGGTTTGTAGGAGCTCCCTGCTCACAAACCTCTGCAGATGCTCTCGGGGGATTCTCCCACTGCAACAAGTGGCTGTTGATTGTCACAAACATTCATTCTGTTGTGTTTGTTTCCAAATCCAAGGAGCGCAAGTTTCCCAAGTTTGTGTCCAAAGAAATGGAGAACATGTACATTGAGGAGCTGAAGTCATCTGTCAATCTCCTGATGGCAAACTTGGAGAGCATGCCTGTGTCTAAAGGAGGCTCTGAGTTCAAGCTGCAGAAGCTGAAACGTAGCCACAACACCTCAATAATTGACATGGGAGAGGAAAATGAGAACCAGCTTTCCAAGTCAGACGTCGTGTTGTCATTCTCCCTGGAGGTAAGCTACATGCACACAACAGTGTGCAGAGTTCATGGGAGTAAAAAGCACAGCAGCCAACTTCTGCTCAGTTCAAATTTAGGTTAGGTGGAGAGAGGTGAGTGGAAGTCACTGTTTTCTGGAAGTTTTGCCTGTGATTAAACACTGTGTCCTTTCTGGTGTCTCACCACCTTGTTGGAACAATCTGTGTGATGTGCACTCTCTGGCATTTTGTGATGATGTATATCAAATGGCTCAGAAATCTGCATCATTACCTGATCTCTCCATGCAGTTTCTTACTGAGTGTAGCCCAGTAACCCTGAGCCTGTCTTGTCCCCAAAACCATTACAATAATGCAACACTGTAAATATCAGCATCTTTAACTACTGCCAGCTAGAAGGGTTGCTGCATTTCCCTGCGAGAATTGCTTCCTCTTTGAAGAATTCCTGGGGTTTGAATTCACCCAACAGATTGGTTTGCAGTTTGTGTGGAAATACTGTGCTGTGCTGGGTTGCTCTTTGCTCTCTGTTGCATGCTGACTTTCTGTTGAGCAGTTTGTCTGTGCAGCCCAGGGGAAGGCAGGGTGCTGCTGCTGCCTCAGTCCTGGAAGAGTGTTGCTCAGTAGCTGTTTTCAGCCAACTCAGTTGTTTTGTGCAAACACATTTGTGGTCTGTTTGTGGGCATATTTACTTCAAGGAGTCATCAGCTCACCCCTACAGAATTGTTGTTGTCTGTCAATGAGTGGGTTTATGTTACATTGTCAAAACAACTACCAGGATGGAGTCAAAAATGTAGGATGCAGAAATATCAGAAAATTCTGGTTTTGTCTAGTTTCCTGTTTATTTCTCTTCCTAGGGGGGCGTCTCTTGTTGTACATATCATGCTAATGCAAAACTTAAGAACCCTGGTTGTCCAGCCTCAGAATTCAACTCATTAAGTGTCTGAAGCCATCTTTGTAATATTCAGTCCAGTCTTACTTAAAACTAGGGTTGTGAACCCAGGGATGGTGCCTTCAAGAGCAGCATCAAATAAGGCTGACTTCCAAGCATTGCCGCCTGGAGGAGCAGGGAACTGTCACAAAGCAGTAGCCCCGTGTTGCAGAAGCTGTGCAGTGTGTACAGCTGTGTGTGAAGGGACACCCTCGCTGCAGGGTGTCACAAATGCTCTGCTCCAGCTGAACCCCACCTGGTGGGAAGCCAGTGAAGCACTGACTTGAGGAGCTGGCAGGTCTGGGCACTGCTCACTGCACAAAACTCCTGCTGCAAGAAAGCTTTTACTAAAAATGTGCACTCGTTAGAGGCTTTGTGGAGCTCTGTGTGCCGGGGACAGGATCCTCAGCTCCAGACAGATCAGAAGACCTGAGGAGAGGAATTTTAAACCCCTGTGTATATACTACATAAATAGCTGTAATAGAACATGAACAGAAACTCCCACAGTGATTCTTGTAGAAATGTTTAAGGTATGTGGTTAATGGGATTAATTACCTTAAAAAAAAAAAGGAAAAAAGTTAATTACCTGCAAGAAACTTAGGTAGTGATTTCTTAATTAGGAAGATTTTCTATAAGCAAGATGAAGGGAGTTGTTTTTTGGGGTTTGTTTTGTTTTGTTTTTTTTAACCAGAGCTATAGAATGGACAGGGGACAGCAGTTTTAAACTGGAAGAGATGTAAATTTGGTATAAGAAAGAAAATGGTTTTGATGAGGGTATAGGACACTGGAAGAGGCAACAAATGGGATATAGGTGTTTCATCATTGGAGTTTTTGAAGATCAGGTTGGATGGGACTCTGAGCAGTTTGATCTCCTGAAAGACGTCCATGCCTCAGCATGGGGATTGGACCAGATGATCTTCAAATATCAACCCAAACCATTTTATGATTAATATGGAAAATATGCTTTTGGCACAAGCTGAGTAGTTGTGTGCTTTTTTTTTTTTCCCCCTGGATTTCACATATTAAGGCATTTCTAGATGGGGCAGGACCATGTCTGTGAAGCCCATCTCCTGAAGCTTGGTACAGCCCTGGGCACCCAGGGGTTTCAGTGAGCCCACGTGCAGTCAGAGGGAATCCTGGTCTCCAAACAGACCTGGCTGGCTGCCACCGTCCCCACTCAGCCTGGGCAGTGCCACCATCCCTGTCAACATCCAGCAGCACGTGGAGGACCCCAACACCAGCTGACCCCATGGTTCAGCAGCCCCAGCGGGGTCTGAAGGAGGCTGCTCCTCTAACAATTCTCCTTCTCTGCCTGCAGGTTGTCATCATGGAGGTGCAGGGGCTGAAGTCGCTGGCCCCCAACCGCATCGTGTACTGCACCATGGAAGTGGAAGGTGGGGAGAAGCTGCAGACAGACCAGGCTGAAGCCTCCAAGCCAACGTAAGCCTTGCTTTGCTCTTTGGTCTCCCCACCACACTCTCCTCTGCCCTGTCTCTGCACTGCTGAGTCACTGCAGATAGCTCTGGCTCCTGCATGGTGAGGGCTCTCAGAGGCAGAGGAGAAACATGGCCTTCCACACGTGCAGAGTCTTGTCCTGCAGCTAAAAATGGCACATAAGCTCTGACAGAGGGGAATAAAGTGTTAATGAGAGGCTTATGTCTCGTGTAGCCATAGAGAGATCAATTTGTGCCTATACATAAGTGCTTTACTAAATAGGGATGGAGTTAAGCATGTGCTTAGATAAGTACTTGCCTGAGTGTCCATCTGAACTGGTGCCATCAGGTGTAGGTAAATTATCTTGTCCTCACTGTCAGGGTTTTGGCAGTCCTGTGAGAAAGAGAACAGCTGGCAGGGACACAGTCTGGCAGCCAGAGGTGGAAGAGAGGATCTGGGAAAAGCTTCAATTTACTCAGTTAAAGCTTTATCTGAGACCTCTCTGGCCCAGTCCCATTCAAGGGCAGAATCTTGTTCTGTCCTCTTTGACCTCATCCCCAAATCCTCCTTTTGACCCCATGCTTGGCTTTCTTTCTTGTCTTACCTGGATGTTGTTAAGCACCTACTGGTAGTGATTGGGCTTTTTTATTTGGAAGGAGAAAATGATGAATGGCTTATTTCCTTTCCAATTTGTGGGATTGTTAACTTGAAACACTCTGGATTTGAGGCAGTGTTCCTCCAGATGACTGCAGAGATTTCACCCTTAAATTAAATTCTCAGTGTACTTCCTGACAGGGGAGAATTGCTGATGTGGTATGAAGCCTCCTCCAGGATTAGGGAGCAGTGCTGTTGTGCTCATATCCCATTCCCCGTGGCCAGTCCTCAGAGGTGTTTTTCCAAGAGCTTCCCAAGCTCATGGAGGGAAATCCAGAACCACCTGGCTGCAGGACATGGCAGTGCACAAGCACTGCAATCAGCTCAGGAGCAGTGGGTGCAGGCAGGACAGTGCAGAGACCAGGACAGGCTGCCTTCCCTCTGTCACTGTCCTCTCACAGAGGCACAGAAATTGCTGGTGCTTCATGCCCTGTGCTGCACCAGAGCAGCAGGAATCTGCAGTAAGCTGTTCAAAAACAATATTCCCAATCAGGAAAAGTGCTGCAGCCTGGCTGACTTTTCAAAATGCTTTGAAATCTGCTTTAGAGAAGGAAGGAAGAGAGCTGAGCTTACAGCAAAATTTCCATGAGAACTTACAATTGTCACTATTTTAGGTATTCTTATTGCTTCAGTGGAGAAAGTTGGGCTCTATTTAGGGGAAATTGCTACTATTCATACTGAAAAAGCACATTTCCCTGGGTTGCATGTGCTTGTTTAGATTGGTCTGTTCATCCCACCTTTGCTCACAGGATCTGCCCTTCCGTGCACAGGTGTTCCTACTGCAGGATGTAGCACCATTTCTATGAGAATTGCTTTGAAAATAAGACCTGCAGGAGTGAACTCTTTAATTGAGTGGGTCTTTTTATTATAATTAAATGTACAGTGTCTGGGCATGAAGCCATCAGCCCTCAAGAAAATGCAGCCAACACTGAGTGCTGCAGTGTGATAAAAGTCATGCGAGTCCATCACACTCATCCTCTCTCTACACTGGCTTCCTGCAGAGGTGTGAGCCAGGCTTCAAGTCTTCTGGATTGCTCCAGCACTTGGGCTGATACTTATGGAAACGGCTTAGGAGAGGAGTAGGTTTGATAATTGAAATCCAGGAGGGGTCTTAGGACCCTTTCTTTCCAGAACCAAAGACCAGCCATACTGAGGCTCTAGAATAATCTTCACAGAAACCAGAGGCCATCACAAAAAGCTTGTCCTTCTTGCCTCTCTCATTAGAGGTGTTTCTTGCACCTTGCCTCCCCTCCCAGGCACAGCAGCAGAGACACAGGAAGCCAAAGCTCTGTGAAAGCAATTTACTGTACCTAAGTTCTCTTGAGAAGGATAGAGGGAATGAATCCAATGTGACATGTTTGTCATCTTGCTTAATGCAAGACTTGAAGGACCTCAGGTACTCTGGTGATGAGGGCAGTGATAGAAACAGCCAGAGAAGGTTTTGTTGCATTTTTGAGCAGTGCTGCCTTAGAAACAAAGGATTTATGGCCAGGCAAAACAGCCTTTGGAGGTGTTAGTTCAGATGCTGAAATCAGTCTCACTGAGGTCACTCACACTGTGTTTGCTTCTGTGCTTTTTGTAAGAAGCAAACCACCCCTACAGAAAAGAAGCAGCTCAGTGAAGGCATGAGGAACTGCTCACTGCCCAGCATCCCAGGATTTGTGTGCTTTGGCAGGGATCCTGCCTGGCCTGGGGGTAAAGAACACTTGGGGACTGTGAGCCTCAGCACTATGAAACTGTGAACACCGAAGCAAGTTACTTCTGTGCATCCCAGAAGTTTTATGTCTCAGAGACTCAAAAAATGTGGGTTAAGCACCTGTGCTCAGAATATGCAGTGAATGCAGGTCTGGAAACAGGCAGCATTGTTTAACTGCCAGCCTTGAAACTGTTTGAAATTCAGCTTTGCCATTGTCTGGAGGCTCTACAGGTGACAGAAGGTTAAATTTCTCATAAGCATCAGGGGAGAAAAATTACATTTGAACAGTAATATTCATTAGAAGACTTTACTTTTCTATGACAGCCCTGTGTCCTGGGGTGGAGAATGTTAGGGGCCACTCAAACTTGTAGGACATCTTTTCACCTAACTCATGGAGTTGTTAACTTTAATCTCATATGTCCTTGAAATGCCATCCCTCAGCTAGAGCACCCAAGTCACAGCACGCTGGTGAGATGGTGGCTGCTCTTCAGCTCAGTGCCATACCAGGGGCTCCAGCCTAGCTTCCACATCTCTAATGACAAAAGGCATTTTACCAGCCAGGGAAGGATTTCCAAAAGCACTGGTCTAGGTCTATGTGAGATTCTTCTTTCATTATTCTGGTGCAAAATGGGCAGTTTTTGAGAAGAAAGGAGTGACTTTGGAGCTTGAATCCCATTTTCAGACCTTGAGAGAGGCAGGGCAGCAACAGGGTTAGCAGCCCTCAGTAGCCAGCCATCAGATGAGTTGTGTACAAGGAGTGTGGGGTTTGGGACAACAGTAAATAAATACTGGCCTTCTATTTCTTCTCAGTCTTCGTGCTGGATTCCTGACATTTGAAGCCCAATCCCTTCATGTGAGGATTATCTGCCTCAGCACAGATGCAGGGGATGGCACAATTCTAGAGAAAGCCAGGCCTGAAATAGCAAGGTTCATTTCAGATCAGGCTTGCAGTGTTTTATTAGTAGTGCTTTTAATAAGTTGTGTAAGAAAAAGCTTTTGTGTATTATGCCCTAACACGCAGATGCCTCTAAAAGATATCTCAAATCCCAGTGTGAGAAGGATTTTACTGCTTTTTGTGCTGGAATTGTATTCTTGCAGATGTTTGTGGGGTTTACACCTCTCCCCCCTTCCCCATGTACTGGCCTGTGGTCTGTCCTCTGCATGTCTCCAAAATGCCCTTCCAGGAGCTGTGTTAGTAGTGCTGATGTTTGTGCAGCCTGGAAACAGGGTTGTCAAGAGGTTTGGGAATAGCACAAAAGATCCAGACACAGCCCCCCTGTCCTGAAGCCTCCAGAGAAACTGCTGGGTATATTTAAACAGTGACTGTGCTTGTGGCAGTGCTCATGGTCAGCATCTTACATCACCTTTCTCTGATGTGAGCAGAGCAAAAGAAAAGAAACCCGAACAACAGCAAGGACAGTGCCTTGTGAATAAGTGCTATAGATTCTGGAGTTATTTTGGCATCCAGATAAGTCTCATTTTCTCCTCTATCACAGTAGTGAAAATTGGGTGTCCCTGCATTGATCTGAGCTGAACCATCTGGGGTAAAAGCAGTAAATATTGGTGAGGGAAGAATCTGGCTAACCTGTCTGTGCATTTGGCATGCCAGGAAGGGACAGGGGTGTGGGCTGCTCCTCTGGAAGTGTTTTCATTTTGAGGTTATCTATCCCCCTTGCAGAGCAGTCTCTTCAGTCCTAGTGCAAGGGTGCAGTAGCTCAGAGAATGAGAGATGAGGATGGACTTTTTTTCTGAAGGAGAAAAAATCACTTTTCATTGCTTGGGATTGTTTTCCATGTAGTTTTCTTCTGTGCGTGCTGTAGGGCAGTGTAGGGAGAAAGGACACTCAATGGCTCTCATCTGACTTCATGCCACATCTTACATTTGTCATGACCAAGGGCTTGAGCCCTGTGCCCTTTCCAGAAATTCCCTCTTGATAAAGTAATGTCTTTGGTAAACTTCTAAACCTCTCCCATCTCCTTTCCCTTAGCCACCTCCCTATGAGACAGGGGTGTCTGGTTTTATCTTTGTGCTGGCTCTGATGCTGCTCCCTGATTTGTTTCAAGGTGCTCTGACAGCTCTGCTGCTTTTCTCTGCTGCGACAGGCTGCCCTTGTTCAGATCCCCGCACCAAACCTCCAAGCTTATCACTCAGCCAGAGCTTTTGTTTCAAATTAGTGTGCCATCAGAGCCCTCTGTCTGACCATGAAGAGGGACAGGACCTGCACAGCATCCTGCTTCAGTGCTGTTTCATCACCTTTTCCTTCTGGGAGATGGGCACTGAACAGCAAAGGGAGAAGCCCTGTGAGAAAGGGGTCTGGCAAGCAGGGATGCTTTCCCTGTCTGCAGAAGGGGAAAATCTGGTCCTTTCACTCAGGAATCCCCTGCCTCAGGCCATGGAGTTTGAAGTGATGCCCAGTGGCTTTGCACAGAGAGGGCTGTGATGGGAGTGTTCTGTTGCAGTCAGTGTTTTGCTGCTGCAGTTCCTTGGGAGATGCTGTGAACACTCCCCTGAGGTAAAATGAAAAAAATCCTTCTGAGATGCATAAATCTCAAATATTCCATATTCCATATAACTAATTTGACTCTGATAAACTAAAGGGGTTTATGTTGATGTGAGTGAGAATAGTGTTTAATTCTTGGAGTGCATCCCTCAGTACAGCTGTTGTTGCCAGGCCTGGTAGGTCTCTTCCAGACCTGGCAAAGCTCAGGAACAGGTCCTGTGTGGCTGCACAGTTTTAAGTAGACATTCATATTTAAGTTTGCATGCTTAGCTAAGCCCTGTGTAAGCAAAATTCGTGATGCTGGGTAAAAAACAAAGCAAAAGGAAATTTTAGGAAATAGCTGCTTTTTCTTGCTTTTTCCCCCTCCTCCTTACTCTTCTAATTGGCTTCAGCATTAAATATAAGCTGTCTTAATTACCCACACTGATTGGATTGCTTTTCCAGTCACATTACTTCATTTCACAGCTGTGCAGATGTTTGCAGCTTTTTCCTCAGGAAATCTCTGGGAGCCTTAGGAATGTGTTAAAGCAGGTGGCTGGGTACAGCAAACATCAGACCCCATTGTTTGTGGGGTGCAGTCCTTGTTCCTGGGGCGAGGCTCTGAGCAGAGGGTCAGTCTGCCCCAAGGCATCTATTGGGGAAATGTGTTCCAGGGGAGCTCTTCAGCTTTGGTCTCTGTGAGCATGGTGCAGATGCCCTGAGCCCACAGTGTTGCTGGGCTAGGAGGTGGAAATGACAGGGACAGGAACTTAGGGCAGTTGCTCTTAGCCCCTGTGTCTAAGGCTGGAGGGTACAAAATGGGGTCCAAATCCCTGACACAAGTTTTCTTCACTTGCAGCTGTTTAGCATGCCTAGGAGACAGTTTTCTGATGACACTGTGCATGACTTTGCACCTGAAGAGTTCTGCTGTTAGCTTGGTTTCACCTGCTCTTCAAGTCCCCTTTTGTGTGACAATATTTCCATAATGCTCCTGAGATTTATGCTGTGATGTTCCCATTTCTGAAAGTGGAGTCTGTGGACAAGTCATTAAGCACAGCAAAAACTGCAATAAAAAGTTATTACCCGAGTGCAAGTATGTGATATATTATGGGAGGTCTTTGTGCAAATGATTTACTGCCCTTTTTAATTAGGAATTCAGAACCTTTTCTGATGCTCCCTCATAGCTGTTCTGCAGGATTGGGTCTTACCCAGCTCAGCCACTGTGGGACAAAAATTCTGCTTTAAATTAAGCAGCTGAATTTTTCTCCAGAATAAAGGCAAAATTCTGTAGGGATTCCCTTACCCTGAGTGTCACCCAGACAGCCACACTGCTGTGGAGGAACCTCCTGGACTGCCATGGAATACTGTGCTGGGGCTGTGGATGGTGACCCCAGGTGAGGCTCTGTTCCCAAAGGTGTCATGTTCAGTCCCTGCTCTCCTGTACCACACTAGAAGCTGTGTTGAAGAGTAATGAAGGCTTGTTTCTATGCACTTACCCCTTGTACTTGGTTTCTTCCAGTATCAAGTAAGTGCAAGCTCTGACTGTGTTTTCCCTGACTTTCAGAGCACACATAGCATGGCTTTCACATGGATTCTCTGGTGTCTAGTAAGGGTTGAGCTCATGCACCTTCTCTTTCACAGATGAATGTCTTGCTTTTCTCGCCAGCTGTCTAATTTCTTGAGTGTTCCTATGCACTTGGGAATTATGTATTCCTGTGATAGCACATACATTCAAATTTAAGTATTCCAGAAGGTGTGATGATGCCCAAGGCGATTTTCATCGACACCCGTCTGCTTCATCACTCCTATGCTTGCAGCCTTAAGATGGGGATAGGAAAAACCAAAAGGACATTGAAATGAGACTGAGACTCCGTGATCTGAAATAGTGCTTAATTAAGAGGAGGACTTGCAGGATGCAAGGTCTGGGATACATTCAGTCATGGTGTTTATTGCTTATAGGTGCTGTTCTAAAAAAAAAAAAAAAAGCCATGCCTTAGTGTAAGTTCAGCACATCATTTGCCAGGAGAAAGGCAGGGGATGAGGCATGTGAAAGGGCCCAGTTGTTGGTTTATTTATTAAGTGCTGTGTACAAGTAGTGCACATTATTATTTAATGAGGGGTGCTGCTATTGCTGCAAAGCAGTGTAGGGAGATAGAGGACACACTTTGAAGAATTGGTACTGTGCCTGTCTGGACAAAGCTCTGGAATGGTGAAATGAGAAGACCAACCTTGATAGTGATTTTTCAACATTTTAGGTATCCTTTCTGTGAAATGAAGGTAGAGTGTAGTGGCTTTGTAAATGTGCTGCATCTCCCAACAAACCACAGAACTAAGTGTAAAAGCCCTTAAAGGGAGCCACATACTGTTGTCACTGCGTGGAAAAGGCTGCTCATAGAGAGAGGAGCTTGCACATGGCTGGGTGGGCATCACCTGCTGCAATTGTCCACTCGTCCCCCCTGACCCAGGAGATGCTAGTGTGAACTTTGCTTCTAGTGGTCAGAAGTTGGGCAAGGCAAACCCAGGTGTCTGGCTGGATTTGAGCTTCCTGTCCTGGATCCTGGCTTAGAAAAATATAAGACAGCAAAAATGTGAGTGGTGAGTGGTGGAACAACAAGAGATGGTCTCACACTTTTTTCCTCCTTTTAGCTGATTTTGAAAGGGTGCCTGTCCCATTCCACTGTAAAAGAGGGAGTCAGGAAGCCCCTATAAGAATATAACATATGCTGAGGCATAAATAAAAATCAGATTGGTCTCTCCCCGTACCTTGTGTTGTTTTCTGCTTTTTGCATTTAGAAAATATTTCATTGCTCTCTATTAAGTTTTATAAAGGAGGGTCTAGACTATGTTGGCACAAGCCAATAATATGTATATTCAGGCAGAGGATTTCTGTCTCCTTCTCCATGGTCTGTGCTTGTGAGATACCAAGTTTCTGTGAATGTGAGAGGGAATGGCTTTATTATGTCCAAAATCATGGCCAGGCCTTAACCAATGGCAGTCCTCTGCAGCTGTATTTTTTTCCAGGGTGGCAAGATCTGATAGAAGGGATAAATCATATTTAGTTATTCTGTGAAGTGAGCAGCTCTGTGGCTGGGTCAGTGGAGCATCTTTGGCCAAAGGAAACTTTGATTAGCATGTGTGTGGCATTGAGGTCACCCTATTCAAGAAGTGGTCAGAGCCACAGACAGTAAATACACACAGGCATTTAATGAATGAAGCTGTAAACTCATGCTGTATCCAAAGCAGATACACTGATGGAGTACATACAGTAGGCAGCTCTTGTAAAAGCAATTTTTCTTTCACTTCAGACCTCCCAGTAAAACAGTGCTGGGCTTTCACTGCCATTTCCCCCTGCTGAGTTTTTCTTCTCTAATTGTGATAATATTGAACAAGAGCATAGGCATTTGAAAAGCAGTCATCATTTAAATCATGGAAAGTAAGCATGCAACTTAATTTTTTTTTTTAATTTTTTCCTGTTAATACCCAAAAGATTGTGGTGACTAGCACTGCCACAATTTTGCATCCAAGCCAGCTGTGGGATTTCTGTAGCAGAGTCCAGCCTGGGGTGCAGTGGTCTGGGAGGGGTGTGTGGTCCTGGGCTGGGTGCAGGCATGGTGGAGGGACATCTCTGGGGCAGGAATGCCATCTCGTGGCCATAAATAGCTATTATGTGATTTTAAATCCACCTCCCATCCCTTCTTCCTTCGTCATGACACTTCCCCAGTGCATCAGTCATTCTCATGAGACACAAATCAAGCTGTATTTTCTGCATAGCAAAGATCATCCCTTTTTGGGTTCCTAAAGCTGTGCTGTCGGCCTCAGCAGCTCCTCTTGGCTGCAGTGCCCCGTGCTGGCACTGGGATGGGATCCATGGGGATTGTGTGTGAGCCACAAGCAGATCAAGAGCAGACCTTTGCAGGCTTTGCTTTGCTGCAGTCTCTGTCAGCTTTACCCTCACCCTTCTGTGCCTTGCAGATGTGATCTCTCCAAGACATATTTCTCTCTCAGCCGGCGGTGTAGCGCTGCCGTAGCCAGTTTGAGGATGTGGGAGTTGCAGCTCCTGGAGGGAGAGATGGTCTGGTACTGCTGTCTGCATGATGTTAAGCAAGATGGTGCCTGCGTGTGTGACACATACATTGTGTCTCAGAGCTGTGGAAGCAGAAAAGGACAGAGCATGAAGTGCTGGAGGTTGGAACACCTCTTTAGCTGCTGTAGAAGGAGCCCAGTCTTTAGTGACACACTGTCTCTGCTCACCTTTTGAATAACACCATAGTGCTTTCTGCAGTGGTGTTTTGGGCAAAATGAGCACCCTTTTTGTAAGCAAAATATTTACTAGTGGTGTTCTGTTTTAGCAGAGGGAGTGTTCCATGCTCTGCAGGAATTAAGGTGCCATAGGAAACTATGGATTCACTCAGAGCATCCTTGGGGTATCCCAGAGCAGACATCAGTGCTGCATGCAGAGCCATGGCCTTGCTCAGTGTTCTGTGGCTCCAGGGAAGGCAGGTACAGCCACCTCTGCTGGCCAGTGCCTGCAGGAATGCTGATTTGTCAGCACCTGCATGGGAGCTGCATCAGTGAAAGTGTGTTTTAAATCACTGCAAAGTCTGTGCAGGAAAGTCTGGGAGGAATCAAATCTGTTTGTGCTGTCACTCCCACTTCAGCTCAGCTTGTTCCGAGGGGATGGGACTGAAAGGCTGTTCTGGCAGCTGAAAGGGAGGGGAGGAAACAAATGTAAACAAAAATAGGCTGTGTTGTCAATCTGTGTCTGATGTCTTTGGTTATCCTGTTTTGAAGGTGAGTAAACACATCAAAGTTTTACTGTGGGAGGAATCCCAGAGGAGGCTCAGCAGCCCCTGAGTATCACGATGTATTATGGATGCAAACCTTTCTCAGTGCATTTCTACAGCCAGAATGGGATGGTGCCTTTCTTAGCACCTGAGTGATATTTCCAAACCCAGGATGTTTTTGCATGAGCAGTGTATATGCATCTATATGTGTTCTTTGAGATTTTCAAATATTTTTTGTGACTATGCAGCAGTCACCTCCAGCACACCTTTATAGCAGTGGAAAGACAGGGGCCCTCTATGTCAGGCATCACTTCATCTGCTTGCTGCCTCTAAATTGGGATGAGGCAAATTAAGGCCTAACTCTACTGATTTAATTAGATTTCTCCTTATTGCAATAGCAGGAGCCCAAAGCAGGGGACTGAGGCACATTTACAGTCCCCTACATTTTGGGTTTTCAGCTGAGGTTTGTAGTCCTACAGTAGGAAGTCACAAACTAGTTTGTAGCTGTCCCCAGCACAGCATCCCCAAACTGGCAGTTGTTGATGGTATTCTCCTGCTGAAAAGGAGTTGTGTGTGCATCCCACAGGTCTCCAGGTGTGTGACCCAGCCTGTGAGCCTTCTTGGAGTGCCTGAAAAAGGCAGAATTCTTCTGTGCCTATGGGCTTTTTCCAACCCCAAAGACACAAACAAAAAACCTATTATCCATTGCCATTACCCACAAGAGCTGCAAAGAATGCATATCTTCTCAAAGGCTTTGGGATACCCTGCTTCTGTTTATTACGGATTTGTGACCCAGCTGATGCAGGTGTGAGCAGCTGCCTCTGCCACGTGTCACAGACACGTCTGTTCTGCCACATCCCTGCCAGTTCAGTGCCCCGCCTGCACTGCTCCCTACAATGAGCTGTGAGCTCTTCCAGCCTCTAGTTGTGAAGGGCTCACCATTGCCTAGTTTATGGTGTTCCTAGAAGTTCCCAAGCACTATTTTCATTTAAAAAAATGTGTATTTTCATCCCAGTGGGATTAATGCCATCCCTGCCTGAGGGTTTGCTGTTGACCTGAGTGAGTCTGTGTGTGCTCAGTTATAATGAACTATTGCCTCTGTGTATGGGCAAGGGAAGTTCAGGTAGATCACTGATAAATAACTGTGGTCATCAACCTCTGGTTCACGTTTTTGAATGGCTGGTATTGATAAAGCATCAGAGAATATAGTAAAAAGCTATCCTGTGTGCTTCTTCACATACAATCAACTGTTAAAGATACTTTAAACCTGTTTATTTTCCTCCTCGCTTGTGTCTCTAGGAATATGTAGAAAAGAAACACAGCTTAGCATTACATTAAAGGAAAAGGTGCACTACTCCATCAGCTGCATGAAGGTAGGTTAGCTCAGTGCCTGGTGTGCTTCTGCTCTAACTCTGTTTTTCCCAGTGTTCAAGCATGGGCATACATGATTTATGGCCCAAGATTTAAAGGTCTCTCCTGGGAGAGGAGGAGTGTGCTAAAGTAATAAAACCATCATTTCTTAGACAGGATTTCTGGGAGAACTAAACTGAGACTGTATGTAGCATTTCAGTCTCCAGCAATGAACTCCAGGGATCTGAGCTCTCCATCCTCAGAGCAGGATCCAGATCCAGCAGGGACCATGGCTGGGCACCACAGTAAGCTGAGAAAACAAGGCTGGATTAAAAGCATCACACCACACAAGGTGAAGCAGTCACTGAGCCCAGGCAGTGTCTGTCAGGCTACTGTCTGTGCTGCCCTCTTGATGAGCTTCCCTTCAGCAGCCAGCCCACTTTGGAGACCTAGCTATACACCAGGAGAGACACAGACATGTCAGAGGAGGAGAGATGAGGGTTGGAAATGAAGAGAAATGCATGAAGCACAACCTCTCCACCAGCACTGTGTGAGGGAGGGAGGCTGCCAGACTGGCCAGTCTTGGCATCCTCACCAGATCCCATTCTGACAGCAGAGGACACAAAGGGAAGGACAGCTGCCCTTCCACTGTTGTCCCAAACATGGTCACATATATTAAATGCCTTTCAGCTGGACCTCTGTGCCCTCACACACAGCCAGCTGGCTGTGCAGGGGGATAGGTGATGCTGCTGCTGGTTTTGGTGACCCTGCAGGGACAGAAGCAGCTGCCTGCCACGTCCTGCCTTCCCAAGGACGTGTTCCTGTCTTGGGAGGGATCAGGCACTGCTGCTGAGTTGGTTAATTTGGGAAAGCTACACTGAGCAGGTGGCTCAGTACACTCCTGCAAATGTGGTCAACATGTAGGAATATTATTCTACAACACTTTTTTACTGAGGTGGTGAATTTATGGAAACAAGGAAGAAGGGCAGCACCTCTGGCAGAGAAGATCTGTCCCAGGAACCTGCTGTGGCCAGTGAGCATCATGCACTCCTGGAGTGAGCCCACTGAGGGGACAGCATAGCTCTCCTTTAGTACACATTTTTACTTCATTTTCTGATTTTTTCGTTTATTCTGTGCAAGCTGGAGAGGGATAAAAGATATCCTCCGATAATTTTGAAGCCCACGAGAAGAGGTCATAGGTGATGTTTAAATGTCCCCCCTGTGGAAAGCACATAGCTCTGCAGCTGCTCCCCTGCTAGCCTGGTTAGCAGGGCTGATTCATGGCCCAGCAATGCAGCCCAGTTGCACTTGTTCATTATTTATATAATTCACAGGCATCAGTGTTCTGGCTACATCAAGTTACAAGAACACTGATGGAAGAAGGGTGACTTCTAAATTAGGCAGGGGCTGAGCAGACTTGCTGGAGAGCACAGTTTATGAATGAAAGAGTTTAATTAATTTTCCTGGGTATTAAATGTGTATGTTAGCTTTTAGGAAGGTCAGAGGTGCTCAAATTTTCTTTAGAGGAACTTACATACTTGAGTTGAACAGAAATTACTAAATCAGTGTCTCTCAAGGACAGCTGAGAAAATTGTAGGTCACATCAGTGGGATATTGTGAAGAAAAGCAGCTGAAGTCAGAGACCCTCCTGCCTGGTTTCTTGTGATACGTGAGTGCAGTCAGGACAGGGATCTTTACAGGACTTTGCTCAGGCCTTACTCATATCCCAAATAGTATTTCAATAATGAATTTTAACTTAGCAGTGCCACAGTGTTTTAAAGTTTTTGGTATTTTTAGCTGTGTGGTAATTAACTTTATAATTGCTATATCTGCATTTTGGAAGCCCTCAGCCCTACAGCCAAAGATTAGTAAAGCACTGCACTTCCATGGGGGGACAATAGTTGTTTCTGCAGTGACCTTATGGCAGGAAAGGGTAAGAGCTTGGTACAGCATCAATGGGAGGAGAGTGGTCTTACAGATTTTGGCCATAAATTGGGAAGGGCTGAATAGCATCAGCCTGAAGGTTTTTCACATCAGCAACCCAAGACAGCTGAGAGCATCTAGGTCTGAGCAACCTGGCACCTGCATTGGCAGTGGCATCACTGCCCCTTGTGTGTGAGTGAGGGCAGTGTCTGGGGCAGCTCCCAAATGCTCCTGAAATCAGGCAGGTGAGCCCATGAGGCTGTGGAGGTAATGGCAGACAAGAGCTGACCTTTGTTGCTTGTTGGCCACTCACACCCTCTGGATATGTGTCATTTTTTGTTCCATTCAGGATAAAATCCTAGCACTTCAGGATGTTTGGTCAGTAACTGTGATGGCACCTCTAGGTGAATCTCTGGACACAAAGTCTACAGTGATGATCTCCTTATTATGCTTGTAAAAGGTAAAACAAGGGCCAGCATCTGTCAAGTTAGCACCTGGGGCATATCTCAACCTCTGGCACTTTGCAGCCAGAAGAGTTCAGCTGCTTATCCTAAGTTTGAATCCTAAATAAGAAACCCTGGAGACAAAAGTAGATTCTGTTGAGAGCACTGTAAGAGCACAGATGCCATAAATAGGACGATGATTGTTGTAAATTCTCTGTGTACAGCAGCATTTCTTTACCAGATCCAGACTTTGGGATGCACTGGCCAATAAGAAATACCAAGCTGAGGGGTTCAGGCAGGATTCAGATAGTTAATATGGTCCTGTTGAGGAAGTACTGCCAGGATTGTTCTGCTTGTGTACCTTTTTTTGGTGTTTGTACATCCATATGTATCCATCTGTACGTGTGTGTCCTTTTGGCCAGAGTGATGTTTGTCTGCTTTTGCAGATGTTTTATTGCTTTGAGGTGTCAGCATGAGTTCTGTGATAGGGGGACAAAATAGCATTGCTACTTCATGGCAAGTCCACAATGGGTCCCTGTGCACTTTCCCAACAAACGAACTCCTGCAGTGATAACCTGCTTAATGATTAAATATGGAAATTAAACCATTACACTGTTAATCCCTCAGAAGATCCTAATACCTAGCTACTGTCCAGAGATAATTTTTTGAACAATAATTTAATACACAGCCCAGATAAACTGGGTATTCAGATTGAATACAAATGATGTTTCAGTGGCATGAATTATGGCCTTATGCTGAGCATCACTATGGCAACTAATGACATCACCACAGGCTCCAACCTGCACAAAACTCAACTTTTGATGGTCTCCGTTTGTTGGCGCAGATCTTTTCAGGGCTTTTGGGGGTATGAATATGTAAGCACCAGTGTTGTCAAGGGTTTGCTATGTATGTTTGCTGTCATTTAAAACATTTATTCTCTTTGTGGTTAATGTTGTTCCCATGAAGGAAACCTAATGAAAATTACTGTTTGTATTTGGTTAGTAACATTTGTTGATAACATATGGTCTGGGAATGCTTCAGCAAATAAGAGCTTTTTAATAGTAAACAGAGATACGAGTTCTATAAAGCAGATGCTGTCAAAATACACAGTGTAAGGTTGGATATTTTCTTACTTTTGCCTCTTACCCAAAGCAAGATAATCTTCCTACTTTCCCTCCTGGTGACAACGCAGTTTTTTGAGAGAAAACATAACCTGTGACCCAAATCTGTGATTAGAAAATTAAGTTGTTTCTTGCTTCTCACCCTTGAAATATTTTTAGGTAGCTGACGGCTCACACATTAAAAAGATATTATATAAAGGACCTGACTGGACCTATAGTGCTGTAGATAATTTAAGCCAAACCTCTGCTGTCTGGCACTGGTGGAGGTTTGATGCATCATCATAAAAGGCAAAACATGTGAAACAGTGACACCAGGAGAGGAAGCTTCACAGCAAAGGTGATGAAGAACCCAAGTTTGTTAATCAGCTCTGTGCTGAACATGCTCATCTGCTGAGCTCAGCTGGAGAAGACTTGCTCTGTGGGGAGCAAAGCATAAACCCATACTCCTAGAGCACAAGGAGAAATTAATTCTTTTTACTGATAATTTTCCAAATGTTAAACCTGCTGCATGGTGTTCATCTTTGAGGAGCATCTAGTCACTGGACCATGTCTTCTGAGCCTTTTCAAGGGAACTGCCTTTCTTCAGGAGAGGATGTAGTTTGAGGACAGCCTAAAGTGAGAAAGTGTCATTAGCAGAGTGAGGGTGAATAGAAGTAGTTAGTGAGTATGGTGAAATCATCTAACTTGCAGCATTCTGGGTTGCAGTGTGTGTTCCACCACATCACTCAGAGGTGTTGCTCATGGCACGCTCTTGGCAGGGTCCCACGTGGAATGAGTTCATGTTTTCTCTGCATTTGGGCAACTTGTGATTGCAGAAACGTGTAGATGTCCTCTAGAGACATGTGTCTAGAGGCTGTGGATAACTCAGCCTCCATAGCACTCCTTTCCAAGCCAGGGAATGACTCAGAGAGTACAAATAGTAGACAGTGGTTCATGGTGTGGTTGCAGAGGTGGCATCTTCCTGGAGCTGGTGTCCTACTCTGTAGTCATAGCAAACTAGGATTACTCCAGACATAATGGCTTGAACTTAAACTTGGCTTGGGCTGAGACTTGGAGAGCAACTGAGGTTAAGTTGCAGTTTCTTCAGAAAAAGCAAACTTCACTCTCAGCCTGGAAAGGAGAGGTTAATGAGCCAAGAGAGGACAGGCATGAGTGATTACAGACATCCTGGGTGCAGGTGCCTTCAATCCTCTACTTCTCTTGTGACTCCACAGGCTAGCACTGCAGGAGACATTGTTCTTTCTAACTAAGGAAGTTCTCTTACACTTGGTTTCATGCTGCTCCCAGATGCTCTCTTTATTTCCCAAAAGGATGTTTCCAAACATCTGTCCCACATTTCCCAAAGAAGATAATTAATACCCTTGTCACTCACACTATCCAACCACTTTGGCTGGTGTCAGACACTTTTTAGGTTAACTGTTTCATGCCTGAACAGTGTTGCTGCTGACCTGCCAGCTGAGCTGAACACCTCTCTGTCCTTCTTTTCACAGCTGGGGCACCCAAGGAGATTTCACGACGACCCATGCACTTCCTGCAGTGAAGGTGAAGCTGTTCACGGAGAGCACAGGAGTGCTGGCTCTGGAGGACAAAGAGCTTGGGAGGGTAAGGAGATTTTGGGTTTAGTAACGTTTCCTTCTGGCCCTGCTTTTCTAGAGAAATCTCTCCTGTACAGAAATATCTTTGGAGCACAACATGCTCTGCTTTTTTGCCAAGCCTCAGGAGGGGGAAAGAAAGCAAGCTCTGCACTGCTGGAAAGGAGTGCATCTCGCATGCTGTCTTTGTTGTGAGTTTGTAATGGCAGCATTTCAGCTGGCTGTGCCTGCTCTGAGCAAAGGCAGAGGATCTTGTGTGCAATATTGGCACACCGGAAAGCCTTAAAAGTGGCTTGCGGAAATGGACATTCCTCAGGCAGAAAAGGGGATTATGCTGAAGCAAAAAGAAGGGATTTAAGTTTGGCAAGGGACTGTTAAGTTTCTCTCATATCTGCTGAGCAGCCGGTGCACGGTTTGCGCTTTTGAAAGCACTGACTGCAGTACTCCCTGCAAAAGGCTTGGAGCCCTGGCTTCCCTGGGGGTGGATGGTGGCTGAGCTGGTGGCTTCAGTGGGGCTGGACTGGGGAGTGAAACGTGAGGGTTCATTGCGCCCATCAATGGTGTTAATAGCAAAGAGCTCAGATTCCCAGGGTATCGGCCACAGTGCAAATCTTCCCATCTCTACCCCTCACCTGTGGTCCCTAAACCAGTGCCCTGGCACTGGTGGCCCTTGATCACTGTAGAATATCTGTGGATGGCACTTTCCTATGGCTTTGAGACACTTTACTTGTCTCCATGGATCTTGTGCAGTTGTTTAAATTTGTGTTGGGCCCAGGCAGAAGTGGCAGCAAACTCCTTGCCATGCCTTCCTCAGCTTCCCAGGCTGAGATCAGTATGATGATGACTCCATGAAAATCAGTTCGGGGTAAGAGGACTTGGCACCTCCTGTCATGGCTCAGCATGACCCAGGTGACCTCCAGGAGCAGCCTGGGCTCTGTCTGCCCAGCCCTGCAGCACTCCTTGCTCTACATCCTGTCTCTATGGCTATGGCAAAGAAATCCATGGTCAGGAAAGTCACTGATCCTGTTGCAAGCCCAAGAACAATGTTTCCGGTTATAGACTAACCTGTTGGGGTGTTTCTTGTTAACTCTCAGGCTGTTTGTGCCTTGACAAGGAAGAGTCTCTGTCCATTCAACATTTTTCCTAATTAACATGGTTTTGTGTTAATCCTGTTTATAAAAGTGCAAAACATTCTCCCAGGTCCTAGTGAGCTGTTGATTTAAATTTATAGCTTTATCATGGAGAATGCTGCGTGCAATTTTGTCTCATGTAATTCATGTTCATTTTAATTATTTGTGTTTTCATGTTCATGAAGTATCCTTTGTTCTTGCACTTGAGAGAGAGAAAAGCAAAGCTACCCCCTCTTTTCCCCTCTCAGTCTTCTCTTCAAAGGGAGTCACAGCCCCTTCAGACTTTCTCATCCACACCTTGATCCTTCCTTTCTCCCTGCCCTCCTTTTTTGACAAAGAGGATGACCCCTCTAGGCTGCAGTACTACAGCTGAAGACCTACAATTGTTTTGCTGCACAGCATCATAATATTTTCAGGATTATTTTCAAAACCTCCTACTTCAAACAGCCTGGCACCCTGCCTTTATCCACTGTGGCATGCTGAGCAGAGCTTTTCACCCAGCCAGCCGCACTGCCATTCAGGGATTTTCCCCTGAGTGGTTACACTCTGTGCAGCCTCTCTTGCTTTGTGAGGCTTGTTTCCACTGGCAGCCATGAGCAGTGCTGACTTTGCTGGTCTTGGGAAGCAATTAGCTGTGCATGTTGTTCTGAGAAAGATGTCAGCACCCAAAGCAACCCCTCTTGCCCTGAAAGGCTGATGAGCCAACCCTACCAATGTGCTTTAATTCCCAGTCCAGCAGGAAACCATCCCTCAGCCCTGAGTTTCTGCAGGCTGAAGGACACAGGCCAGCAGTGGCAAGTGTGGGGAGCTGGCAATGATTCCCCCTGGCCCGTGGCCACCAGTGCTCTCAGTCGGCCAAACTTCAAAGGGATGCTCGGTGCACCCGGAGCGGCCGAAAGATGACGCGTGTCTGCTCAGGCTGCACCAAGATTCCTTCTTTAAATAATAATGAAACCGGGAGTGTGTTAAGCCCCTGGTTTAGCTGTTGGAGTGGGCAGGAACCTGCCTGCATGGAGAGAGGAGGAAAGCAGGTTTTATACACAAAACACCCCTGCTCAGCCGCCCTTTGAGCAGTGGCTTTGTGCTCTGCCAGGCGGGTACAAAGCCCACTTTCTATTGCGAGTGTTAAGTTGGCAAGCGGCCGCCACTCCTCAGCTCACCACTTTTATCCAAGGGAGAACTGGAAAATGCTCCCAAGCCCTGCACTGCTGAATGGGCAGCTGAAGGCATGGGAATACATCCTGACCCTTTTGAAGCCAATGGCAGGGCTCCCATGGATTTCAGCCATGCCAATACTTCATCTACCGAGGGCAAGGAGGGGAAGAGCTGTGAATTGCAACACCACTGAGAAAAGTTTGTGTCTTTTGTTGAAGAAAGAGTTAGAAATCAAAGCAGAGAGCATCCCAAGCACACAGAATGGCTGCTGCCTCACTAAGAGAAGCAGGTTAGCACGGGTGGACGTTCTTGCATGACTTGCCTGGCACTGGGGTTCCTTGGATGCTGCTCAGAGCTTGGGTGTATTCCTGCTTCTAACACCCCCTGCTTCATGTGGAGAACTCATTTCTCATCTTCAGGATTTGCTTAAATGTGTTTTCTTCTAAGAGTGATGCAGTATAGACTGGTGTTGCTCAGTTATCTGTGTGACTAATAACAGCTTCAGATTCCTGACAGAGAAAGCAATTCAATAAAAGAAGTGATAAATAACATTAATGGATAAGGGTAAAGTTGAAAATCTACTGATGTTTACCTCAGGCTTTAGAGGAGGCAGTAAAACAGGTTTTAGAGTAATTCATCAGAGGGTAATAGCATCAATGATATTTTGGTGGAAAACAGCCCCTAGATTGTTGAGTCAGCAGCAAAGTTGAAGAGCAGAGGAATACAAGATTATAGTCTGGGCTGGAGTTTGGCAGGAGCATAGACTAAGCATGAGCAAGAAATGAGTGATGGCAGCACACCAGTTAATGAGGGTGAATGCTGCCATTTGTAAGAATTGTGAAACTATTTGCTTGCATAAAGATTAATGAATTTAAAGAAGATTAATCTCACTGCAGCACAGTGGAAACTTGAATGAATTTTTACCAGACAAAGTCACTTCTGAGAGGGAAAGCATCAGAAGGGGAGCAGGTGTAGGAGGAAGGGGATTAGGCCACCTCAGAGGAAACATGGAAATAGCAGGAGAAGATGGTGGATGTGGTGTTGTCCTAGGGGAATACTCTGTATCTTACTGTTCAGGAAGCTGCTCTGCTTTATAGTGGTAGTGAATTAGTGGGAAAAGCACAGCTGTGATCAGGAAAGACTCTTGGAGCTTTCACCTCTTGGAGCTTTCATTTTCTTTGAGCCAAGTGCTTGCATTGGTGTTCATCTGCAGTCACTGGTGTTGCATGGATGTGCTGCAGCTGGAGACCCTCCCAGCATTTTCTGCTGCATGAAATGGAAGCAGAGTCCTGCAGCCACTCATGTCATGACATGGGATGCAGATTTTATCTGCTGTCATCTCAGTCAAATGTACCATCCTGAAATGATAGGAACTGATCATGCAGCTCTGTCTGCACAGCCCCGTGAGCTGATTGAGGACCCAAAGAATATATGACCTAATCTCAAAATAATAAGCTGTACTTTAAAAAAGCAATAAAAAACCATCCTCGCTGATGTGAATACACATATCCAGTCTGACTTCTAGGACAAAACTAGGTCATGATGTATTTCTGTTGTTATGATGTATTTCTATTCCACATTAAACCCCAATTTATTAATAATTTTTCCCTTTAACGTTGCTTGTTTTAATTCTTACAGGTTGTTCTCCACCCTACTCCTAATAGCCCAAAGCAGTCAGAGTGGCACAAAATGACTGTTTCCAAAAACTGCCCTGATCAAGACTTGAAGATCAAGCTTGCTGTGAGAATGGATAAGCCTCAAAACATGAAGCACTCTGGGTAAACATTTGTCTCAATCTAAAGTTATTTTGTTTTGAATGTGCATTAGGAAATTTTGCTTTTTAAGATTCTCAAAGAGAAACTCTTTTTCTCAAGTTCACAGGAGGTGAAGCAGAAAGATACTTATAAAAATGGCATTAGCTCAGTCATTGATAGTGCACTTTCCATATTCTTAGCACAATCTTTTTTAATGCATATGAGACAAACAGTTTAAATTTTAAACAGTTTTCATCACAAGAAATTATGGTTTTTCCTGTGAGCAATGATAGATTAACTGCCCAACTCTCTTACTGAGAATAATATAATTTTTTAAGTTATTCTCTGTCTCCCTGTATTGATTTTTCAAAACCAAAATCACAGTGCACTTTCCACTTGGAATAAACCCCAGTGTGACTAGCATTAATTATACTGAGATACACACCACAATTAAATAAATTCCACAATTGCCTGGAGTAGGACTAATAATTGGGAAGGTTAAAAGGGACGCCTTTCCCTTCCAGGAGAGAGTGTCAGAAGATCTGGGGCCAGAGGGAACCCTGATCACTTCTACCTTCATATAATTACAAATTAGATCATCCTTGGGAAGATCTAGCTAAGGCCTTTGGCAAGGCTCTCATTGCTCTTCAGAGCTGAGGATGTGACAAAAAATTAAAATTGCCCTGGAAATTTGATGTTGGAAATAACTCTCAAGTCTGGTTTTGGTGCTATAAAAGTGACTTTGTTTTACTTTTATTTTCATAGCATTTTATTAAATTCCATCCATTATTAGGTGATTTAGGTCACTCACCTTTTCTGATTCCTCCTCCTCCTGTTTTCCCTGCTGATGAGGTCAAAGCCAGTAGTCTTGTGTGAAGTTAAATTTTTTTCATGATCACAGGCACCAAGGCCAGAGAGGACAGATCTCCTGTCCTGTTTATGTCCATGATTTCAGCTGAAAGTAGGGCTGTTCTCTAGCTTTCTTCAACTAAGAATTGATTTACATGATACTGCTTAAAGCTCTGAGTTTTATACCTCTTGCTACCAGAACTGAGATTATCTTTCTGTTGATGTTAGCAGCAATAGCCAAAGGTGACTTATTACCTTCTTCTTGGGCTAGCCAAGGACTCAACGCCCACATCAGCATGACTTGGAGTTTTGTGATTTAAACATTCACCAAGTGTATGCTAGATCTCTTCTGGCATAAGGAACCCCTTGCATAACCAAAAATGAAGTATTTTTTCTATTTATTGAGCCAGAACTAAAGTAATTATAATGATACATAAAACATATTTATGCTGAATATTGTTGTGTTTAATATTAGCCTGGTGCTGCCACTAGTTTTGCCAGTGTTTGTGTTATAGTGTCACAGTGGCCAATTCATCACGGAGATTAAATGCTTATTTTGACATTAATTTTTAAAGTTAATTCTCCCTTTGTAGAAAACAGTAAATTCACTTCTCCTCAGAAATTATTCAGTTTGCTTGAATTATCTGTAGCCAAGCAATTTCTCGGATTTCATCTCAGAGCTGCTCATTGAAGTGTCCTGGTTTAGTCAGTCCAGTGGATATTGAGGTCCTGTGTGCTGGATTTAATGTAGGAAGTGTCCCTCTGTTTGACAGCTCCCCTCAGCAAAATGGTTTTATGAAAGCTAAAGCAGATTTAGGGATTCTCTCCCTTAATTCTTCTGTTGCAAATGCATTCTTCACCCATCCAACCATGTTGTAGCTATTCACTGGCACTAAAGAGCTTCAAATTCTGAGCAAGTTGTGAAAGACAAAAGGAAATGGAGAATTAATACTGTGTAACGTTGAGGCTCTCTAAGATTTTTATGTTGCTTTCCTTGCAGGTAATCTGTTCAGGCTAGAAATAAACCCATTCATGAATGCTGCTGAGCTTGAGAGTCTTGTAATTGCTCCTTCTTGTGCATTATCTTCAGTTTTTAAGTGCAAACAATTCTAAGTGTAAACAAAATATACTGAAAAGCAAGAGAACAACAGATTAACACTTGTGTACTGAATTCACCTGTTCTTTTCTCCTAGGTATTTATGGGCCATTGGTAAAAATGTTTGGAAGAGATGGAAGAAACGATTCTTTGTCCTGGTCCAGGTAACAGATGTAACTAGAAGTGATCTTAAATCACAACATGAAGTACTTGAGTCTGTCCTCTGGCCATTTTCAGTGCCATGTGATTGATGCTGAGCTGTGGTTCTGTGCAGGGTGTCTGTTAATCATGGATTCTTTTCTAAATGTATGGGTGTTCTCAAGGATATCCCAGTTGCAGACTTCTAGCCTTGAGTTTCCAGATGCACTTGAATGCTTGATAAAATGGAGAATCAATTTTAATGAGGAATTAATGAGGTGAGGAGGAAGCTCAATCTGTCTTGGTTGGAGGTCCTTGGGCTCTCTTTTGAACCTCCGGGTTAAATTTAGAGTCCATTTGAAACTACAGAAGTTTTATCACTGGCTGTGTCAGAATCAGCATCAAATCATTCTTCACATCTATCTTGCCTTCACATTTATTACTGCTTCTCATTGTCTACAGCTCTCACTGATCATTTTGCAGTCATCATTTTGCAGTGTCTTCCTTTTTATTTTTCACTTTTTGCCCTCAGTTTTATTAGATCTGTATATTTGACCACTGTTAAGAATTTCAAGGAAATAGGCAGATGTCCTGTGTAACCTAGAAAGGATAGAAAGGATCTGTACTTTGTGTGTTAGATCTTCCAAGAGCAGGTGAAACCACTGCCTTGGCCACAGAAGTGAGTGGCCCCAGTGTGAGTGATCCATTTTCACACCAACCTGAGGAGGTCACAGAGTCCTCTTGGGCCCATCTCTCTCTCCCTCCTCTCTGGACTCTCTTGGTGTGTTGTCTCCAAGTGTGAGGAATAAAACCTTTGTTCAGGGTTTTCTATGAAAGCAACACAGAGATGCTCTGATGGAATAACATGGGATCCAACTGAGATCTCGTCACAACACAGATCCAAACTGATCAGGTCAGAGGGTAAAACCCTGCTGCTGATGAAGCAGATGGCAGGTCTGCTGTAGAGGGACAAAATGTAAGAACAGAGATGGTATAAACCAGACTCCACATTCGGAGCATGCTTCTTTGTGTGCTGTCCTGTGCTGGTGAGGAGAGGAGTCCAAGCAGCCTCTCTTCCACCTTAGATACCTGATTTCCCTGTTCCTAAATCACCTGGTGTAAGCTGGTTCCTTTGTTTTGTGTTAATTATTGCTCCAAGTTCAGCTGTCTTGGTAGAAAGCTTTAATTGTATTCAGTCCCATTTTAGCCGTCATGGTTGGCTTCCATACCATGAAACTATGGGGCAGATAAGGAAATCCATCCTTGGGTAGTAAAGGAGATTTAGGATGAGTGGGACCCATGTAAGTAGGAAGCTATTTGGAGAGACTCATTGAGTACCTAGTCCCATAACCAAGTATGATCAGCAGACAGTTTAAGTGCTCATTTTGTACTCCACATGGGGTCAAAATGGCCACAGAGAGGGGGCAGGTAGTTTAGAGCAGCCACAGGGCGTGTCTCTATCTGCCTTTCCCTTTTGGGAACATTACGTACTGACCCTGTTCTTTGGCAGAGATTGAAGGATTGCTTTTCTCTGTATGTTTCCTTTATTATGTTCTGAAATGAAGTTAGAAGTGCTGTGGCAGTCCATGATCACCTGTAGTGCAACTGGTATTGCTTTTCCCTGAGAGACGATTCAGTCCTATTAGACCAAGTTCTCAGTTCTTTTTTTCCCTGTGAACAGGGATGCTCCAAAGCAGAAAGTAATTTTTCCCAACCTCATTTCTCTCATAAATAACTCTATTGATACTCTTCTGTTCAAGGGTTTGCAGGTTTGGACTTGTCTCTCAGAGCCTTCTGGCCATTCAGTGTGGTTGCAGTTGCTTCTCTGGTTTTTAGCTGCTATATATTCTTCAGCATACTGTGGAATTGAAGCTCTCAGAGTTATTCCATGTTTTCTCATGTTACTAGGTCTGTATTCGTCAGTTGGCATATCAGAGCAGAATTTGGCCAGAAAAGCAATTCATTTGAATAAGATGAGCAGACTTTTGCCCCCAGAGAGTCTCTGTAGCCCACCTCAGAAATTCCAGCTGCCACTGCAGCTTCTCTGTTATGTTACCGTTTGCTCAACATTTGGTGCAATGTAAAGTGTTCTGCCGTACATCAAATATAAACAAGAAACACTCTCTATGCAGTCCCTCAGATGTAGTTTGAGCATATTGAACATGTCAGCAGGCAATAAAGATGGAATAAAAATACTTTGCTGTCCGTATGTTTGTCATTTGCTTTTCATGCAATGCAAAGGATGGGTGCTGATATGAGCAGGGATTGTCAGTAAAGGTGTTGATGTCCAGGATGCTCTGAACTCTGCTAAACCACAGGCAGAAAATAACCCCTGCAGGAAGGTGAGCTGGCTCTTGTTGCAGAGAGTGGACAAGGAGCAGCCCCTCTTTCAGGAGCTTCATCCACACCAGGTTCCTGCCTGCACCACAGTTGAGAGATAGAGCCCAAAGCATAAAGTCCATTTGACATATAGTGGTGTGGTCAGTCCCTGACACTGCCAGGAGGGCAAGGCTGTTTGGAGGAGTAACTAAACATTTCTTTTCTGATCCCTTGTCTCTGTCCCTTACCTGTAGCATCTTCTATTGCAGCTCTGTTTCCTCTCCTGTTGCTTGCAGGATAACCTCCCCCTCATGGGCTTGTGCTCTCTCCCTCTTTCCCTATTTCAGATGGACACAGCCTTCAGTGCCATTAGGTGCTACCACTCTGTCTTCTGGTACCAGTGGTTAAGAAATTTGTAATAATAAATACTCAAACTCTTCATAACTATTTAAACAAGGCACAAAAGTGCCAAACTGCATGGGTGGCACCAAGGAGGAAGGTGTTGATGGCAGTTTGTCTCTTTTGTGTCAGTGAAGCCTTGCCGCCAAAAACGGAGGCTTTGCGCACGTATGGAGAAAAAGCAGCTCTGCTGGGAGCGCTTCCACTGCTACTTGGCTTGTGTAAGCCCTGGAGAGAAGGGGAAAGGAGCAATAACTTCCTTGTAATTTGGGTGGAATAATCCCTCGCACCTTCTGTGTCTGTGTAACTGCAAGGGTTATACAGGAGTGAAGTGATTTGTTTGGGTGCAGTGGGTGCGAGCAGTTCCTTTGTGTCATTTTGAGACCTGAGTCTCAACTCTCCAGCACCTGCCTTGATGGGTGGACTTGGCTCAGCCCCTCGGGGAAGGGTTATGGCATGGCAGAGCAAGGGTGTGTGCTCCTCCAGCACCGATCTGTGCATTAAGAGGGGTTAGTTTTCCCTTCCGAATGAATCGCAGTCCTCTCTATACACTGCCCACCCTTCTCATAGACACCCTTTGAGATGAGCAGCAGAAGAGCAGAATACTGATTAGATGTAAATTACATGGCAGAGACTCGTTACTTGCCTAATTTTAAATCCTGAGATATGCAGTGTGAAAATGATGGCAGAATATGGCCCTGAGCTTGGATGGAAATGGTCCGCAGCATCACAAGCGAGGAAAATGCTTCGTAAAGGCAGCGGTAATGCCAGTGGCAGTGGTAAGCAAAAGCAATTAAGCTATTTAGGGTAAAGTTCTCTGTGACTGGTTAGGAAAGAAAATGTACATTCATTTCAGATGTGGTAAGTGTTTCCTAAGTTGCTGTATCAGCTGCTTGAGCACAGCACACAAATTTCAGCCAGTTTGCCAATTAGACCCTCATGCAAAAGCTGGGATTTTTGATAGCTGGCAGAGCTTGTATTAATTCTTTGCAAGGTCTGATGTGCTGTACTGGCAATAACACCATGGTTGGTTATGGTGGGTTTGCTGGCTTTGCAATAGGAAATTTCTTACAATGATTTTTAAGGGCAAGTGAATTAATTACACTGAGATTTCAGACTGAATCTGTTCATCTCTTATCATAACCCCATTTCAGTGCTCTGGCAGCATATGGGAAGTAACACTCCATGGTACCTGGATGACATGTCTGCTGAGTAGCTTGAAGCAGTTTTCAGCTGATTGTGTCTGATGGTGTTTGCAGAATGTTGTTGGAACCAGATCAACTCTCTGCAGATTAAAACCAGTTGCAGTGTCTACGCCTGGATCTATTGTTCTAGTGACAGACTCCCTAAACTCAGCATAATTTAGACTAATAGTGACAGTCCTTGCTTTTAGCAAAACTCAGCTGACTCGGGATAAAATGAAATGAAGTAAGAGTTCAGTAACTCTGAATATCACCCAGAAATTGAAAATAATTCAGCAGAATTGCAATGTGGTACACAAGCACTCCTAGACTGTGGTCTTCAAGCTGAGGTGAATGACCCATAGCTGGTCCCCATAATCTTATTAAATAATGTTTTCTCTTAGAGCCTTTCTGAGAACTAGGCATAGATGTGATTCTTGTAAAATCTGGTGTGATGGTACATACAAAATATCTGGAAACTGCTGGTTAAACTGATGCCACAGCTAGTTATGCCTGGCTGCAGTAGGTCCTGCATATCCTGTCCATACTCACTGGATGAATTCCCACCACACAGCCCTGCCCAGGAGAGCACACACATCTCCTGCTTGAAGAGAGAAGCTGGGACAACTGTTTTGTGCAGTTTTTTAGAGCTGAATGGATATGCTGAGATGTGAAAACTGCTGTTTTCACATTTTTTTCTTAAAGCTAGATAATTTCCTCTGCTCATTTGTGTCAGGAAAGGGCTTGGGAGGCAATGTACAGCTGCAACCAGAGGACAAGAGTCTCCCATCAAAGTGGAAAGCTGTATTACAGCTGGCAGTATCTTTGCACGGTTTCTCTCCCTTGGGACAAAATGCATGCTGTTAATTTAGAAAAGGTCCATTAAAGAATTTAACCCAAGTAGGGTGGTGTTGTGTCAACAGTAAAAAAGGGGGAGCAAATGACTGAGCTCAGAGTGTGAGGTATGACAATTAACAGGTTTGAGCAGGATCCTGGGGAAAGCAGTGCTCACTACAGCAGGAGTCTCTGGTGGAGAAACCAGGACAAAGTCAGGACTGGTTAATGCATATCTGCTGTATTTATTAATCAGTTGGATTATATAGCTGGTGACAGAATATGGTCAAGTGCCAAGAAAGTCAGATTTAATTTAGCAGCCTGGGAATAGTGAGCTTCGGCATTTGTCTCCTGCTGTCTGCTTCCCCTTTCCTGAATTTCTTTGTCTTTTCCCCCACCTTTTTTTTTCCCCTTATGTTCTTTTGTTTCAAATTATTTCTCAGAGTGTTTTCCCCTTTTTTGTAATGAACCAGCCAGGGGTGCCTTGGATTAGTTCCCTTCTTTTACTTTCTCTCAGTTCGGCTTCCTTAGATGCTCCTTTCCTGGCTGTCATCGAGTCCCTGGATGAAATCCCAGCTGCTTTGAGAGTTTGTCCCTCACTGGGCAGAGATTTCTCCTCTGTCTTCCTTCAGTTTCCTCTCTGTATCTGTGTTTTTTCCAATTACTCAAACCATTCATCTTGCCCATCCCATCTGCTCGCTCGCTCTCATACTCAGCTATGGTTCAGAGTGAACTCAGCAGGCTGTAAGAATAATTTCTGCTATTAACTGTTTCACTTGTCTGGCCACTTCTGAGCTTTACAGAAAGCAGGCTCTGTAAAGCACAATATTTTGGAGGACTGATGAAAGGCAAGTGCAATCTTCTCTTGACCTTACAGTGTTGTTCTGCAGCAAAGGACAACTGTGACATACTGAGCTTTCTAGAATCTCATTTTCTTGGGCTTGGCTTTACCACTGCTTGTAAATGGAAGGAGCCACATTGCACTGGTAGCCATGGCACCAACTCCTCTCTGACCCCAAGCAGAAAATGCTCCAGGCAGAGGATAGGGCACACAGGCTGGTCTGCCAGTCCTTGAAGTCAGTAGCTTGAGTTGTTTAGGTGCAGGCACTCTCCATGGCACAGTTGGCACCTCTTCCAGGGACCATCATTAGCTTTGTCCTCTCTCCAGCCTGATCTGTGGCTTGCTCCTGCCAGCAAGCTCAATTCCTGAGCTTGGGCTTCTGAGCTCTGTGAGTAGAGAAGAAATAGGACATGAACCTGGATGAGCCCTGGCTCACTGCCTTAGACCCACCTGCAGGTTTCTCTTGAAGGCCTCTTCTAATAGCAATGTTCTTTCAAGGAAATCCTGTGCATTCTAACAGGAGAGATCAGTTTGCTTTGCCTCTGTCTCAGGATGACTCCACCAGAGCCTACTGTCCACACCTGTCATTTATAACCTTTAACATGAGAAATATAAGCTCTGAAATGCCTTTTTCCCTACATTGCCACTGTGTTGCTATGGTTGTTTTATTGATAGGGAAGAAGAATATTTTCTGGGTCTAAAGAGGAGTGGAATTACTTGTAAATGAAGAAGAGCTCAAAATTCAAACCTCATGTTCAGGGTCAGAGAACAACAGCTGAACTATTGAATGAATTACCTGTTGCTATAAACCATACAGGAAAAGCAAAAAAAGCATTAGTAGTATTAAGGTTCTCAATAAATGTCAGCATAGGTTAGCACCGACTCATTTCAGGAATTGCATTTATCATGCAGTCCGTGAAGTTCAGACTATCTAACGCAGAGAAATCAAATCCTTACCGTTCAGATGAGATCTCTAGAGTTTTCCCATAAATAAAGCACATTCCGGGGTTTCTCCAGGAGATGGCAGCAACATCCTGCAAGTGCGACTGAATGAACACCGCGGGAGCCTGAATGTTGTGCTGAGGGGCACTGGGTTATTTTTAGATTCCTTCGTGTTAATCTTTTTAGTTTTTGTGTTGCCCATACGATGGTAGGCATGCAAAGTTCAGAACAGGGAATATGCACTGGAGTGCTCCTGCTATTGGTCTGCTACTTGTCAATCTTCCGTCAGTGCTGGTAGTTTTAAGGAGGATGCAAGATGCTTAAAGCATCGCTTTTAGTCTTACTCCCACAAATGTGTTAATGATAGAGTTTATTCTTAGGTGGCTTTTGGAGCTGTTCCTGGAGGAAGGCTCGGTGCAGGCAGGGCTGCTGGAGCAGGCTGGCAGCGAGCAGAAGCCCATAGAGGGCAGCAGTAAACCGAGTGGTGTCTGGGCGACGCTGTGCCAATAGACGGGTCCCCCAACTTCAATAAATTACATTTTATTAGTGAGAGATGCCACTAAAATACGTGCTGCGTGTATCTTTGTAGCCGAGCAATTTGGCTGGAGTTTGAAGGCAAAACCTTCCAGCCCAGCCATGCTCCCACCTTTCTGGATGTCTCCCAGCTTCCAAAAAATGACAAGCACAATTCATTGTCACCCACCAGAGTTTTAAAGTTTCCTCTAGAGGTCAAGAAAATGTCCAGATGAATAAAATTACGTCAGGCATCCAGGATGTGACACAACCTTAACAAAGTCATTTGAAATCATTTGACAGTAAATTTCCCTGTGAGTTCCTCGCCTGGGGCACGGAGAATCCTCTCCTCTCCTGGCTGGATGAGCTCCTTGCCGAGCATCCAGAGCAGGCACGGGGCCTTGATGCGGCCTGATGGGCTCCTAAAGGCGATTCGGGAGCCTGGCAGAGCCCCCGCAGCTGAGTCGGCTTCCGTCAAGAGCTTGACATTGAATGTATCGTGTCATGCAGATGGTACCTCAGAGGAGTGAGAGCTGCCATTTACAGCACTGATGACAACAACTGCCGAGATCAGTGGCATCTTAAGATTGCTTTAATATGACTGGCACCTAGCAATTTAGCTCACATTGTTTGTGACAGGGTGTCACTCTTGCACTTGTCTGGGGATGAATGATAGAGGGTTTCAAGCCGTGGAGCTTCCTCTTTTGGAGGAAATTAAACCGCTGTATGTACTGATGCGGAGAATTAGGTGTGTGCTGCGGGAGGGTGTGCTAAGAGAGGGCTTTGCAAAAGCCTGGTAAGAAGTTTAGTCTGTCTCTAATGGGTAATCCAAATGTCTCTAGTTTAGTCTGTCTCTAATGAGCATCCAAATTACCCCTCCATCCCCCATCCCTACAAACGCGCTGTAAGCGCTTTGGATTGCCTCGTGGTGGTCACCCGGTGCCATCTTAGGTTTGTGATTTTCCTCAGGTTAGTCAATATACATTTGCTATGTGCAGCTACCGGGAGAAAAAAGCAGAACCTCAAGAGCTGCTGCAGCTCGACGGATACACTGTGGACTACACCGACCCGCAGCCAGGTACGGGCGGCGGCTCCACCGCTGCCGGGCTCAGCGCTCCAAAGGGGCTCCTCCCTCCCTGCCTGCAGCTGGGCTCTGATCAGCATTATTCTAAACATGTTTGTCTTTATATCGATCATTGCTGTGCATGACTTTCCTAACTCAGTCCCTTAGATCTATTTATAGTAGTTGCACCAGAGGAAGGAAAGACTCGTCTCTTCTGGGGAGCCTAAGTGAATTAGACACTTAAATCCCAGTGAAATTTTATTGTGAGCTGAATGCTCAGATTGGGTAATGATCTAACCTGTGCCTTCAGATTATATTCCCTAAATAAAAGGCTAGCAGCTATGCTTGTCTTCATTGTGGAAGCATTTTTGCCTGCCCCATTCTCTCTAGGGTGGATGTCAGTGCATGGAAGGGGCAGGGACAGAAAACCCCTGGTACCTGGAGGCACCTGTTGGTGCCTCCCTTATTCAAGTGGATGAGCACCATTTTTCTTTTATTTGAGTGGGACAACATGCTGAGCATGGTGATCCTCACCATGCCCTGGGTAATGGTATCCCCAGAAGAGATGAGAAAAGATACAGTAGGTTGTTGTCAAGCCCTTTATTCCCTTAGTTCTTGTATCAGGGAGATGGGAGGATGGGTGCCAACTCAGGGCAAAGATAGAAATAAGGATATCACCCAAGGACCTTTTTTTCTGCAGTGTGAGCACTGATGCTTTCAGTCTAATGGGGAACCTCCCACTCAAACCCCATTTTTAATTGGGCTCCAGTGATGTCCACATGGGACTAGCACAGATGGAGCTGTAGGTGAGAGAAGCAATTAATCCAAGTGTGTTGGGGCATGTTTTAGTAATTGGGTTACCTGGGGGCCTGTGGGCTGTGTTGCAGGTGAGTTTGGTGCAGAGGAGGGGTCTGAGCTGGGAGCAGCAGGGGACTGGGTGAAGAGACACCCGAGCATTGGTGGGGTGGGAAAATGGGGGAGATCTGGCTGGCCTCAGAGTCTGTGAAACTGCATTGTCACTTCCTTTCCTGCCAGGTTTGGATGGTGGCAGAACATTCTTCAACGCTGTGAAGGAGGGAGACACGGTGATTTTTGCGAGTGACGATGAGCAGGACCGTATCCTGTGGGTCCAAGCCATGTACCGAGCCACTGGCCAGTCTCACAAACCTGTGCCACCTACCCAAGTGCAAAAGCTAAATGCTAAAGGAGGAAATGTACCCCAGATAGATGCTCCAATCTCTCAATTTTGTAAGTAAATAAGTTCTCCTAGACAGCCAAAGTCTTTGATGGAAAGATTTTCTGCACTGATGTAAATCAATATTCACACACATGTTTCTGATTTCAAAACAAAATGTTATTTCATTATCGTAAAGCTTCTTTTTACATCAGTAGATCCAGAAGCAGTTAACCTGTGTGTTTGACAGAACCAAACCCAAGAAACAAAATTCCTTGGGGAACTTGTCAATGAGTATTTTAAAGTGCAATACTTGATGGAGGAGAGAGACTGGGATCTGAGAGCCTGAGACCCACCTTGCCTTCCACAGACACGTGTTTTACCCCCACACAATAAATTGCACACCCAGATCAGAGCAATTCATTAGCACCATTAGCTGTCTGTCAAATGCATCATGCGCTCAAAACTACAGGTGCAAATCTTGCAAGTATGAAATGCACACACAAAAAGAGGTCTCCTGTTGAATATTCAACTGTAGGAAAACATATGGTATTTTTAACAGGTTGCTTTGCAGGCCAGTTAGATGTGAATTTAAAGCAATCATCTTTTAAGCTGTAGCTATGCTGCATGTCCTATGCAGTTACACACACTTTGCTTCATCTGAAATTTAGAGCAATTTCTTTTCTCTTGCAAATGTAATTTGATTATAAACCACACAAATGCCTCTTGGCTCATTTTTCTTGAAGGTCTCAATCATCTGCAGTCCCTTTATTATGTAACATACAGCAGTTCTTGCTAGTTTCAGCAAAATTTAAGAATTATTATCTTTAAATATAAGTAAAATAAGGAAAAGTGGTAAATACTAAAGAATTCTTCGGATTAAAATAGATTTCAACTTTTTAAAATAGTCTCTGCAAAGCAGTTATGGAGTATATTGTTGTAAGGAACTCAGAAAATCTGAGCTTTCCTTATCAATAGCATTTGACCATCTTTTGTATTTCTTTAACTTCATATCAGTATTTATAGAAAGTGACAGTACAAGGCATACAGCTCTATGACCAGTGCTACAGCAGAAAACCTCTGCTTGCTGCTTTTTAAATTTTTTGTGTTTTCCACATGCCGGTGTGTTTTGGCCTCCCTTCTGCCTTGCGTTGCAGTTGCTACAAGTGAATTGTAGTGTGATGCAGTGTGGTAACCTATAGTCAGTGTTTTCATTTCAGTGATCCTCATCCTCTTCATTGCAGTCACTGACTTTGGGAGTGCAAGGTGTAAAGAACTAGGGTTGGGAAGGAAGGACACCTCTCAGAGAGTCTCCCCAGAATGGGATGTGGGAATTGGCCTCTTGCAAGTGGGACATTTCTGGCTGTGATAAGCCTCTAGACCTGGCTGAGTCATGCCAACCCAAGAGCATTCCCAGGGATTTATGTCCCTCTGCCCAGAATGTTTAATCAGAGAGTTCTCAGATGCAGCAGGCACAGGTCCTTCTACTGCTGCTTTTTCACATGCTAAAACCCTTCAAAGCATAGCAAGGGGGAGCAACAGAGGGATTCTGCCTGTGGCTCCCTCTCCTAACAAGTGATGCTGAAGGCTGCTCTTAGTTGTGGGGATGGTGCCCAGAGGATGCACTCCTGTCCATCCCAGCATGATCCCTGCAGAGTAGGAGGAGAACAGAGAACATCAAACTGAGGAAACACCTTTCCTTCCACTCTTCTCCCATTCCTGCAGACATCAAGCTTGGAGAATTTTTCTGCTGGGTAAATTCCTGATATTTACAGTTTTCAGTTCACCAGACCAATACAAGGGTCAGGTGAGGTGTTGCTTTCCACGACACATCATAGCAGCTGTAGCAAAATCTGCCAGGATTTTGAGGAGGGAAAGGGATTGCCCAGGGCTGTGAACACTTGGGTGTATGATTTGCTTGCACAGCCAAGCCCTGTATTTGTGGGAGAGCTGAACCTCTCTGCTTAGGGTACCTGGGGTGGGGAAGGGCATTGTCCTAAGGCTTGTCTTAATCCTTGCCACAGATCAGGGAAGTCAGTGACTGGGCCCGGGAGTCAACTCTGCATCTACACAGCCCAGCATGTCCATCAGAGCCTTGTGGTGCTTGTGGTCCTCCAGATCTCAGCCTGACTGTGCTCAGAGCTATAGACGTGCCACAGGCTTGACCTTGTTTTTGCATCTCACTCACTTGCCAGGAGGCAGGGCTCCCTCATCCTTGCTTCTGGTGAAAACAGCCAAGATTTCACCCCCTGGGCCCTCCAGGGCATTCGAGGGAGTCAGGATCTGACCTCAGTTTCTCTCACTTGTTCTGATGCCAATACCAGCTCCAAATCTGGATCATTTTGTTTTTTATAACACCACCACCCTCTTTCCAGCCACAATGTATTTTTCTGTGAGTTGCACTGCGTCAGTCTCCCCCTTTTGCTGCAAGAACTCAGAAACCCTCTTGGATGTGTTGTGCCAAAGCTAGATGATGAGACTAGTTGGCTCATCAGTCCATCAGTGTGATGGTTTACTACTTGAGCATCTTCTGGGCTAGTGTGTTTTGTCCTTGGTTTTCCTTCTTCCTCCCCCTTTTGATCTAGATCCCTCTGACAGGTCTTTGTGTGCATCCTACAAGAGGAGGAGGGCAACATGCCATAATACACCTTCATCTCAACAGGAAAGGCTGCTCGTTTTTCGTATTTCAACATGTATACATGACAGTGCTCATTGCAAAAGTCATAGGGCATAGCAGTTAAATTATCTGGAGCAACAATGAGTCATGCATGCCACATATGGGGAGTCCTAAATGCACAAATACAGATCTCAGCTCCTTCAGTCTTGAAATCCGAACATACCAAGTATTGCATTTTTAAAAGGGTCTACGTTTGTTATTGGTTTTGTATTTGGCTTGGGTGTTGTGGTTTGGGGTTTGGGTTTTGCTTTTTTTTTTTTGCCTGCGGAAAGGTAAGGACTTCTGTGAGACATTTTATTCTTGTACGTTTATCTCTATACCTGTCATATTTTTATTTTCTTTGTGCTTATTAGAGGCTATGGTGAATGAGGATGTGCAAAGAAGTAAATGTTAAGCCATTTGACGAGTAACTGTTGTTACAGCTTCCATGTCGTAGCAGTCCGAGGCGGCTCATGCGCATGCATGCACACGCACAGAAAATCCAGCCCTCCATGCCTGGCCTGGAGCTGTCTGTTGCACAGAAACTTGGGAAGCACATATCTTGCTGTTTGGGAAACTTGGGAGAAACAAAATTCCATTTGGCTCTCGCCTCTTTTGACTCACTAAATATAAAGTTTGAGCAGCACTCAAATTCTCATCCACAGTTCAATGGCAGCACTTAACTTAGAAGGAAACAGACAGCTCCGAACCAGGGTGGAGTTTATTTTATTTGCAATTTAAGTACTGAAAAAATAGATCCTGCTATTCATTAATTTTTGTATGACTTACAATTCCTTTTACGTGGGTGAACAATACCTGTTAGAGTGAAAAGTTTTGCTTTTTTTGTTTTGCTGCAATTTCAAAGAAAAACTCCATTTACACAAAGCTGTGCTTTTCTCCAGTGTTCGCATTATAAAAGAAAAAACCCCAAACTGTTCTTGTTTACTGTTGAAATCATTCACAGTATTATAGTCAATAATGCTGCCAATACATATTACACCTTTTGGCAATATTTAAGCTTCATAAAAGTGGTCACTTGTCTGAAAGCACCAATCTTTGTTCTGTGTTAGTGATGTATCAAAGAAAATTCCCAAACATGCTCAACGTTCTCTTTTTTTTCCTTGAAGCACTTTTTTTTTGACGTGAAAGATTGGTCTGTACTTGTTTTACGTATCATTTGTGGTTATATTTAGTTTTTAATGTCTGTTTATATTTAATAACTGTTAATCACACCATTTACAATGAGTTGGTTGTTTTGAGAATTTGTGATGATTTGTTCCCCCATAATAAGTAGCAAGGTTTATTGAGCTGCTTGAGAAATTTTCAGCTATAAGTGGTTTTCTTTTTGGTTGGTTTGATTTTCTTTAAGTTTCTTTTTCATTCTTTGCTTGAACCCAAATATTTAGCTGCTAGGTTAGGGCTCCTGTCTGCTTTCCTGAGCCTTGTTGCTAGTCTTTATGTTATTCTGGTTTGTTCCTTCTTACCCTGCTAACTTCTAGCTGGACTCAAGGGTAAGTGCTTCCCTGTAGCTAGCACAGCTCAGATAATCAGACTAGATTATCTGACATATGCAATGTGCTTTTTTTTTTTCTCTTAAATCTTTCTCATGTTTAGATTTTGTAGTACAAACTTTCCATGTTATTTTCCTGAATTGAGATTTGAAATGTAAGTTTCCATACTGAAATTGGGATGCATGTGATGTTTGCATAATTGCCTTCTCTCCCTGGCTTTCACATTGGCATCAAGTGATCCTCTTAGTAAAGCCAATCATTAACATTTCTATTTTTCATTCCAAGATGTAAATAGTAATTAACATCACAATAAAACTGTAAATAATACCTTCTTTTGTTTCATGGAAATTACATCTAGTTGACTGCTTCCTGCCTGAAAACAGATCATTTTGCACTCTGACAATATCCTTTCTCTCCGTGCCGATGATTAGCTTGGTGCAGCGCACCAGAGTGCAGGGCTAACCATGGACTCCTCAAAGCATAGAAAAGTAGGGAAGGAGACCCCAAGAGACCCAGAGAAGGTGCAGGACTCCAGAGGAGGCCCCTAGAAACCCCTCCACACATGCCCTGTGAAAAGAGCCCTGAATCATCGAGGTTTGATTAGTTCCTCTCCCGTTAACGCGGCAGGGAATGATTTCAGCAGCAAGTGGCAGCTCTCTGGGTCACCCTGCATTTGGAGAGGCTGGCCTGCTCTGACTTAAATGTATTTTTCATGGAGGAGTGCTGCTGTTTCCCCAAATTATCATAAATTGTTTTAGCATGGGTCTCAGTCACCAATCAAAGCCGTGCTAGTCAAAAAATAAGCCAGGGGAATTGCTATTTTACTTTTTCCCACTGGTATACCTACTGTGCAAAAGATAAAAGCCCAGACCTGTGCTGTAAGAGAGCTTCTCCTTAGTTTGTTCAGTCCTAAACACACCCAGTTCAAATCCTTTATTGGTGGTAAAATCTTCTGTAATATCTGGTTAGTGCCTGCTTTCCTTAGGAGGGAATAGCATCAGTGGGTCATGAGAGCTGGCAAATATGTATCTGGAGTATCTGAATGCAATTATGAGAAGGAACAGGCGGTGTCATCCCTCTTGGCCATCAACAAGACTCCTTTTTTCCTTCCTCCTCCTTTTATTTCTTTTTTCTTCTTTTTCCTATGTGTGAGTATGTGCGTGTGTGTACAAATATCCCTCTGGGTAGCAGGCAGAATTCCTTCTCAGCGGACACTTTCTTTTTTCTTTCTTTGTTTTGTTTTCTAAATGTTTGGATTTCCAAATAGAATTCTTATCAGACTTTACTGCAACAAAAAAAAAAAAAAAACCCACAAAAGTGTAATTTCAATGAAATACAGATTTTTGCCACTTTGAAAGAAAGAAAGAAAGAGTGAATGAATGAATGAACGAATGAACCTGGGTTTGGCAACATTACATGTATTTGCACTACAATGCATCGCTATCTTATTAGATTATTAGTTTTGTGCTTTAATTGCTTTACTTTTTTAGATAGTTAAAGATATCATGAGAACGCTGCTGTGTCTTCTGTATTGTCAACTTGCAGATGCTTCATTGCAAGAATGCAGAATTAAAATGTTAAATCAGTCTCACATAACCTGCATGAATTTAAAACTAGCCTGTAAATCTTTTCTACATGCTTTAAGAAGCCTGGAACTCTAACTTATGAAATACAAATTCACAGCTATCCAATTCAAAATATTTTTAAGTAGTTATAAAGATGCTGTGAAACAATGTTTTATATTATAAATAGCTGTTCTAAAACTGTGTTTTTAACTTGCCACACAAGGAATTATGTAAGTGCATACTACAAATTCTTATTCATCTAACTGCCAATCCTTAGACAACTTAGATTGCAATTCAGTGCCTGGTGTGTCTGGTGATTTACAGGAGCATTCATAACAATTTATTAAAATTTCTAACTGAAGCAGAAAAGAATTTTTTTTGCAGCAGGGAAAAAGCCATAAGCCACAGGAATAAACAGCCCATTATATTTAAAACTGTCTTCTAACATGCAATAATATGAAGGGGAGAAGAAAGAGCTCTTGGCTCTGCAGCTGAGAAGTGAATTGGGGCTCCTGCAGTGGCCACAGCTCCGCACAGGGAGCAGGTTTGGGGAGCAGGTTTGGGGAGCAGGTTGGGGGAGCAGGTTTGGGGAGGAGGTTTGCAGAGCCCTGAGCACACACACATCACTTCTCAGAGGTAGCAATGCCACAGTGCACAGCGAGGAGGGGATGTGGGAAGTCACCAGCTAACACTGCCAGCAGCTCACTCACAATCCACCTGACAATTTATTCCAGGTACAGGGATTCAGTGTTTCCCCCTCCAGAACATCAGTATTTGCTAGCGAAGCCTCTTGCTCCACACAGGCAAACAAAATGGGGTTTTCAGGCACTTCCTTGGGTATTTCTTTCACAAGTCACAGCCCAAACGTGTCCCTGAGCAGGAGGGGACGCCGCTGCCCCTCAGGGCAGGCAGTGGGTTGCAGTGGGCACTCCATGAGCCACCTGCCATGGTGCATTGCTGGCCAGGCTGGAAAAGTTCTCCCACTTTGCCCAGCCAGGCCAGCAAAGACTTTTCTAGAAATATCTGTAAATGAATAGCTGCCATCAATCATTGTCATTCCTTTATTTCATGTCTCTGATGAGGTTGACTAGTGTCATTGTTTGTTACTGTCCAAACCACATCTTCATTCTTGTAATGTCAAGCAGATATGACAAGCACACATTTTCCAGATGAGTAAGATACAAAGTCACCTTTTAATTTACAGTTGTTTGGGTTTTTGTTTGTTTGGTGGATTTTTATTTTCTTGCAAGAGGGAAATGTGTTGTGAAATCTACTAGATTTTCAGTTGCCTTTGGTACTAAAACAAAGTCACTCATTAATGAAAAGAAACAAATCTGGAGTAAGAAATTCTTACAATAAAATGGCTACCTAAAGCCTTTTATAACAAGAATTCTTTTATGGAGCTTGTCCCCCACTATTAACTTCACTGCTCTCAAAGCAAAATCTGCCAAAATTATTGCTGGAGCAAAAGAAATGCAGAGAACAGGGAAATACATTTAAGAAAAAAAAAAAAAAGAATGAGGGATTTGACTGGTTTGTCTCTTCCTTTTTACATAACAGATAGATAAATACAGCCCTCAGAGAACAGAACAGTGGGACAGTCCTTTGGTTTTCATGATTCTTGTTACTGTTGAAATCTTTGTGTTCCTGACACTGGCAGAGTTTTAAGATTCTGATTTCAAACACACGTAGGGAGGGTGTGTATGACAGGGTCCAGTTAATGGAGTCAGCATAAAATGCAGACAGGACAAAATAAACCCAGCAGTATTTTAAAAAGGCAGTAATGCAGGGGACCAAATGTTATATAAAAGGCCAGAGTCTGCAGTTTTGCAGAAGAAAGGTTTGTGGAGCCTGTGCTGGCCATGTCCCTCCACTGGCAGCCTCCCTCCTGAGACCACCATCGAACACCTTTCAGCTGCAGTTGTGTGCAGCTTGTCTAAATATGTAAGATAACTTTTGTGGGCCTGCAGCAGCATTTTGGCTGGGGCCCCGAACAAAGAAACACCAGCGAGCTTGGCACGGCACCTTGGGAAGGGATTGCAAATTACTGGAGCATCATATAACTTTCTTTCTTTGGCTTCTCCTTCCTTTTTAGCTAGAATAACAGAGCAGGGTCAAAAAAGCAGCTGTATTTGACTGAAACAATTAATTTAAAGTACTTAAAAACTGGCTGTACAGTTTGGGTGTGAATATTAGCAATTCTTGTTTTGTACTTTAAAACCACATTCAAACTGTATAGGCCACTTTGAAAGAAAGTGGATTATACATAAAACTTATTTCATATGCAAATGTTGGCATTATTGTAAATTGCAGATATTTGTCTGAAGCAGAGTAATAATATATTTAGATCTTTATGTGTTGCCTATGAAGTTTAATGTTTTGGTATAATTTGATTCATGAATTTCATTTTTAAAAGTGAGCCCATTGCAAAAATCAAAATGCAAAAATAAATTGCAAGGTGTGTGGGATGTTTATTTAGAATAATTAAGGGAAGGTGAGTTTAGTGTAGGATTGACTTCTTTAACCTGCTCCTTATTTTTAAGAATTTTGGCCCAATGAAGCATCTGGCCCTGAGCTGATATTCCATTTAAAAGAAACACACATTTGTATTACCATTCTCCACAGACATCTCCAGTTCCCATCACGACAGCTGTGTCCCCTGGGTGGGTGATGTGCACCCACCCAGCCCTGCATCTCTGCTGGTTCAAAATGGTTTGGCCATGCAAGAGCTGCAGCGCTGGGCTATGCAGGGAGAGCTGCAGCTGCTCATCCTCCTTCCCATGGCAGAAATCCACATTTTAAATCACTGACTGAGCAGAAGTCATGTGCATAATGCTTTTCTGGTCACTTGAGCTCACACAGTGCCATGTCTGATGTCTCTCTCTTCATGTGGTTGTTCTGATGAGGAGAGATTTGGGGCAAATGGGCTTTCGAGCAGGCACCCAACAGAAGATGTGGCTTCAAAGTGTTTAATGAAAGTAAAATTGCCCCTGATTATGGCCAGTTGTGAAGGACATTTAATCACTGTGTCTGTTCTCACGCTTGTCAGGGAACTCTGTACCCCTGACTTGGGCAGGGAGATTGTAAAAATCCCAGCCAGACCCTCAGCTCCGTGGAAGCCAGCTGCGCTTCAGTCGGTTCCCACCAGCAGAAGGTCTGCTCTGTGCCCACCTTGCTTAGAGAATTAATATGGGAAAAAGCTTATTAGTCTGGAATAAAAAATACTCATTTCAAACATGCTTTCTAGCACATATGCTCAAAAAGGTTCACCAGCTAAAGGGCTAGAGGACTCTTCCAATTTCCAGCTGATTTACTCGGCTCTCAGAGCCTCGTTGGCTGAGCAGGAGGATTGACAGTGTATCAGGGCTCCTAATTGAAAAGTAATAAAATCTCTGAGCAAAACTGGCAAATGAAGGCCTCCAGCCAATTTGTCAGCTTGCAGTCAACTCCGAGGAGCCGGGCAGAGCAGCAAGCCATTAAAAATAGTCTGATAATAGCTGTTAAAACATTTTCCGGGCACTGGGGATAGAATGAAAACAGCACAGCCAAACTCTTTGGGAGTGAATGCAATCAAATCCATCGTAGCCCAAAGGGACAGAGACAATAGGGCAGAAAGCTGTCAAAACAGACAGGAGCCAGTCTGTGCTGCAGGCCACAGGGCTGGGTGGGCTTCACATCCCATGCCCAGGGATGCTGCAGAGGTGCCATGGAGGTGATGTGCTCCCCAGGGAGGTTGTTCCCATCCCCTGAGCCAACCCTTGTGCTGCCACCTCACTCAGCACCATCGGCAGCTGCTTCTCTCCTGGTGCTGAATGCACAGCAGGCAGAGGGAGGGATTTGGGTCCTGGGAGGCAGGCAGGGTAGGGGTCAGCAGAACCCCAGCAGATACAGGGGATCAGACCCTCAAAAATTAATCCTCTGTAGGAAAAACATCAGTGTTTATTCAGTGGGGTTATAGTGAGGAAAATTGCCAGCTACAGCTGAATTAAGTATTGCTAGCAGCTAATTGAAATGTTACATGTTTCAATTTGTCTGATTTCTTTCCAGTGAGTGATGTTATTTATATAGTTTGTATATAGATAACGACAGACTATACAGAAAATGTAAAGATTGCTACGAATGATCATTACTATATGAGAGCACTGACACAAATGAGGTATTTGGAAAGACATGCCATCCTTCACAGCTAAATATTTAATAGAAAAATATATTAAAAATAACATTCTCACTCTCATTTAAAACTTTTTTTCTCTTTAATTAAGGATTTTTGGGGTTTTTTTCTGGTAAAGAGGGATTTTGTTTTAAAACAAATACAGTTACCATATACTCCTGCTGCGGAAAACTGCATTTTTGTGTCCTTTCAGCCACATTGTTTCAAGGCCACCCAGTTCCCCTAGGAGGCTATAAACAGGGGAAGGATTTAAGTCCTATTTTCTTTGTCAAGGATTTGGCAAGAACCCATATAGTAGGAAGCTGAGCACAGACAAAACCAAGTGAAAGGTGTCCTTTAATTCCCCAGCGGCTGCTAGAACAAAACCTGCTCCCAGCGGGGTCCTGGCTGGCCGCACCCAGGCTGGCTTGGAGGCTTCATTTCAACTGCTGAATTCGGTGTAGTTTAGTTAACCATGTTGAGATTAATTAATTAGCCCCTAGGAGTTAGTGCCCATAAACGTCACCCAAAGCAGAGAAGTGTGAATACGTTGAGGCTGTTAATTCACCCAAAAATGGCAGCTTGTAATCTAGGCAGAGGAAATTCAGTCTCTCCATCGGGATGACTGGCAGCTCCGACGCACTGTCGGGTTACTGCCTCTGTGACAACAAACTACATATCAATTTAACTTCTTAGCAATGCTTAAAAGAGCATCTTTTTATTTCAGTGAGGTAGCATTTAAAGTTGCTGTTAGGAAAAAAAAAATTGCCGTGGGGAAGACAAACATTGGCATTTGGAGAAAGAACAACGTAACTGGTGTGATACCTAGAAAACCTAGTAAATGTAGAGGAAAAAAGCTGTAACTTCATTAGAATGGCAGAATCTATTACAATTAACCACAACTATCTAAATAGGAGCTAATTTACTTATGTGAGCCAAAATTCTGTTAACTCATAGCCTGTTGTAAGATGCAGAGTGAATTCGTACGTTTGTGTTCTGGTTTTAAGTACAGAATAAATGCACTATAATGAGCAGTTGACAAGATGTTAATTCTAAAATCTTTTGCCTAGATACAACAATATAGTTCATAACTGATGCAAGTTGACAATGGGAGGTGAAGTGTACTGTATAGCCTGCAAAGAGAAAACTTAATGGCAATGGAGGGAAGAGGAGATACTTGGCTTTCATGCTTCATACTGTATATTTTTTCTGTTATATTTGTCAACTAAAATGTCTTATATCTCTCTAAATGGTGTCTTTCTCTATATGTATAAATGAACAGATGCAGATAGAGCTCAAAAGCATGGCATGGATGAATTTATCTCTTCCAATCCCTGTAACTTTGACCACGCTTCACTCTTTGAGATGGTTCAGCGCCTCACTTTGGACCACAGACTTAATGATTCCTATTCTTGTCTGGCAAGTATATTCTTTGGTCTCTAGTGATATAAACATCAAGCAGCAAAGTCAAAGCTAGTGCGACTGGGGGCTAATCCCCCTGTTGCTGGAAGATTGACTTCTGTTTACACCAGGTTTGAATTTGGCCCAGAGGTATTTTCTTTTGAGAGGCTGCCTGCAGTGAACTGACTGCTGTTCTTCTCCAGTCGCACTGTCTTTATCATTTCTGTTTGCAATGTTTAAAATGTTTCTTCCTGCAAAGAGAAACTCCAGTGTGGGAATGTGAAGTAGAGAGCAGTGTTTTGCAGCCTCCTGCACTGCCTTCCAGAGTCTTCTGGAGGAAAGAACAGGCAAAAGATGACTGTCTGGTACCACCTCCCATGTCAATGGAGTCCCACCAGGAATAACTGTGGCCCAGCTTTGTGTCTCTTTATGAGCAGGGGTCCCAAGCAGGTAACAAATGGGACTGTGTGGATAACTGCAGTGCTGCTGCAGTCTGTCCATGCTCACATAGTTGCATGCCCATCCTGAGTACTCCCATGAGCAGCAGGTGCAGCTCTGTGCCCACTGTAGGACAGTGGCACTGAGATGTTCCAGGACAGCTTGTAGTCTTTGGCTGGGGTGCAGTGCTTGGGGGCTCTTATGTACTATAAGGGTTTAAATAACAAATAACCAGTAACAATGCAACCTGAGCAACTAAATTTCAGCAATTTCAGTGAAGAGGATGAAGAGGCTCTTAGTTTTTGGGAAAACAACAGGATCAATCCTTTCTAGAGTGTCCTGAAACAGAGGACATGTCCTGAACATGGCATGAGACAGATTCTGATCTGCTGTCCTCCTACTGTTGCACAGGGTGGCACACTGGGGTGGGCTCCTTCAGCAGAAAGACCACACTGTGCTAAGAGCCTTTGCCAGCTGTGCAGTCCCTGGAGATCCCGAGTGCCTTTCTGTTAAAAGCAGCAGCCTGGGAACACAGCTGAGCAGTTGGCAAGGAGGCTGTTGGTCTCAAATCCTGCCCTTCATGTCCCCCTCCACCATGGTGCTCCTCTCACTGCCCTGCTCCTTGTACCACACTCCTTGTACCTCCTCCTCTGAAGGACTGAGGTCCAGTAAATGCCACTAGCAGTAATGAGTTGTCACCTTCCTGAGGAGAGGCAGGGCTGGGAGGAACAGTTGTGGACATCCCCTGAGGTAAGGACGGGGTGGGGGAAGGCTGCACTTTACCTGCAGATACCCAAGTGGTACAAGTAGGCTTGGTGGGAGCATTGTCAGACCTGCAGCAGGTTCCTCACTGGTTCCATCAAGGTCCTTGCTCTGGCAGGCAGTGACTTTGGCATGCAGCTTCTGCTCCCCACGCATGGCTGACCCTAGGAAGACCATCCCCATCCATGCATGTCTGAGAGGTTGGCTTGCTGCTGGTTTGTCTCTGTGCAGTCTTGGGCCTGGTGAGAAAGCTGTGGCCGTTGAACTAAACTCATGGAGAGGTGAGAGGCCATCACTGAAAATGATTAACAATGTTTTTCTTCAAGAAACGCACCAGCTGCACTTCTGCTTGTTATGGAGATGTTTAGGCCCTTGCTAGAAGCTACCAGAGCGGTGGAGCTCCCCTCAGCACCAAGACTCATCCTCTTCAGAGTGGAGCATCACCAATTAACCATCTTCTTTCAAATCACCCATTGCAGTGTTGTAAGGAACAGAATAATGGCCTGTGTTCACCTGTGCTTGGTTTCACGTGCTTCTTGACTTACTTTGCCATGTTTTTGTCCTGATTATGGTGTAAAAACAGACTGCCCTCAAAAACTGCAAAGAGCTCCCACTATTCTTGCTGTGTCTTTGGAATGTTGGTGATAGCATTGTGCTGAGTTGGCTGGAGGAGCTGTGAGCCCATGGTAAGCCTGCTCTGTCCACTGCGTGCCACTGGGCAATTCTTACTCCCTACAGGACATTCCGTGCAAGGTCCCACAGAGTTTTGCCTCGTCACACTTCTTGTTGTTTTCAAACGTGGACGTGGAGGTGCCAGGGAGGACTCACCCAGGCACAGAGGATAACTCAGCATTGCTTCCTTTCTGTGGAACCAGGTTAAACAACACTATTGTGAGCCCAGTCATGGGCTGAGCCAGGCATCCCTAGGAAAACAAACAGCCTGGCTGACTCATCCCAGCCATGGCAGAAGTGATGTTTACTGGCAGAGAGCTCTGTGCTGGGGAGAGAGAAGAGCACTTTCTGCAGAGCTTGCAGAGGGGTCTTGCCCATCATCCACAAATTGATAATAGAGTCACACTCAGAGGATTTCCTGGACTTTTGAGAAGAGTATTTAGCTGTTCCAGTTTAGTATGGACCCTACACATGTGTGGGTCTTCATTCTTTTCACTTGGACACATGTGTTGTTTCTGAAACTGCCCTCCAACTCTTCCCAAGACTTCCCCACCTACTGCCAGCATCTAGCTCCCACAGCCATCTCTCTGCTGGAGCTGTATTGCCCATTATGTGTCAGCATTTGTATAATTTGTGTTATACAGCACAGCACGTACCACAGAAAGGTCTTCAGAGTACCCAGCCTAACCGAGATAATGTGAGGGAGTCAGGTTAAGAGATCCATGAAGCAGGCCACCAAGATTAAAGTCTCTTAGATTTCCTATGATAAATGGGAAAACTCAGCTACTGAAATGTGTAATTTCCCTCAAAAACTCTGGTTTTCTCAAAAGTTGCATTTGCCTGTAGACAACTGGCCTATGTGTCACCAGCCCTGACCAAGACTTTCTTTTCCCAGCTCCAAAGCACCCCTGGCATTCCCTGCCTGGAACACGTCTCCTTATCAGAGCAGTTCAGCTTGTGGAACACAGTCAGTGGAGTTCCTTGGGCTCTGTGCCCTTTCTCCATTGTCCCTTCCAGGTTTCCTCATGTCATTGGAGACAATCCGTGAGGCCACACTGAGCTGCACCTATCTGCAATGGGACAGACCCATGTGTCATCACTGGCGGCTGTGTTTGCCAGGCTGGCTGGGTGTCAGCTTGTTGGGCCAGGCAAATCTTCATCAAGAGCCAGGATCTGCCTGAAGATGTTGGGGATCTGTTTGAATACTGCTTTTCATCAAACCTTGGGGTTTTTTCTAGGGCTGTGGGGAGCAGCATTTACTTGCTCCATTGGATCCCCATTCAGCAGCAAGAGTTTTATTTCCTACCTCTGCCATGCAAAGGAAGACTTCCTGGTCCTCCTGGGGCTCTGGATCTGCTGCCTGAGCTCTCATGAGGTCTGGGGCTCATCACTGAACCTCTGATCTCTGCTCATGCTTCCCCTCATGGCACCATGGCAGCGATTATGGGTGTTTACCATCATCCCTTCTGTTCTCCTGAGAACCAGCACATTGCAGACCCCAGTTCAGGGGAGCAATGTGGCGTGCTCCAGATCGCTGGGTTCAGCCTCTGCTTCCTTTGCTCAGACTCTGATACTTGACTCCAGTGAAATCATGCCAGCCTTCCCATCACTGTCAGTAGAGCCAAGATTTCACCCCACAGGGAGAAATGAATGCTTTCTTTGTACTAGGTGAATATAACAGTTTCAGCTGAACTTTTACCCCTATATCCAAAAGCAGAGCAATCATGGCATTTCCATATTTTTACCATGCCTGTTCACCAAAGACTTACACGAAAAGAGGCAAGAGATGGTCTAAGGATGTAACAAACAGGCAACATAAAGAACTCCAGAATCAATCATAATACCACCAACCAAAAAGCAGACAAAAATACCAACAAAAGTAGTGAAGGCAAATATACCCCTCCCAAAAAATAGCCTTCCAGAGGGCTGTCCCATCTGCATTGTTCTGTGTCTTCTTTTTGAAATGTGCACTTCTAGTGATCCCAGCACTGTAGCTACTCCCTATATCTATCATTTTCCCCTCATTATTTTAATTCTTTTCTCAATCTGTTTTGGAGTTGGCCCAATAAGGATGAGCAAATCCTTCTCTATGTCTTTGAGCTCTTAATTGATATTTCTTCAACTCTTTTCAAAGCAGCTATTTTGGCATCTAGAAAAGATTTGGTGTCATCTGAGTGGTAGAAAATATATTTTAATCTTTCACAGCAGTGTTGTTTCTAAGATGTAGCATTTGGGGTAACAGATGGGGTGGCAAAGAAGTTGCCTATAGGGGCAGTGCTCTGCCTCAACTACTCTCCCGCCCGCTGCAGGAACTTTTCAATTAAACGATGAAAGATTTTGCAGCTTGATGCATTCCAGAGCTGCGTCTTAGCAATTGTTTAGCGCCCAAATTTCCATGTAAATATTGACGATTTTGCAGCGTTTTGAAAAGCAATCTACGAGATTATTCTCATTCTCCTTAGCCCCTCTCCCGAAGGCAGAGGCACGCTCCCCTTCAGCTGTCCCAGGACCTTCACCAGAGCCATCCCCTCGCAGGGAAGGGTGTCCTCCTTGGGAGTCTGGACGTTGCACCACAAGCCTTGTGTCACCAGCCCCCCAGGGTGATACAAAGAAATGGTCTGAGGTTGCTGGATGTGTGAAGGAATCCTGCTCTTGAGCAGAGCTTCCCTTGTTTTGGTGCCAAGGAGCTGGGCGATGTCAGAGCATGTCGCCGGCAGCACGCAATAAGGACAATGGGAAACGTCCCCTTCTGCTACTGCAGAATTCCCTTTCTCCATCTGCAGGATGTTCCTACCTGCCAGATGCAAGAGAAGTCATTTTTCAGTGTAATCCTCTGTCCTCTTCCCCCAGATCAATCTTCCTGCTCCCGGCCAAATGTACAATCCCATCCCCAGAATGAGACTACTGTTTCACACTGTTTAAGTAACCAAACCTTCTCATCTCTTAAAGGTGTCTTTTTCTTCCTTTGTATTTTTTTGCTAGGCACTGACATGAACTGGCCTTACTTTTCAGCATTTTAAATGACATTTCCCTTTAATGGTAGCAAAATATGTTTTTGTTAATGGTTGCACTAAGTATATGCTGTGTTTGAGTGATGATGTGCAGACTGTATTGTTTGAGTGACCTCTCTCCTTTTTCCTTAATGTAGCCTTAGGTTTGTATTTCTTTTTATTAGAACAATTGACCACTACACCTCCAAGTCTGATAGCCTTTGTATTTAATAACTTATATTTAAAATCAAGTCTCTTTATTTCTAAACAGGGCTGGTTTAGTCCTGGCCAGGTCTTTGTGCTAGATGAGTATTGTGCACGTAATGGAGTGAGAGGCTGTCACAGACATCTCTGCTACCTCAGAGATTTGCTAGAGCGCGCAGAAAACGGAGCTATGATTGACCCCACCTTACTTCACTACAGCTTTGCCTTTTGTGCATCACATGTTCATGGCAACAGGTAAGGAATTCTTCTTGGCTAGCAGTGCCCTGCCAACAAGAGATGACTTTGTCAAATACAGGTTTCCTTGGATAATGCACAACAGTCCCCAATTTGTTTTCACAGTGGATGTTTGGCAGCAGCACTTCTAGTGGCATAGCCGGTTTGTTTGTTTGTTTCATTGCTTGTTTAATGTAAGCAGTAAAAAATGCACATAGAGGATCCAGAAATGAAGGTTTTTAACTTACTTGCCCAGGCACTTGCTAAGATGCAGTTCTGAACAAGATGCAGTTGCAGTCCCTGTGACTGTCACGGGTTGAATAAATAGAAGTAAATGATACACTGTGCTGATTTAATTGCTGTGCGAGAGGATCTGACAAGTTGTAGCAGTGAAATTTTCAGCAGTATCAAACTTCAGTGCTCAGAAGGCTTTAAGCCCTTGGGCACCCATGTCTTATTTAAAGCCCACGTGACATCAGTTCAGAAATTGCTTAGACATAGCTGGAAATTTTATCTTGCTCTGTTACAAAGCAATTTCAGTTTCAGAAGAAGACAGTTCCTTTCTCTCAAATGTGACAAACCTTTGATGGGAGGAACTGGAGCTGTGTTTTTCCCCCCTCTCCTTTTATTTTGTTGACAGCTGTAGCATCTATTGTAGCTTCTTTTTCTGCTTTTTTCTGTTAATTTATATTTTATACTTTGAGATATCACTTTGTATCTTACATATGTTGCTGAAGAAAGGAATGTTATAAAATAATTAGGTGTTTTCATATACCTCTGGTAAATACCACCCTGAATTACGACACACATTGCCCAGGTTTCACGTTGCAAGGCTGTCGCTTGCTTTTGCAGTTACTTTCATACATCTTGTCATGGAAACCAAGTTTTGCTTCCTTAGTTTCTTTTTTAGTTCTGACTTTCCGTTGCTTATTCGTTCTTTCTTTGCCAATTGTTATATGATTTCAGTTGTTTCCTTTCAGCTTGATTTCCTTTTGTTTTATTTTGAGGTTTTTCATGCTTTCTTCTTATTTCTTTCACTTTTGCTGCCGGCCTTGCCCCCCACATTTCAATCATTCCCCCAAGCCAACTCATGGCAGAATTACTTGGTGGGTCACAGCCAAGTGCAGACGGTGAGGGGGGCAAAGCCTCTGCCGCTGAAACGGAGACAAAAAAGGATTCCAAAAAGGAGTCCAAAAAAAAGAAGGAGCCCAAAACCCAGCCGAATCCAGAGCCGAAAAGGTAAGCGAAAGTGTGCAGTGCACAGGAGTGTGTTGCAGAGGGCTCCTCAGTCACTGGGCACACTGGGCACTTGCACCCCACGGCTCAGGGAGACCTGACTCCAGCATTTGGGTCACTTGCTCTCCTGGGAGCTGGATAGCATTTGGGCACCCAAGTCCCACAGGGGATCAAAGACTGAAGTTTTTAGGTGTGTGTTTAGAACATGGCTCACATGGTGTTTAAGGGATGGGACCAGCCAGTGAAAGTGGCTGCCCCATTGCCCTTTGTCCTGGGCAGGACGCAGCTGACAGCTGGTTTGGGAACAGGACTTGGCTGAAAGCCCTTCTGGCCCCTAACAGAGAGGAGATGGGATGCTCATCACAGCTAACCCAGGTACCTCTGCACAGGCAGGACTGAAGCTTTCTCTTCATCAGGGTTGGTGGCAGGAGGTATCTGATGGTATGGGCCAAGGTGACAACCTCCCATTCCCTCTCCATGGGGCTGGAGAGTTGTGGGCTCAGGAACGTGTCATGTTTTCAAGCTAGTCCCATGCTGTACAGCTGTCCAGGGCTGTGTGTGGCTGCTGCACTGTACGAGGACCTGTTGGGCACTGCCAGAGGGGCAATTTGGCCACGGATGGGCTATTCCAGTCACTCATTTAAAATATTCCAAGAAAGGAATGAGGTGTCTTGCTGTGACTTAGTTGTCTTTAGCTGACAGTTGACTTCACATCCGAAAGCTGAAGGTTCATGTTCCTTCTTGGTCTGTGCTGTCTCTCTGTTGCCTGGGGATTGCGGGAGGCTCTGTGTGGGAGCTGCAAGGCTGCAGCATTGCGCGTTCCCACCAAGGGCAGGCTCTGCTTAACACCCAACAGTTTGCTATGGAGTCTGCGGGGTGCAGCGTCTGGCTTTTGCTACCAGAAGGTCACAGAAAGGGACCACAGGAGGTCTCGGAGAAAAACGCGACTGCTTATCTCTCGTGTCTACTCTAAGCAATCTGAATATCTGAGTGGAAGAGTCACGATTTCTTTTCGGAGAGCTGTTGAGGCCACATGGATCGTGCATTTGCGAGCTGGCTGGCAGAGAGAGATGGAAAGCCAGTGTTTACCCGTGCAGTCCTCACTGGCAGTTGTGGTGTGTGTAAAGCCGTGCTCGCTTTAGCTCTGTCCCTCCCTCCCACCTGCCGTGTCCATACATTGCTCATTGCCTTATGACTGGCCCTGCTCTCCCCAGGAAACTTACAGCTCATGGCAGAGCTGAAACTTTCCCTGTAAAAGTTGTCAAGGTGGCACACCTGCTCCAGGACCTGGCACAGCATCTAACAGAACGTCTTGGAGTGGCCATGCATTGCATTGTTGTTGGAATGCACAGTGGTCTGGGAAAGGCTGAGTTACAAGACATTTTTATGTTAACAAAGGCTTCTTTTTTCATCAAATCTGAAGAAGTGTTGATTTTCTTAGTAAAGAAGAGTTCCTTCACTTTTAGACACTAAAAACCCCTGAATGGGTGGTTTAGCTTTCCCCGGGATGAAGTTGGCTGTCAGACAGAATATGCCACCCAGTAATGAAGGTCGAGCAGTGAGATAATTTCATGTGGCTATCAATCTCCTGTATTAGCAGCAGACAGTGATGGAGCTGAGGTGGGCTGTCTGTTTGTATCGTGTTTGCGTAAGGTCAGGCAGCGAGACAACAGTCGCTCGCAGTCAGCGGGAAGTGCAGGCAGGCGGTGGATGCTGAGGACAGCCTGAAGGTCAAGGCTGACAGGATGACAGGTGTCAGTGTGGGGATGATGCCTCCTCGCCCGTCCGGCCCCCGCCTCGGCAGCGCTGCTAAGCCAGGATGGGAGCAGGGAGGCTGCTGCTGGAAATGCAGCTCCAGCTGGGGGCTGGCCCTGCAGCTGCAGCAGGTGAAGTGGTCAAAATGGGATTTTGTGGACAGTTTGGAGCCCTGTTGCCTTACATGTCAGAGTTTGGTCTCCTCTCTCCTTTGGAGTCATGTATCTTATTCAGACCTCTGACATGATTTCTCCATATCAAGGCTGTAAATCACTGCTATTTTTATGGCAGCCCACATAATTTTTGTTTTCATTTCATCTTTTTCATTAGTAGAAATGGAGTTAAATGTTTCACCTTCTGAGACACCTGACTATGCAAGTGCAGGATGTGAGGAAAACAGGAACCAGGAAGAGCAATATCCACATGGTTTACTGTCCTCAGGTACTTGCTCTTCACTGAGATTGAGGAACTCAATGCTTTTTAATTGTTGTGGTCATTCCTTAGTTGATAATGGAGTTTTGTCCACATGGTATCAGAGGATGCCTTTTGCAAAGACCTATCAGTATGAAAAAATGTTATTTCTGATGTATTTACATAGGTGACAGGTAGTGAAGGCACAGAATTATCCAGACATCCAACAACACGTTGTATGTTTATTGATGTCTCTTTGCTTTTGGTACCACCACTATGTTGCTTTTCTTTATCAATAGTCCTCCAGAGAACTAGCAAAGGCAAGAGCAGGAATGGTTTTGAAAAGACATTGTGATTTGGAATAAAATTGTGAAAGGATTTACATGGCCACCAAGATCTTTCCCTGCCTTCTCTCTCCCTGTTTTCACTGTCCTCGTGTTGGGGGACTGTGGCAGTACTGCCAGCGTTATTTGACACACAGAGAAATGATGTGTTAGAGGAGCCTCACTTCTTTCCTGTCTGCACATGGGAGAAGTATTGTGGAACAGAAAGTTGAGCTCAGCTTTTCCAGGTCTAAAGTTAGTGCTTAAATCTTGAGCAGTGGCTCCTGTCCCTTGTAATGAAGTGGCTTTCAGGAATGGCCTTGGTTTCACTTGTGCATTTTTTTTTATTTAGGCATAGAATAGCATTATTTTTAAATTTTAAAGTTAGCACCATGAAAAGCTCTTTTTGTGCTTGTTAATCCCAAACTTTTAAAAATCAGACTTAAATATTGGTCATTTGCATGCTCAATATTAGCAGACTGAGCTTATCAAAATCAGGATGCTGGACTGAATTCCCTGCAGTCTAATAACGACCAAGTACCATAATCTTATGCAAGTTGTTCAGTGACTATTTACCTAGAGTTCAAGCAGCTACAAGTCTCTCTGTTAATTAATTTGGTATTTGACTTCCCTTTTCTTCTGTAAACTGTATTTTATGGCCTCAAATTTGTTTTCAAGAAAAAGTAATTTTGTTAACTAATGTTACCATTAGCTTTCATTACTATTTTTACAACTGTAAATCCAGCAGAAATATGCTATTGTCATAAGCCTTCAAGAATTGAAAACTCTACATGACATACCTGCAATTATCTCCATTGTATTGTAATTGCATATCTGGTCTGTTTCACATAAAGATTTCCACACAGCTAGTTGAAACAAAAGAAATGCAGGATTATTTCTGTCCCTTAAACACTAAATACACTTTATCACGATATCTTCATGTGCTCCCCCAGAGCTCTGTGTTGGGTTTCTCACTCAGATGCCCTGCCCTGGCTGCAGTAAGGCAGGTTCAGTCTGGCAGGGTGTGATGCCCTGCCCTGTCGTGAGGCGCCAGCTCCGTGTCCCATCCAGCGCCGCGATCAGCCCGTGGTGACACAGCAGGTGCTCCCGCTGTCTGTCGGATGGGATGCACTGCCTGTGCTGCAGGGCTGGGTTGCCAGCCACCAGCAGGTCACCGGCTCAGTGCAAGAGGCTGACACGATTCATCACAATGGGTGTAGGATGGCAGGGCTCAGAATCCACCCGGTGCCGGCGCAGCGCGTCAGGGGCGCGGATCGCGCACGAGAATCAATGAGCTGTGACTTGGCTCGATGCTGCGGCGTGGAGGAGAGCCCGAGCGAAGGGAAGGCAGGAGTTGGGAGATTAAATGGTTCCCATGCTCGGCAGCACCTCACAGGTGGCTGGGGCAGCGCCCAGGAGCACTGGGGTGAACAAAGGGCTTTGCACCGTGTGAGTCCCCAGAAGAAATGGGGAAAATCGATGTTTGCTGAATACACTTTTTTCCTAGGGGTGTAGGCAGGTGGACTCTTTCAGGTCTGGTCTGCTGGGGGAGATGTGAGAGGCAGCCGTGATCCTGCCCACATCCCCAGAGCCCATCCTTGTGCAACCGGTGGGACTGTGCAGGCAACTCCTCCCGCGAGGGATCCTGCGAAAGCCGCTCCTGACACATGCCGTCCAAGGCACTAATCATCGATGTTTACTGTATAGCTCATATGTGCTGCACCTGGCAACCAGCAAGGGAGCTGAAGGCAGCACGTGTTTTATATTTGAGTTGTTACTTAAAAAATCAAATTATTTGCATCAGTTTTTGACATTGTTTTTTTTCCCTTGGCTCTGCATGCCAGGGCTCACAGTGCGTGCAAAGATCTGTTTGCTACGTGTAAGCAATATTTTCCCCAGTAAAAAAAAAGAAGTGTAGACAAGTTAAACATAAAAGGTGTAAAAGATGATATGTCTTTTCATTTAGAAGCCGACGTGGTATTTCATGGAGGCTTATGTCAAAGAGATTAACGCACTGGTGCTATACTGTATATTTATAATTGCATACAAATGCATGCTATTGCTTCATATATTAGTCTTTGTTAAAAAATCATTTTGATATATTTGTTTTAGCAGC